>NW_019154120.1:18749719-19167570 GCF_002288905.1 Enhydra lutris kenyoni
CCTAAGTTTTACAATTTAATTTACCAGAAAATGCAATATTAAAAAAAATGTATCACATACAAAATTAGCACCACTGAACTTGACTCTGACCTGGCCTTCCTTAAAACAGGTACTCTTTTAGAACCTCAGGTAAATTCTCATTTTTTCATCTACAAAACAATGCTGGCAAAGTCAGCAGGGCCTGACAAAATGCTTTCATTCCTTTCAGAATCTGTACCGAGAATCTCTTACCGCTGATCTCTTACTAAGGAATCAATATTTCAACATATCATACTATCTTTCTGAAACTTTAAGTAATAAGTTTTGCTTTTTTATCATCACAATTTTTAATTAATTTAAAACAAAATAGACTTATTATCGTTACAATTAAATTTAGCCTCCTTTTTTTAAAGGTAAAAATGAGAAAAGGGATTTATTCACCCTTCATACCAATGTAATTGTTTTGTATATACTAAACAACTACATTATGAAAAAGAAACAAAATATTGTTTTCAAATAATTCATGCCTTTAAAGATATGTTAGATTAACTGTTAATACAAAAACATGATCAATAAAAGCAATTCATTCTTGACTCTCAAATCTCACTGGGTATAGGTGAAACTTCAATAAAACCAGTACTCTTCTGGATTTTACATTTTGAAGCATGATTACTATTTTATTGAAAAGTATACAGGAGTAACACACTATTTTAAATTATAGTCATTTTGAAACTGAGTTGCAACTTATCCTGATTCTTTATGAATAGACTAGGTTCTTATTGGAAATCAATTGGAAGGCAGGTAAAATTAGATAGCCATGGTTACCAGAATATCAATAAGAGATACAGCAATATCCAGTTCTAACTCTGATGCTAAAATAGAAAGATACTAAAATAAAAAAGGCATTTTCTACAAGAAAATATTTAAATACACAATAATGGAAAAAAACCATTTCATCATTATTTCCACCAAAATTATCTAAATTGATTTTATTCTATATTTGTCATTTGAATGTCCTAAAAACAACAACAAAAAAACCTATACCAAATTGTAAGGATATAAAATAGGCAATTTGAGCTTTATGGCATTTCAAATGTTTAAGGTAGACAACATTAGGTAAATGAGAACATCCTTCAAAAATGGTACCAAATCTGCTGCGAATTTAAGAGTTGACTGTAGAATATTAAGAAACAAAATACAGAAAACAAAGTAGACTTCATCGCAAACATATTTAAATACATTGCACACAGATTCAGTAAATTCAAACTTAAACATAAGCTTTACTTGTGAAATATCTTCAAAACCCATTACATGGTAAAGTTACATTTTTAAGCTATTAAATCAGTTTCAGCTTAAAAGCTTCACATTAAAAACTAAACTCTACAGCATTCCAAGCTATATAAACATAATAGATGGCAACAGTCAAGTGCTTCTGAAAACTGTTTTAGTTTTGCTTCTGAATTTGTCATTATTGGTTAATGCATATTTATATGCAGATTGTCTCGTACTTTCTATATATCTGAATATACTAAGGCTTTTTCTTAAAAAAGGCATAACTATGAAATTATAAAATATACTGATATGTTAATAATCCATCTCAACTTATTCCTTATACATCAATTTTTTAAAAAGAAATGCACATACCTAAAAGGTACAATCATCACTGAAATCTTTTTGGTATGAAAGTACTGAAAGCATCTGACAGTGTAACTGTTGCTGCAATACAACAGCTTACATTACACACTCGAGGCTATTAAGCATGCATTCCTTATCCTAATTAAATGTTCAAAATGGCTAGATTTAATTTTCATAAGAGAGACAAATCAATATCATGAGAGCTGTTTTTCTCAAAGTATTTTTCAAAATCTCTAAACCTACACACCCTGCTCTCTCCTAAAATGACGAATACAGAAAATCAGTAGCTTCTTGAAATATGCTACCAACAGTCCTGTTCAGAAATGAAAGGCCAATACTATATTAGAGAAAAAAAATGAAACCGCAAATAAGTAACAGAGTTACAGGCCCCACTGTATTCTAGAAGCTCAATACTGGACTGCTCTGCTGCTGGAAGAACTCCAGAGAGTTAACCTGGTGTGATAAAAGACTTGACAAAGCAATTCTGACTGTGTAGCAATGCTAAGTTGTGGACTAATACAAGAACAGGGGCCCCAATCGCTGTCTTTCACCACACGCAATTTACACATGGCTTTATCAATAGCCCTAGTGCTGAATACAGAACACACTCTATTTGGCTTTCAGTCAATTAAGCTTTAAGCTGTCAGCAAACAAGACTTTTAAGTTAATTTTGAATCACCACGAATCAAGTTGAAGGTTGTGAAAGGGCGGCTCACATGCCGGCATGAAAAAAGGCAGTTTAATTGCCTCTGAATAGCTATTATATGCTGCAATTGGCCTATTGAATCTTAGATGATCTATTTATTTATCAAAGTGCAACCATCAAAGATTAGTGAAAGAGTGAATAATAAGAAGTATATATTCCTTATTTTGCATAAGCAATTGATCTGTTTGCAAAAGTATAAAGAATTCAGATTTGAAACATATTTTCTAATGTAAAAATTTCATGAAATAGAAAATTAGCAACTCAAATAGGCAGCATTAAAACAGAGCTAGAAAATAGGCTTTCCTAAAAAAAAAATATACTTGTTACCATAAAACATTTTCATTTATTATTTGAAATAAAACTGATGACTTAGAATGCAAATATTCCTTTATAAATTGATCAAATACAGAGAGCCAGAGAAACATTATAAAATTATAAAACTGAATTGAATCAGAAATTTTAAAACATATTAATTTAGAATTCTTTAGATTCTTTAGATTAAATGCATTATTAATTGCATGAAGGGAAAGAACAACAAATGTAATTTTAATAAATATTAATTTAGGATTAATTAGGATTAAGGGTTTCTCAAAATGGTATGTATAATCAAATTAAGAGGATTATTATATTCTTAATACGGCATAACCTCTATTTTAAAGAAAGACTGTGGTTGACCACAATCCTAATCAGTTTTTTCCCGAAATTACTTTTTTTCAATTGCATGTGCTCCGTTTATTATTATAGGGTTACTCATGAGTGCTGGATGCATATATTGATTTTTTTATTAGAAGAGAGCACTGAAGCATTAGGTCAAGGGGGGAAATGCTCAGATTTCATAAACAGATGTAAATGTAGATCAAATTTAGGGATGGTGAAACTGAACCATTTTATTTTGGCCAGAATGAGCTGTGGTTGTTTTTATATGTTTGTCCTTCAGTAGTAAACACACCAAACCATGCATTCATGGTTGATTTACATAGGGAAATCACATGGAGATTAATGGTTATAAAGTATTAATGGTTTATAAGAATTTGGATAGAATATGAGCTAATTTTAGTATTCCCTCAAGGATAGTCACATATTCTTGGAAGCCTGGACCCATCACTCTGTATTTCCAGTCAGCAAGGGCAACAGGCTTGGGGCTGAGTCCTGACAACCATCATTCCAGGAATTACCACATAGTCGGGGGCTGAAATTCAGTGCAACTATGGAAACTCTTTCTCCTCCTCTCTTCTCCATTCCATTATTATAAAACACTTTTTTACATTTGTTTTCACAAAATACCTTATAATCATTTCCTAGTTACTCCTAACAAAAATCAACGTTACTAAAACCATGAAGACATCAATGGAGAGAATGTCTATATGACTTTCATGAGCAACAAGAGAAAGAAACAGATTAAGTGTAAGAGCCAGAGTTCCCAAGATAAAGTAGAAACCATGTGAAGAAGGGATATTCTTTTTCTTCATCGTTTTTTTTTTTAAGATCTTTATTTATTTATTTATTTATTTATTTGACAGAGAGAGAGAGATCACAAGTAGGCAGAGAGGCAGGCAGAGAGAGAGCGGGAAGCAGGCTCCTCGCCGAGCAGAGAGCCCGATGCGGGGCTCGATCCCAAGACCCTGAGATCATGACCTGAGCTGAAGGCAGAGGCTTAACCCACTGAGCCACCCAGGCGCCCCTCCTTCATCATTACTGAGCACTGTAAAAGACCTTCAAGCTCAGTAGTCCTGAAAGTTCACCATGCATCTCCTACCGTATCTGTGTATTTCATGTATTTATGTGAGATACAGTGTGTTCCAACACTTTCCTATTACTCCTGCAAACATCCATGCCTTCCAAGGGAGCGGGCAAAAAAACAAGCGAACGAGACAGCCCGCGCTCGCTCCACGTGCCGCAGCTTACATTCAGGGAAGGAAGGCAAACGCGCAGACAGGTGACCACAAATTGCGAAGTGTGATAATGTAACAGACAAACAAGAGATGGACAGAGAAAAGCAGGCAGACAACAATCAACCTTAGACAGAGGGCTCTGAGATAAGGGAAGCTAGGCAGAGCGCTGGAAGAAGGGGCCCGCGGCTCGCAGCCAGTAAGGGATGGAGCCAGCCTGCGAACTGGTGGTTTTAACCCTACTTGAAAGAAACGATAAAAGCTGGTCTGAGATCCCCTTTCTTCAGAGATCTCCACACTGGCAGGGAAGCAAAGATAAACTAACACGCAACTGAAACACAAGGAAGAAAGCAATACTCGTCATCAAGCAAGGGCAACGGCAGAAAGTCATGGACTTTCAGAGGAAGCTGACCTCAGCTGGGAGGACGGTATGCCGCCCAGAGGAGGGGCCATTCAAGACAGGTCCCCAAATCAATTTAAATTTGGTAAGAAGAAATGCGGGGAGGCACAGTAAAATAAGAACCTCTAACAGAAGCAGAAGTCTCGCCCAACGGCAATTCCATTCTCACCCCTCCTGCTAATGGCCTCCTTATTCCCCCTCTATCCCGCTCTACTTCCTCCCACGCTACCTACCATCCTCTAGCGCTACGAAAATACACTCCTTTCTTATACTTATTGTACCCTGCCCCCTGCACCTCCTCTCCCTGCTGAAATGTAGGCCGCCTGAAGACAGGGATTGAGATTTGTGTCATTTTGTTCATGGATGTTGCTGAAGGGCCTAGAACAATGCCCGGCACACAGATGCTTAATAAATATCTGTTGAATTAATGAATGAAGCACAAGCATAACAGTTCCATTCACACACGGGAAACAGGAACCAGTTTGCTTTTGGCCCAAGATAGAGATCATGAAAGCAGGAAGTGGGACCTAAGCCTAGAACATCAAGTAGTTTTAGAATAGAGGACTTGAATACAGGCTAAGGCAATTAAATTATATTCTAAAAGCAATGAAAAGCCAGTGAAAATTTTCTAATCCCATGGTGATTACTAGGAAGATCCACGTGGCAATGTGCATTTAAGAAATCTGCTCTGTGAGAGCCCACAGATACTAAAGAGCTACAGAACAGGGTAGTGGCAGTGAAAATGTAAAAGAGAAGGTATTAATCCAGCGATCAATAAAAACTTTGTTTTGTATCTTCATGCTTCACAGAGCTAAGAGGCACAAGAAGGTAGAGAGTCAAACACAGTTTTAAGGTTTCAAATCTGAATGAGTGGTGCCAGGAATAAAAATATGTTCAGTTGAAACATACCTGAGTTTAAAATATACTATGGATAACCAGGCGAGCCCCTGAAAATAACGGCCTGGACGGAGCTCAGCAGAGAGACGAGGTGCAGAGCGGGAACGCTGGACACCACTCCTGGGCAGGGGAAGAGTAATGCTATGTGGCTGGCGGAGTTCACTGGAAACGAGGAGAAGCGGACTGAGCAGAGAACTCTGGGGAAGACGTAATTACTACTAAAGTTCAGGAGACAGAAAAGGAGCCGTAGAGAATGTGGGGGAGGAAGACCCCTTTCCTACTTTCTTATTCTGACAAATTTTTACATAGCCTTTCAAGTCGCACCTGAAGAGTCAAGTGGGGCAGCGGGTCTGTCCTCTGTGCTCCCCCAGTGCTTAGTGCAAAGCCTCATGGCAGCATTAAAAGGCTTTTTGTGATCTGCCACTTGTTATGTCTTTTACCCCAGAGCCTACCGCAGGATACCCCGTGTGTGTGTGTGTGTGTGTGTGTGTGTGTGTGCAGTGTATGTATACATGTACACGTGTGTATACATATGTGCGTGTATACATATGGTGCTGACAAAATGTATTTAGTTCATACGTGTGTCTGAATACGCGTGTCAGAGTATCTTGCTGCCGACATATTCCTGGTTTCCATGGAGAACCACGCTCCAAGGGAAATACTAAATCAGAAAGCATTGTTTAATACTTTCCTTTTTCTCTGGTATAAAAGAATCAAGAAGCTCTACATATTGCCTCAAACAAAGATAATTACTCTGGAATGTTTGGTAATGAGACTGACACGCAGCCCACAGCGCTAAGGTAACTGGAATGTTTGGTAATGAACCTGTAGAGGATTCTAGAATAATTAAGCCAATACATTTCAGTCTCCTTCCCAGGGAGGTTCTAGACATATTCTCAGAGGGTCCTCATTCCTGACAAAACTGACAAAGAAGTAATTAGAAGGTGTAAAGGCAGGTATCTCCCCCATATGTTATAACTTTCTCCTTCTAGGTTACAAAAAGAATTATATGAGGGGGAAAGGTAGCCATAAGCAAAAATTTCAGAATAGCTGTGGTCTCAGCTAATAATCTCTACTTCTCAAAAAGGTACCGGAGAAGAGTGAGGGAGGACAGTAAAAGGGCATTAACCTCTGGCTTTAAAGTACTGTTGTTTTTCCTTCGAGAAATTTTAGGAACTTTAGGTGGCTATTCAGTACTTTGTTACATGTCATAGGTATCAATATGGAAAAGTCTTAGTAATTAGAGGCAAACAGGCTAGAAATATAAACTAACAATAAATCTTCCACTTAAGTAAAATGTGGATCATTCTTATTAAATCAAGGAAGATGTTAGAAGTTACAGGACCTTCAGAGAAATGAAGTTGATTTCTTCAGTATAATAAATAAACACAAAGGACCAACAGCTATGAGTCTGAGTACTCAGACTATGTCAGAGCACAATAATTATTTCCACAGAGTCAGTCTTAGAAATTTTAGAAAATTGTTAGAAATTGGGGGAAGTCTTATTCACCACTCCTCTAGTTTCCTTCAACAGATATTCCCTAAGCGCCCCATCCCCCTTGTAGGTCCACACTTAATTCAGCACTCCCAGGTACTAAAATGACTTTTTTAATGGATGAATCTAGGACACAGAATTTGTCCTAAGTAGCTCAGCCCCTTCCCCTTTCTTTGGGATACCTTGTAGAGAGAGGACGTTCTGCTCCGCTCTTACAGTTGTGAGTTTTATAGAAGCAGGCGCACAAAGGGGAAAGGCAGAGGTTTGTCAGCATAGCCTGTGACGAATAATTAATTTCACTGTAAAATGTATTCTGGAAGAACAAAGGGCCAAGAATAGCCCAGATACTTCTGAGGAAAAAAATGAGGGAAGATTTGCCCTATTGGATATAAAGACAAGTTGTAAAACTACAGTAATTAAAACAGCATGGTTTTGGTGCAAGGATAAATTTACCTACAGAATAAAATAAGGAGTCAAGAAACAGAATCCAGACATATACAAACGTCATAAAAGAAAGGGTTATTTATATGAGTAAAAATGAAAGTAGAACTCTACCTTAAGCCATATGCAAACATCAACTATAGGTGGATTAAGAACTTAAATGTCAGTAGCAAAAGTTTCAAACATTTAGACAAAAACATGGATGATGATATAGGGAAGAATTATATTAAGTTCCTAAAAGCAAATAAAAAAAAGGAAAGAGGGACAAATTAAATCACATAAAACTAAGATCTCCTTTTCATCAAAGCACCTTATAGAAATAAAAATAAAATGCACAATCCAAAGGAAGATACATGTCATGAATAAATTGATGAACTATTAGTATTCTACATATAAAGACTTCTACAATTTAAAGACAATGACCAATTAAAACAAATGGGAAGCAAACTTGAACAGGCATTTCATGGAAGAGGAAACAGACATGCTCAAACTCATTAGTAAGCATGGAGACTAAGGGCACAGTAAGATACCATTTTATAAAGCTCATCATTTACATATCTTAAGACATAGCAATTACAGTCTTAAGTATACACTCAAGAGAAAATTGTATGCATGTGTAGAAAATACATGGATAAGGATGTTCATAACAGCACTGCTTGTAATAGTAAAACCAAACACAAAACCCTAATAACTCAAATGGCCATTCACAGTAAAATGAATAAACAAATTATTTTTTCCTATTACTATTATTTTAAATAGTAAAGATGACTGAACCACAGCTACATAGAACATAAATGAATCTTTGTAATGCAATATAAAGTGGAAAAAAAAGCAAGTACCAAAAGATTATATATACTGAGACAGCTTTTTATAAAGTTTAAAATAAGTGAAACTAAACAATACAGTGTTTAGGCAAACCCTATGCAAAAGGCAAGATAAATGGAAAGCAAAGAAATAATAGACATGAGATTCAAGAGAGTGGTTACCTCTAAGAGATGGTAGGAGGATGGAACAGGGCAAGAACCCACATGTAAGTATAAATGATTGGCAATATTCTAGTTCTTGGTTTGGGTGGTGTGGCGGGTTCAGGTGCAACATAGCAATTAAAATTGGCTAATTGATAAATAGAATATATTTTAAGTTAGGTAAATGAAACAGGCCCTTTAATTTAATGGATCAATAATGATTGTTTTGTTGCATTTAGGTGTCTGAGTTAAATAGGGGAAACATCCTAAAAGTAAATAGGAAATGAAAGGTAAATTATTTATATGTACTGTATATAGCCTTTTAAACCATTAAAATCAAGGTTAAGAATAATGTTTATGATAAAAGGCTAAGTAGAGGATAAAACATGAGGACACAGAATTATGTATTCCCTAAAATAACTTTAAAAATGCATAGGAAAGATAACTGGAAGAAATTTATTTCTCTGTTAATGGTTACTGTGTTGAGACAGTGGTATTATTATAGTGGTATTAGAAATATGGTATTCCAAATGAAACAAGATGGGATTGGGAGGGAGACAAACCATAAGTGACTCTTAATCTCACAAAACAAACTGAGGGTTAATGGGGGGAGGGGGGTTGGGGGGGGGGGATTATGGACATTGGGGAGGGTATGTGCTATGGTGAGTGCTGTGAAGTGTGTAAACCTGGCGATTCACAGACCTGTACCCCTGGGGATAAAAAGATATTATATGTTTAAAAAATAAATAAATAAATAAATAAAAAAGAAATATGGTATTCCATATTTCTCTAGCTTTTCTGTTTTCTAAAATTTCTGCAAAGTAATTTATATTCCTTTTGTAATCTTAAGTATTTAAAATTTCATATATACAAAGAGAAAACTTTTTAAAGAAATTTCGTATTCTGCCTGAGTCCTTCGTTTTCGCATAAACCCAAGAACTTGTAACTAACATTTACAAGTTCACTAATAATTCAATGAATTTAAATCTATTTGCATATTTATGTAGAGCAAACAAATTGAGTGGCTATGGTAACTTAATGTTGCAGAATGTTAACTGGAATTAAAATTAAAATTAAAAAAAAAACACAACGAAGTGTAGAAAATATTTTTTGAAAAATAAAATCATGCTAAGGTACTTATTTAGTTGGAGCCTTAAGTTCATCACCAAAAGCGTTTACATTTTTATCTCAAATGAACGTAAATATCCACAGATATTCAGCAAACTAAATATTCTAGTATATATATCCATATATGCATATGTACATACGTATTTTTTCTACAAATATGAACTACATTTATACTTGCAATATACTTGTTTAAACCATTACATCAACATGTCTCCAGAAGGGCCTAAAAAAGTGAGGATTATTCTGGCAATATTACTTTTTTTTAAAAGATTTTATTTATTTATTTGACAGACAGTGAGAGGGAATAGAAGGAAGGGAAGCGAGAGAGGGAGAAGCAGGCTTTCTGCTGAGCAGGGAGCCCGATCCAGCGGGGTTCGATCCCAGGACACTGGGATCGTGACCTGAGCCGAAGGCAGATGTTTAACGACTGAGCCACCCAGGCACCCCTATTCTGGTAATATTAAAAGTAATGCTAACCTCTTGATATTTAGATGAATATTAAAATGTAGTAAATATCTAAGATGGCGTTAAAACAGATAGTAATTGTTATTTACTATAAAGGAGGTACCCGGGATGCTTTCTTACAAGACACAATGAATGAACTGACAGAATTAGAAACTTCTAATCAAAGCCCTCTTGCCAGCCGAGGGCCAGCTATCCAGAAAGAGGCTACAGGCATTCCCATGTCATTCCAGGGTACTTCAGTGTACATGTGTCTATGTTTGTATGAGGACTTCGATCAGTTTCTAAGTGGACAAAAGAAAACACCTTCTGATCAATCAGCTACCACGTCCTGGGCTCTGTCTCAGGTATTTTACACGTTTAGGTGGTACGGCCTAGAGGCCAAGCCCTGGCATTACCAGACCAAACCTGAATTCCAGCCTTTCTGCACACAAGCTGAGTAAACTTGTGTAACATACTTAACCTCTCTGAGCTTGAGACCTCTCATCTCTAAAATGTGGACAACATACATATCTGAATAGTTTGTCAGGATTAAAGAGATAAAGCGTCTAGTTCATAATACTGGAGACATAATAAATGGTAACCATTATTACTTTATCTGCAAATCAGTAGACTGCCCCCTATATCTGGAGTTTTTAGAACATTAACAAAATAAATTAAAAAAAATTATTGGCAAAATCAAGTTCTATTTAAATCTCTAAAAGTGATAAGCTGAGGTGCCTGGGTGGCTCAGCTGGTTAAGCTACTGCCTTCGGCTCAGGTCAAGATCCTGGAGTCCCAGGATCAAGTCCCATATCGGGCTCCCTCTTCAGTAGGGAGTCTGCTTACGCCTCTGACCCTCCCCCCTCTCATGCTCTCTGTCTCTCATTCTCTCTCCCTCTCAAATAAATAAATATAATCTTAAAAAAAAAAGTGATAATTTGCATTTAGTTTAAGTATAGGTAAAGCTTTTGTTTGCTTTTCCCCAACTGAGACCTCACACTCATAATTCTGATAAAAGCTGAAACTAATGCCAAATTATGAAGTAAGGACCAAGTTTCCTTTGGCTAGGGCTGTCCTCAATGTGCAAGCCCCTGAACAAAACCCAGTGAACTTAAACACATTAAGTAGTTTAAAGTCACAAAGTCCAATTGTTGACATACCTTTCTGGTTACTACCTGGAGGTAGAAACGATTTTTGTAACCTTACAAAAAAATTGTTCTCCTGGGGAGCCTGGATGGCTATAGTCAGTTAAGCATCCAACTCTCAATTTCAGCTCAGCTCAGGCCCCACATTCACCAGGGAGTGTGCTTGAGATTCTCTCTCTCCCTCTCCCAGCCCCTTGCCCCTCTCCTACTCACTTGCACATGTGTACACACTCGCTCACTCTCTCTCTCTCAAATAAATTATTTTAAAAAAATGTTTTGGGCCCCTGGGTGGCTCAGTCGGTTAAGCATCTGCCTTTAGTTCAAGTCATGATCCTGGAGTCTTGGGATCCAGGCCTGTGTTGGTCTCCCTGCTTAGCGGGGAGTCTGCCTCTCCCTGTGCCCCACCCCCTGGCTCATGATCTATCTCTCTCTTTCTCAAATAAATAAATAAAATCTTTTTTTTTTTTTAAGATTTTATTTATTTATTTGACACAGAGAAAGATCACAAGTAGGCAGAGAGGTAGGCAGAAAGGGAGGGGGAAGCAGGCTCCCTGCTGAGCAGAGAACCCAATGTGGGGCTCGAACCCCGGACCCTGAGATCATGACCTGAGCTGAAGGCAGAGGCTTTAACCCACTGAGCCACCGAGGTGCCCCAATAAATAAAATCTTAAAAAAAATGTTTTCCATCTCAAGATGACTGGCAATAACAGGAACTGAAGTCATAGCCTAGGGCCCTTCAGTAGGTCCATATTTAAGGCATTAGTTTAAAAAAAGATTTATTCTACTTCCCACTTTTATCTTTTTTAATCATTGTGGTTCACTCATTATTTTCTATACTTCCCCACTGCACTTCCATTTTAGAATTCTTCATTTCTCCAGAGAAACCCACTAATCCAATGTCACAGATGCGTCTCATTTCACAATCCCTCAATGCCCCTTTGTCTCTGTCTCAGGATAACCCCTTCTCTTGACTCTTGCCCTGGTAGCAACTGTACACAGCTTCCTTCCTTGCCATTATGAATCCTTTTGTATGCTCACCCTATCATTTAAAAATACTCCATGTGGACAAAACCATACTATACGAGAGATATGCCATAAATAGTTTGTCAACCTCAAAAGTAAGCGGCTAATTACTATAGCTTTCATTTTATACGGTCATTTTCTTCTCTAATGAGATTTTCAGGTACAGAAGAATGTAGATCATTAGAATTTGACCTACTCTGCAGAACTTGTGCCAATGCTTTGTCTAGGTTTTAGATAATATTAAAGAAATAATAATCCTAAATAACCACACTGTAGCTAAAGGTTATTATTAGTAGGAGGTACATACAAAAGTATTAATGATAAAATGATATGATGTCTGAAGTTTGCATTAAAATAATCCAGTGGAGGGGCACCTGGGTGGCTCAGAGGGTTAAGCCTCTGCCTTCGGCTCAGGTCATGATCTCAGGGTCTTGGGATCGAGCCCCACATCGGGCTCTCTGCTCAGCAGGGAGCCTGCTTCCTCCTCTCTCTCTGCCTGCCTCTCTGCCTACCTGTGATTTCTGTCTGTCAAATAAATAAATAAAATCTTAAAAAAAAAAATAATCCAGTGGAGGGGAGAATAGATAAAACTGACCACAGATTGATAATCACTGAAGTAGGTAATCAGTAAGTGGCCATTCATTACATTATTCTAATTGTACATGTGCTTGAAATGTTTCATAATAAAAATAATTTATGGTGGGGCACCTGGGTGGCTCAGTGGGTTAAGCCTCTGCCTTCAGCTCACGTCATGATCTCAGGGTCCTGAGATCAAGCCCCACACTGACCTCTCTGCTCAGCAAGGAGCCTGCTTCCTCTCTCTCTCTGCCTGCCTCTCTGCCTACTTGTGATCTCTCTCTCTATCAAGTAAATAAATAAAATCTTGAAAAAATAATTTATACTGAATTAAATTGGGTCATTGTGTTTTGTTAAGTAAGCATAAACAAGGCAGGGAATAAATGTATGCCAATTCCAGAGAAACTTCATAATATACAGTCTTGGCATGAAAATAATAAAAGTCTTGCTTTAAAATATTTCATGTTTTAGGGGCACCTGGGTGGCTCAGTGGGTTAAGCCTCTGCCTTCAGCTCAGGTCATCATCCTGGGGTCCTCAGATCGAGTCCCACATTAGGCTCTCTGCTCAGCGGGGAGCCTGCTGCCCCCTCTCTCTCCACCTGCCTCTCTGCCTACTTGTGATCTCTGTATGTCAAGTAAATAAATAAAATCTTTAAAAAAACCAAAATTTCATGTTTTATATATTGCTAATTTTTTAACTTAATCCTGGTGTCTCACTTTATAAAACAAAAATTTAAAGCTAATGAGATAAAATTTCAAGACATAAAGTGATATTTATGGTTAACATGTGGTTCTATATATTGAATATGCAAAATAATTTACATCACATTTGCCCTAAGTTCCTTAAAATGGAGAATGTAGAAACACCACTTGGTTATAATTCCAATTCATGAGAATCTGTGTGTCTGACCTTAAAATAGAGACTACATCTCATCTTTTTCCAATTTTGAGTACATGCATCAAAACTGAAATTAGTGCCAAATAATTAGCGAAAACTTTTTAAGGTTTTTTTTTTTTTTTTAAGATTTTATTTATTTATTTGACAGACAGAGATCACAAGTAGGCAGAGAGAGAGGAGGAAGCAGGCTCCCCACGGAGCAGAGAGCCTGATGCGGGGCTTGATCCCAGGACTCTGGGATCATGACCTGAGCTGAAGGCAGAGGCTTTAACCCACTGAGCCACCCAGGCGCCCCTAAGGTTTTTTTTTTTTTAAAGATTTCTGCTACAGGGACAATTTTGTTGTCCACAATGATGAGTGTGCTCTGGGATCAAAATAAAGAAATATAAAATACATGAATTTAGAAGCAGGTACAAATTTAGTCATTAAAATTCTTGTATTCGGGGATGCCTGGGTGGCTCAGTTGGTTGGGCGGCTGCCTTCAGCTCGGGTCATGATCCCAGCGTCCTGGGATCGAGTCCCGCATCGGGTTCCTTGCTCGGCAGGGAGCCTGCTTCTCCCTCTGCCTCTGCCTGCCTCTCTGTTTGCCTGTGCTCGCTCACTCTCTCTCCCTCTGTCTCTGACAAATAAATAAATAAAATCTTTAAAAAAAAAAAAAAAAAAAAAATTCTTGTATTCATGCCCCACCAGCAGATGTCCAAAACTGTCAAAAGAAAATCTATGCTTAACTTCCACATTGTCATTTAATTATTCAAAGGTGGTAGATCCAGTTTGGTACAACCATTATATACTGTTCAATAAACAGCAGAGAATCTGGACTTAATATTCTCTGAGCATCACACTTGTGCTTAAGAATAAAATGCCTAAGGATCAAAGAACATGCTTTTGGGTATAAAAAAGTAAAAGGCAAGCAAAACAAAGCTATTCTGAAATAGAAATTTTAGCATACACTCCCACACTGTTTGCTGAGTTCATTAAAATTAATTCATGCAAACCCAGATTTTCTTTTGTATATCATCATCACAGTTTTGAAATAACCTTATTTTTGTTTGTAACACTTTTTGGCAATTAAGAGACAAATGCTTAAACATCTCTCTCAAAATTTTGCCTGAATAGAAATGTCCTAGCTTTTTCATTTTACATTGATATAATCCACATCAGTTATAGTAATATGCCGGCTCATAATATCTTCCTATTCCTAAAATGAATCAAATTGTCCATTTTAAAATGGTTAATTTATGTTACATGAATTTCACATAATTAAAAATTAAAATCTTTCAATATCTAAATTTATTCCCAAGCTATTTTTTTCATTTATTTTTCCCATGTTTTTCTTAAGTCCACTAGTAATGATCTGATAAAGGTGGCATTTTTAATATACGAATAAAAATTAGAGGTTATAAAACTTGTTTAAAATTTAACAATAGCAAATTGTTAAACAGATTCAGCTTGTGACATTTTTACTTAAATTTGTTGGTGATTACAGCTGATGAGAAACATTAATAAATCCAATAACATTTTTCTACACGGCCATTTTGAAATGTCAGCCATTGCTAATCAATAGACTTCTTTTCTCACTGGTCACAATGGCTCACAAAATGGTCACAATGACTAATTCTGAGATCTCTTTACAGGCCTTACCCATAAAAAGCTTGACCCAAATAGTTACTAGAGTTGTGTGTTTATGCTTCTTTACTAAAGAAGGAGACAATTATATTAATGACAATAGCCTCAGTTGTTTTTAAGATGCAAATGACTAAAATGTGAGCCTCTTTTAGATTAAGACGCCCAAATTTAACTGCATTTTAACTGCACTGACATCTGTCATTCAAACAGATGTCAACTTATATACCTGACAAAGTACGGGTTGTTTATAATACAGGTTTGCAATGTGACAGATGTCTATCAGTCACAGCTCTGAGTGGTCACCTTTGATTATAAGACATTTGGTAATTTTTTGTGAAACTGTAAAAATTCACAGAAGAATACACAAAAAAATGATAACCCTATTAAAATTCCAATGAATGGTCTCATGAAAATGTTATTAGTTTGTTCTAATTTGAAGTTATACGGGGGTATAAAAATTCCCACTGACAAATGGGCTAAAGCATCTTATTTGAAGTTTTATCTGAAGGACTTCTTTCAAAGAAAAGAGAATTATTACAAAGCATAAGTCACCCAAAATTAATACTTTCTGTTATACTATCTTACTATCCTTTTTTTACTTCTAATTTTACATGAAAGATGCAAGGAAGAATATAGTCATATTTAATATTTCTAGAGGTTAAGTCTATTATTTCAGATTTCAATAAAAGTACATATTTACGATGTTGCTTTTTATACCATAGCTATTGCTGGATATGGTAGATAGTTTCTCAAGGAGTAATCAGATGCAAATTAAAAGCTTCTTTGATGTCTCTATAACTGGCCGGTTGAGGGAATCACAACCCAAAATGTGTGCTGACAGGATCTGCCCTAACCCTCCAAAATGAGGCCCAGCAGGAGCCCATCCAAGGGCTGACTCATGCGGCACCAGCATTGTCCCCAACAGTGGGTTAGGGACTAGTTGGTTGGGAGAGGCAGATGGTTTCATTTGTTCTATATTTTCACTCTTCACTAAAGTTTAGGTGAATACCGGCCAGAGAAAGGGGAAAGTACTGTTACAGCACCTGTCACATTTATTTCAAAAACGACTAACTCCAGTTAAAAGAGAATAAGGAAAAATCTGCTAAATTCAACTTTAGCGTGTCAGTAAAACATTGGCTACCTGACTACTTCCTAAGAGATACACAAAGCTTTCTATTAGTCTTCACGCTTTTTCTTTAAAATTAAACTCTTAAAGCTTTAAAACTATACCTCATATTTAAAGAAAATGTTCTCAGCAAGGATATGGTATGTTGATAAACATGTAAGCTCCTTTACATCCTCCATGAATCAGATGCGGTCAACTGCAATTTAATTAAAAAGAAACAAAACAAAACACCAAAGGGCCTGGATTCTTTTCTCCTATCCTAATCTAAGTTTTCTTAAAGTGATATTTTAATACAGTACATGAATAACCTTATACCTACCTGATTTACTATGACTTTCTGCTAACTTTAAAAACATAGTAACATAAGACCTAAGCTTTAAATTGAGCATATCAAGCATTTACACATTCTTAAAAATACCCCATCAATAAATATTTGTCATGACACTCACAACATATGCAAAGTCAGAAATGCTACTTTTTACATATTGTTGAAATATATATAAAATTTCTTGATATCCACGAGAAGATTGTAATATCTGCTCTATCACGAGACAATCATCCAGTCAATAATGCCTGAGGCGACTCTGGAAGATCTGGAGATGATTACCGCTATTGGCTCCTAATTAAAAAATCATATAAACTCCAGTATCCCCACAACTCAATGCATTTCAATTTGAATGCTTATAAGTTAGACTCATTACCACAAATTTAACTCTCATTACTTAAAACCTAGCTGTCCATAACTCCAAGTATTCTGACATCAGCAGGGCCTATGAAGAAAGCTCTTTGAGTATTCTTAAGAACAAGATGGAGTTCGGATACCCGGGTGGCTCAGTCGGCTAAGCATCTGTCTTTGGCTCAGGTCATGACCCCAGGGTCCTGGGATCCAGCCCCACATCACACTCCCTGCTCAGCAGGGAGCCTGCTTCTCCCTCTGCCTGCCACAACCCCTGCTTGTGCACTCTGTCAAAAAAATTAAAATCTTTTCTTAAAAAAAGAACAACAAGATGGAGATGGCACCTAGGTGTTTCAGTTGGTTAAGTGTCTGCCTTCGGCCTGAGTCATGATCTCAGGGTCCTGGGATTGAGCCCTGTGTCAGCCTCCCTGCTCAGTGGGGACTCTGCTTCTCCCTCTGCCCCTTCCCACCCCGGCCTCCCTGCACATACTCTCTGCCTCTCTCTCAAATAGATAAAATAACCACACCCCCCCCCCACACACACACAAAAAACGGAACAAGGTGGAGAAATTTGAGTTAGGTGGGTTGGCATGTACTGAATTAAAGAACTGAAGCTACACAGTAATGGCAGGGCTGTGGGCCAGGTAGACTAGCTCCTAGCCACATGGTTCAGCAGGCACTGGGGCCTGGTCCACTGGTCTACAATTAACTGGACATAATGTCACAGCATTATGACAACACAGAGGCTTGTTCAGCACATTCATGGAGGATATAAAGCTCGAGGAATAACTAACCCAGTGGATAGCAAAGATTCTTAGTCTGGATGATGGTGGAAGCGAACAAGAAACAAATCAAAAAGGATAAATACCAATTCCTGTTCTTACACTGGGAAGACTTGAATTAACGGCACTTGATGTAAAAATGGAGTTTAGGGGATTTCATATTTAGCAGAAGTAAAAAATGTGGACCTTCAAAAGAAAGCCAACTTAATTTCAGAATTACAATACCCAGATAAAAGAAAGCAACAGTCCCATAATACTTGTACTGGTCTGCAAGTGGTAGTGTGGTCAGTTCTAGGTGTCAAGGTCTAAGAAATATCACTGATAAACTAGAATAAGTACAGACAACTGGAAGAGGGAAGGGTCTAGAAACTATGTTATATGAGAAGTGGCTGAAGGACAAAGAGAGAACATGGGAGGAGAAATTCTTTCCCAAATACACATACACACACGAACAAAACAAGCAAAATATGGAAGGCATGACAGTATAGACAGTGAGTCCACCACTGCAAAGGTGTGTGTACAGTGGGAGCATCCAAAGGTGACACCCCCTCCTTCCATGACCTCCATGATCCTTCTATCATTCCCTCCCCTTGAGTGTGGTTGGGATCCAGGACTTGCTTTTAACCAATAAAATACAGCAAAGTGATGGGATGTCCCTCCCATTAATTCGGTTATGTTTTATGGCACTCTCCTAATTCGGTTACAATAAGCATGCACAAATTCACCTGGTGACTTTAAAGCATCAAGCTGCTACCTTGGGAAATGCCTATGCGAAGGGCCACTTGGTAGGGGACCGTGGACAGCCTCCAGGAACTGCACACCTCGGTCCTACGTCTGCAAGTAACTGGATTCTACCAATAAGCAGTGAGACTGGAAGAGGACCCCCAAACCTCATATGAGACCCAGCCCCGGCTAACGCCCTGACTGCAGCCTTGTGAGACCCAGAGCAACAGATACAGCTAAACTGTGCCGGACTCCCTGCCGGAAACTGTGAGATTATTTTAAACCGCAGTATTTGTGGTAATTTATCATGTAGCACTAGAAAAGCAATACAGTGTAGCAGTAGGGGCTGGATAATCTTTATGATCAGTGACGTAGTATGAGGAATTCCTTGCCCTGGGAAAAAATTGCTCTAGAATCTAGCTACCAGATTATGAATGAGGTCTCTCCAACCCTATGAAAATGTAGCAAAAATGGGGGGGGGGGACTTTTATATGGCACATGAAGGAATTTATCTCGACACTAATATCTCTACACTAAATTCATAATAAAGCAACAACATGAATCACTTTACTTCGGCTGACATTTGCAAATGTAAGCATTCTTTTTATTGGAATGTTTTAATATTAGGTAACAACTTATTTTAATTGTAAACCTAGAGGACTTCAAATAACCAGAATGTCTCAAACAAATTTAAGAAATTCTAAGAAAAACAGCTTAGAGTATTCAACTTAGCTCTTCGTTACTCTGTGTAGGCCTCTATTGGGCTGCTCCTGTGCTGCCTTCGCTCAGGCCTGGGCAGCGGGCTCCTGGGCGGCTGCAACATTCTCTACCTAACTGGTCTCCCTGCCCTCGTTAAAGGGTATAACCCCCACTCGCCCCAGCACTGACCTCCGATATATTCAGCACCTACGGCCAGCATGCTTTGACTAATGGAAAAACAGATTACACTTTTACCTGGCTTAAAACTCTTCAATGGTTCCTAATTGTCCCCTGAACAAGGATAAAGCAGCTCAGCATGACATACAAAGCCTTTCATCATCTAGCCTCGTGTTCAGTCAATCCTTTAGGAAGTCCCTTTAGCCTTTGGTCAGCCCTGGCCTTGCTCCATGCTATATGCATCCACAGTGAACCACTGACACTTCCTCCAAAATGCTACACCACCTCTGGCTCTCTCCCTCCCAAGCCCTGACTCCAGCCTGGAAAATCTCCCTGCCCATGCTTTTTACCTGTCTTGAACTGAAGTTCAAAGATGCTCACCTAGTGCGTCATGAAGCCCTCACGGGCACCCTGCCGGGCCTGTCTGGCCACACTGAAGACCATGCTTCCGTAGGCGCAGACATCTGCCAGATACACCACTGCGTTGCGAGAGGAAATGCTACTTTCTGCACATGTCGTAGTAAAAAGTCTGCTTCAGCACCAAGCCAGGCCCTTTGAAAGATCATGTACTTACTGGAATGTGCAAAGACTGCTACATGAATAGATCTACGCAAGTCAGACGTACATCTTAGTATCACAAACACCAAAGATGCAAAATCCTGTACCCGCGCATGTAGCACGGAGGCAGTGATTAACACTACTGTCACAGATGCTCACGGTGCTGCTGGATCTTGGGCTGTAAGCCTGCAATCCTCTTTATAGACTAATTTTTATTTTTCAGAAGTTCTCTTCCCTATCCCTAAGTCAGTCAATAAATTCATTTCTCGTTGCACGAGAAAATAATGAGTAAAGCATTAATAGCAAAGATACTTGCACAAGTAATGACAAGTAACGTCAAGCCAAATTCTAAAAAACCCAAATTTATCATGAGAAATAGCTCCCCATGAACAGGAAAATGACTCATTTCATTATGTGCTGCATGCAGTGAAAACTCACAGAAGAGTATAAATGTAACTGTATGATGAATTGTATACATCTTACTCCAAAACATCAAAATTATTTTAGGGGACGGATGGTAACAAAATTAATACAACCAAAACACTGGGATAAAACTCAAGTGTGTGGGAAGGCTCAGGGCAGCTGTACAGATTCTCACTTTTCCTTCTAAGTGTTCCCAAATTGTATTTAAAATCCACTGAAGATTTTTGGTATACCTGAACAGTACACTAACCTGTTCAGACTTTCTTAGATTTCTATTTATCTTTGTTTTTAAAAATAAAGACTTTTGTCTGTCTGAAGATTGTTATTTTCATTCATCACATTTTCTTTTTCAAAATTAACCAAGAGCGATTCTGTGACCACTGTAGCCAGGATGCGAGTGATGAGATCATGAGGAGAAACTAACAAGATATGTAGGTTTCCTTCACTCAGGTACTCACATCAACTGAGCATTTTTAATGTCTCTCTCCCTCCTTCCATCTTATACCCTGGGACACCCTGTTGGAACTCTCTTTCCTTTGTTTTTTCCTTTAGAACAGTTAGGGAAAAGGATGGGAAGGAGAGTGGGCAGAAACACACACTAAGCTTGTTTCCAGCTCATTCCAACCTGGTGACATTAATTTATGTCATCCTAGCAATGGGCTGATTAACCACAGGAACAAGGGCAGATACTGAAGTCCCACACCAGGCCCCCTGTATTCCACAGTCACTCATCCCTGTATTATAACACCCATTATAACATATGTTATAACAGTCATAACACCCAAGCTGCCACCCCTTCTCGGCCCTTTGGCTTCTCCACCGTTTCAGACAGGCTGTCTAACAATCCTTGGGTGTTTTGAGGGGGCATCCCCGAACTCAAACACTGGTCTGAAACACTCAAAGCACCTAGCCAAGTCTCCCTACCCCTTCACTATCACCTTTTGTTATATGCTTCCTTATTCTACTTTTTAGAATTTAATATTTTTAAATCTAGTTTTTATTTTACGAAACTATACATTGTTTAAAGAGTCAAACAGTTCTACAAGTTCATATGAAAGCAGCAGTCCCTCAACCCTACCTGCAAAAAAACCCACTTCCAGCTCTATCAGAAAATCCTCCATCGCTACTTTCTAATTTTTTTTTTTCCAGTTTTAGGCTTATCTTTAAGCCTAAAGTTCCCCACTATGGTCAATGAAAATTGGGTTCTCCCTCACATATACACAACTTACCTGCACACATCACACATATCCATTTTCACTCACACACGCTTGTGCCCACGGTCTACTTTCATTTTCTGCTTATTATACCACGGTTCTTATTAAACAATGATATAATCAACATTTATATTTTCATTATGATGTGTATACTATTTACAGCTCAACCATGTGATTTATTAATCATGATAAGTTTTTCAATACTATTTTTCCCCCTGCCCTGTAGTTAATAATTACCTTTCGTTGGTAGTGGTCTTCTGTACTTTTCAGTAATTGACCTAACTGTATAAATCTGGAATATAGAGAAGTAGGCTAGGGAGCAGAAACAAGTCCAGCCTGGGAAGTGAAACATCTTGAAAAATATCTAGAACATAGTTTGGTGCATTAGAAGAAACCTTAGCGAACTTTCTAGTTACCAACTGAGACTCCTCCCAGGAGAGGCTAGTAGACCTTGAAACACAAATGTCAATCTCCCACAATTCTCTTATCCATCCAATCCTCAGGGTGGCTAGGTGCCTGGGGTTATAATCCTAAGATGTGCCAACTCATGAAACAGTGCAACAGCATCCAGCAGGGAGCCAAAGGATCCCAGGCTGTCCTTCCCTTAGTTTACTCCCTTATTTTAGTGGAACATACCTCTTCCTTCTGTTCCTGATAAAAGAGGAAGGGAGGTACACATTTTTTGAGATCTTGCATTTCTGAATATGTCTTTATCACACTTTCACACTGAATTTATATTTTCCTATGGTATACCTTATTCTACTTTTTTTAAAGATTTTATTTATTTATTTGACACACAGAGAGAGGTCACAAGTAGGCAAAGAGGCAAGCAGAGAGAGAGGAGGAAGGAGGCTCCCCGCCGAGCAGAGAGTGCAACGCGGGACTCGATCCCAGGACCCTGAGATCATGACCCAAGCTGAAGGTAGAGGCTCAACCCACTGAGCCACCCAGGTGCCCACATTATTCTACTTTTAAACATACTCTTTTAAAAAGTGAACTAATAGGTAAGCATCCTTTGCAAGTCTGAGAACTGCATTCAAATTTTCTCTTCCTGGGGCACTTGGGTGGCTCAGTCAGTTAGGCATCGGCCTTCAGCTCAGGTCATGATCTCAGGGGCCTGCATTATTAAGCCCTGCATCAGGCTCTCTGTTCAGCAGGGCGTTTGCTTCTCCCTCTCCCTACAACATGTGCACTCTTTCTTTAAGTAAATTAAAAAAAAAAATTATCCTTCTTTTTCCTTGGCAAAACTATTAATGATAGCAGCATGGAAGTTTTCTTTTATCCTTTAAATTTTAGCATCTTTTAGATACACTTTCCTAAGTCTAGCAGTGACTCTCAAATGAATGGCCGTATCAAAGTCTTCAGACAGCTTTTTTATATCAATATCTCCTTCCCATTCTATACTGATCACCACGAGTCACACATAGTATATAATATGCAAATTAACTCTCCCTCAGCTACTATAAGTATAAAGTAGTATTTTCTCTTAAGATTGTCCTTTCTATTTCATCAAATGATTCACTCTTCTTGGTAAAATTCAATTCAGACAATAAATGTAGTTTAAAAAAAAAAGCCAAATATTAAAGCACGTAAGAAATTAGAATAATTCATCAATATTTCCTGAGGCAGTTTTTAGAAATTTCTGAAAACATACCTGGGAGTTCGGATGTAGCTTTTTCTCTATATATAAAGTATAAATTTGTCTAGTAAATTTATATTCCTGGAATGATCAACTATATAGAATAAGCATTAAGTCATCTAAAAGAACTGATTTATAAGTGATTCATAAATTAGTTACAGATCATTTATTCTATTTACTAAAGCAAATCACTTAGAATGATGGTGATGGCAACAAGGGGTTGGGAAGAAAGGAGCGGGGGGGGCACACAATACTTCTCAAGCACTTATTATGGGTCAGGCCAGTTCCTCTGCTCGGTTTAGAAGCATTATCTCATTTAAACATCTCAACAATCTTACTATCATTGTATTTCAGGTGAAAAAAAAAAAAGGAGGCTTCCCACAGTCAAGTAACTTGCACAAGCCACCCAGTGAACAAGCAGGGAAGCCAAGACTTAAACACAGACAATGAAACACTAGCGCCTGTGCCGCAACCATATTTATTCTAAAATATTCTAAATACATACATACTATTGCAGACCAACTTGTGTCATCTAGTTGACTGTTTCATTTTGTTTTTCTGGTTGCACGAAATCTATAGATTCACTCATAGATAAACTGAAATGTTAAGTTTTACATCACAGTAACATGGATTTATTAAACCTTTATGTTAAGAGTGTTCTTTAAGGAAAAATTTCCCAAGAAAGAATAAACATAGCCAGTCATGAGACTTGTTCTCTGGAGCATCAATGTGACTCTACCCTCAATGTCTAGTAAATACTCAATACCTAGTAGGTGCTCAAAAATACCAGCCAGACTTCTCAGCCTCCCTCAGAGTCTTCATTTCAAGGTCTCTAAACTAACAGTCAGTCCATCCTTGCCATGACTGCCGTGATTTACCTCATACATAAATCCTACCCTTACTTCAACCCCGGTGCCTGGAATTCCCCTAAGTCTGTCTTCTGTACATGTATGTTGTGCACGTGTATGTGCAAGTGTGCATGAATATACAGCTTCTCTCTCAAATTAGATCATCAGCTTATTCCCAGCTAGCTGCTCGCTTCATCAAATCTTCCTAGAATGGGACAGAAAGATACAAGGTGCATATTCATGTTTTTGTAGAGTAAAACTGAATATTCCTTATACTACTTCTAGGTGGGATGAGCAACATTGGAAAAAAAATGTATATAAAGTGTAAAGGGAGTAACTGGTTCAGTTTCCCGGAGTCCTTTTAAATGAGGTCTACTCCATTTAATTCACTCATCTATATTTAAGATACATAGTTGTTGTTACTGGTTTTTTTTTTTTTAAGATGAAATATTCTCACGTGGTTTTATCCTACTTGATTTTATCCTACCTATGAGTGAGGACTCCTTTCCACATGAGGACAAATATATACAGGTTCATGACTGTCCTCACCTCAAATACTTAATATTTATGATGAAAAATTTCAAAGACTAAAAGCCTTTATGCTTCACAATTTTAATCCAAGAAATCACGGGGAAACTCAAGGATGCTAGTCAATTCAATTATCCTTTTGTGTAGTAAAAATGATTATAAAGTATCAGGAAGAACTCTTCTGAACCCCACATCCGTTTTTAAAACCTGTTTTTCTCCTTTAATGTGGTTTGCACAGTAAAAGTAATCATTCACAGGTATGACATAAAGTCTGTGAATTATGAGACACTGTTGTCATTACTTTTGTGAATTACAACTTTTGGTCATATGGGTTTGATATCAATTATAAGGGCAATTCATGTAATATACAGATATATAATAGTGTGCCACAATCTAATGCAATTCATTCTTATCCAAGAGGTATTATTACATGGCTCACAAAAGGCCAAACTAGAAGTTCATCCTGAAGGTTATTCACTCACATGGACCGCTTAAAAAAAAAAAAAAAAAAATTCCTACATTCTTATTCAATTAAGTATTTCTCCTTTTTCCTATTTAGTCTAAATTTATCAAAAAGAATATACAATATTAAATCTGAAATATGTGCACTGGTATATTAATGTGTGTGGTTTTATATGGATATAAAATAATTCTTACTTTAATAGAAAATACACAAAATTGTCTTCCTATATTAATTTATCTGTTTATTTTTTTCTAAAATTTCATTTATTTATTTGAGAAAGAGAGAACATAGGGGGTGGGATGCAGAGGGAGAAGCAGACTCCCTGCTGAGTGCAGGGCCAATCCCAGGACCCTGATATCATGACCTGAGCCACCTAGGCACCCCCTATGTTTATTTTTTAAGAAAATAGAAAGTCTTTTCTTCACATATTAAGTATTTCCCTGCACTACATAAAATATTAAACTGTATCAAAAACTAAAATAGAAGTATCTGTATTTCATGAAGAGAAAATGATGCGCCACAATAAATACATTTGTTTTCTTTGTTTTTCTTATAAGATTTTTAAAAACATTTCTTTTTCTTATAAGACATTTTTCTAATGACTTGGTTTTGAATAAATTACTTATATTCAAGAGCACAAGACCTAGCGGCAAACAGCCAGGATTCAAATCCTAACTCTGCCATTTCCTATGGACTTTATGGGGAAAATTACTTAACATTCTGTGACTTACTTTCTTGTCTTATAAAATGTAATTGATATTAAGTTTATTACAATTATTTGTAAGGATTAAAAAGAGCCTAGAGCGTAGCGTGACACATATCAGGTGCTCAATAAAGGCTAGTGAGTTGTGATAGTTATTACTTTAAGTCCCTAATTTTTTTTAAAGATTTTATTTTTAAGTAATCTCTACACCCAACATGGGTCTCAAACTCACAACCCTGAGATCAAGAATCACGTGCTCTACTGATTGAGCCAGGCAAGCATCCTACTCCCTGATTTTTTTTTTTTAAGATTTTATTTATTTATTTGACAGAGATATAAGTAGGCAGAGAGGCAGGCAGAGAGAGAGGAGGAAGCAGGCTTCCTGCTGAGCAGAGGGTCTGATGCGGGACTTGATCCCAGGACCCTGGGAACATGACCCGAGCCGAAGGCAGAGGCTTTAACCCACTGAGCCACCCAGGTGCCCCGTTGCTCCCTGATTTTTAAATGGATCCTTTTAGATGAGTTTGCTCAGATGATGTCAATTACTGTTTATTTGACCAATTCCTTACAAAGGTATTACATGCAAAGAGGATGTACCATGCGCACATACGCACACAGACACACACACACATACAATAAAAGTGCTATTTTTAGAAAATATCATTATGAAAGATTCAGTGCCAATATGAAAGCTGATTAAAATAATTTGTTAGAGCACCTTTGATTCTTATAAACATATATTTTTATATGGATACCATGGATACAGGTCTGTGAATCGCCAGGTTTACACACTTCACAGTACTCACCATAGCACATACCCTCCCCAATGTCCATAACCCCACCCCCCTTCTCCCAACCCCCCTCCCCCCAGCAACCCTCAGTTTGTTTTGTGAGATTAAGAGTCACTTATGGTTTGTCTCCCTCCCAATCCCATCTTGTTTCATTTATTCTTCTCCTACCCCCTTAACCCCCCATGTTGCATCTCCACTTCCTCATATCAGGGAGATCATATGATAGTTGTCTTTCTCCAGTTGACTTATTTCGCTAAGCATGATACCCTCTAGTTCCATCCATGTCGTCACAAATGGCAAGATTTCATTTCTTTTGATGGCTGCATAGTATTCCATTGTGTATATATACCACATCTTCCTTATCCATTCATCTGTGGATTGACATCTAGGTTCTTTCCATAGTTTGGCTATTGTGGACATTGCTGCTATAAACATTCGGGTGCACGTGCCCCTTCAGATCACTACGTTTGTATCTTTAGGGTAAATACCCAGTAGTGCAATTGCTGGGTCATAGGGTAGTTCTATTTTCAACATTGTGAGGAACCTCCACGCTGTTTTCCAGAGTGGTTGCACCAGCTTGCATTCCCACCAACAGTGTAGGAGGGTTCCCCTTTCTCCGCATCCTTGCCAGCATCTGTCATTTCCTGACTTGTTAATTTTAGCCATTCTGACTGGTGTGAGGTGATATCTCATTGTGGTTTTGATTTGTATTTCCCTGATGCCAAGAGAGCACCTTTGATTCTTTACAATAATTTATTTATGTCATGAAAACATTTAATATCTACTTTCTTAGCAAACCTCAAGTATACAAAATGTATTTAACTCATTTAAATACACAATCACTTTTTTGGCCAAAATACATCGATTATTATGTAATTTTCCTTTTTTAAAAGATTTTATTTATTTATTTATTTGAGAGAGTGAGAGCACACAAGAGCAGGGGGCAAGAGTCAGAGGGAGATGGAGGGAGGGGAAGATCATCTCCAGCAGAGTCCACATTGAGCGCAGACCCCAGGACCCTGAGATCATGACCCGAGCAGAAATCAGGAATCAGACGCTCAACAGACTGAACCACCCAGTTACTCCTATATATTTCCATTTTAAAAAATCTAAAGAAAATCTTAAAGAGGCATTAAACATTCAAATGATACTTACTAGCCATTCTTTGTTCTTTTTCTTGCCTCATTTTCTTTTGCACTTGTTCTTAGGCAAGTCACCCTAGGCCAATAAACATTAGCTTGAGCATATGAAATCTTGAACACGTTAAAATTTCAATGGATGAGGGGCACCTGGGTGGCTCAGTGGGTTAAGCCTCTGCCTTCGGCTCGGGTCATGATCCCAGGGTCCTGTGATAGAGTCCCACATCGGGCTCTCTGCTCGGCAGGGAGCCTGCTTCCCCCTCTCTCTCTGCCTGCCTCTCTGCCTGCTTGTGATCTCTGTCATATAAATAAATAAAATCTAAAAAAAAAAAAAATTTCAATGGATGATAAAAAGCAAGTTTTCTTCATGCTAAATAACCCACTGCAGACACCCAGAGGAACACCACAAAACACTACGTATGTCACCCCATACAGCAGGATTCCACACTTTACTTCTTTGGTGGCATATGTTCAAGTATCAGGCCTCCTGGAAAATTCTGCATGGCTCTCCTTCCTATGAGCATCTCCCCACTTCGTATACAAGCCACCTTACTTCTCCTGCGGTGGGTTACCAAGTCCCAGAAGGAATTCTTGGACAACAGTTACACTGACATCCCTCGCTCCGGGAAATCCACAAGAGATTTTGGTTTTCACTGACAGAGCCGAGCTTGGACATGAGGCAGCATAGCTCCCAGGGCAAAGGGAAAGATAAGCATAGAGGGGAAAAAGCATGACTGAAGCGAGAGGGGGAGAGCAACCAAAACTTGTAAGAACGCAGCACCACCATCCATAAGCACATCTCCGGTTTGGGTCAGTGCAGACCACGGAGTGGGCTCTCCAGAGTTTTCCATCTGCTTCTCTGCCTGTGTATCCCACAATAACACATCCCACCTTCCATCCCCTCATTAAGATTTAAATTACAGAACACATTTTCCCAGGCATTTTTTTGTATCTTTCCCCATTTAAATCCAATGGATCATATCTTCTTCCTAATTCTGAAGACACGTTTTCCAAGACAAAAAGATCAACTTTTAAATGGGAATCAACAGCTACTGATTCAATGGAGATAATTATGTTCTTAGATTGGTTCCAAGTCTCACTTTCACAATATCAGTAGACAGTTTATCTAGAAAGGAGCCTATATTCTCTCACGAATGTGTTACAAATGCTTTTTGAGTCATTAAACACCCACTAAAAAGGAAGGAGGGTGCTAAGGAAATAGACACATAATATATAAGAATAGGAAAGACATAGTAAATATATACAAGTAAATTGCTGATATGTAAGGAGTTCTTTTTGAAATTGGAGTTATCTTATGAATTCATTAATTCAGTCAGTCATTCAATAAACATTTATGAAGAAGATGCTACATGCCAGGGTACTTACTATTTTATTGCTAGAAACACAAAGTAAAAGTCACATGTCCCCATATGACACAGAGGGCAAGGGAAATGGTCATGTAACAATACTACCAAGTGCAAGGGCAGAAGCGTATATAACAAACTGGGACATCTTCCAGAAGGGATTCAGGAAGATGGTGAAACTCAAGCCGGGTTTGGAGGGAACCCTCAGAGCTATACCGCGTGTGTGAGACACTAAGGGCAGCACAGCAGTCAGAGGAAGAGGTGTGGGCAAAGTCTAAGCCATGAAGCAGCAGGGTCCCCTGCGGAAACAAAGTCCAGTGTTGCCATAGCAGCCAGGGAAGATCAAGATGGGAGCCACTCTTTGTAGGGCCCTAGACACCTCACTGAGGTGTTTGGATTTTGTGTTATAAGCAACAGGAAGCCATGAAGCAGCACTTAACGAGGGTGAACGGTGATGAGCCGGCTTCTGACACTCTGAGCAATGGAAGGGACGAACCAAAAAGGAGGGCAAGGGAATGAAGGGAGATGGCTGCAGAAGAATATAATGATAATAATCCAAAATAGAAAAAAACAGAAGTCCAGACCTATGCCTTCTTTGTGGAAATGGAGAAAAGGAAAATCATCAGGAGATATTTAAGAGGTGCGTTTTACAAGAACTGGGACTAACTACATGCGGACATTGTCGGAAAGTGGGAAAGCCAGATTATCCCTTGATTTCTAGTTTGGGATGGTGGGTAGTTAATGGTACCCTTAGTGATGCCTTTAAATGAGATATAAATATAAAATGAGATAATGAGATATAAATATAAAAGGAGATGAGTTTTAGCAAAAAGTAGGGCTCATTTGGGACCATACCAAGTATAGTATCAACACCTTCCAAGCACAGAAGGTATGTTAGCTACTAGAAAATATGTGTAGTATAATAAAGTCTTTGGATAATTGTAAATGAATATATAGTAGGCATCTACAGGACATTCAGGCTGAAAGACATATTAATCTGATATTCAGAAGAAAAGCCTAGATTGGAGATACAGATTTGATAGTTATTAACGTAAGTAGTAGTTAAAAACAAAGAAAAGGGAAAGCCATACTTACCAGAGGTAAAGTATGAGAAAGAAAACGAATGACTAAAAGCTATAATTCTGGTTATATTTTAATATTCCTATCAGAAACTCTCAAATACTATATCTAGGAATTCTTAACACCCTATTAACATGCAAGTAAACCCGAGTATTAAACACCAAACAAATTTTAATTCACTTTTTCTTCCCCCTGATTAAAAGTATAGAAATGTAAATTATTTGGAGTGATACACTTCACTCAAAAATCCACACTTTTGGGGCACCTGGGTGTCTCAGTGGGTTAAGACTGCCTTCAGCTCAGGTCATGATCTCAGGGTCCTGGGCTCGAGCCCCACATCCGGCTCTCTGCTCGGTGGCAAGCCTGCTTCCCTTTCTCTCTCTCTGCCTGCCTCTCTGCCTACCTGTGATCTCTATTTGTCAAGTAAATAAATAAAATCTTAAAAAAAAAAAAAAAGTCTAAAATATTTTTAAAAAATCCACACTTTTGTTTTTCTTGATATCTGTTTTCATGAAAACTGCATGGTAAATAACCATAGTGTTAAAAATTTATAATCATCCAAAGACCGTAATATAGTAAACTGATTTTGTACCACTAACATTCTGCAGTCAAAAGCAAGGGCAGGGAAATAATTTAGAGCAAATGACTTAAAATTAACATAGATCTGGGCACCTGGGTGGCTCAGTTGGTTAAGTGTCTACCCTTAGCTGAGGTCATGATCTCAGAGTCCCGGGATCAAATCCCAATTTGGGCTCTCAGCTCGGGGGGACTCTGCTTCTTCCTCTCACTCTCCCTCTCTCTCACATAAATAAATAAAATATTTTTTTTTAAAAATTCACATAGATGTAGTACTGTTTTTTAGACCATCAATTATAAGTTAAAGAATGAGAAGGAAAGGAAAAGGATGCAGTATGGAAGTTTATTCTAATATAATAATTATAAGGCCTCTGGTACTATGTTGGAATGTACTTCTGATTTCTGAATACATAATGCCCCCAAATTCTTTGGAACGTACCTGTATTTTAACAGGATGTGAATTTCCTATCTTTCAGTCAAACAAATGTAGAGACAGTTTGTGAATAGGGCCCATAGTAAACAGTAAAATGCACAACAGTCTCAGACTAGATGTCCTTTCCAGCTCTATCTTAATATACTAGAGACGTTGAGTTTAGTGTACGAATACATGTTAACATGTCAGTTTTATATTGATGACTTCAAAAAGCTAAACAATAAATATTTCATCTTACATGTATACAATAACATAGTAATAAACACTACTTATGTTTACAGTCTTACATCACAGTAGTCCTAAATAATTTGAAGAAGAAATTTAAAAAGAACATTTAAAGAATATGTGATGGGGATGCCTGGGTGGCTCAGTCAGTAAAGTATCTGCCTTCTGCTCAGGTCATGATCCCAGGGTCCCGGGATGGAACCCTGCATCAGGCTCCCTGCTCAGTGGGGAGTCTGCTTCTCCCTCTGCCTGCTACTCCCCCTGCTTGTGCTTGCTCTCTCTCTCTCTATCTCTCAGGAATAAATAAAATCTTAAAAAAAAAACGTGATGGGTTTTTTTCTAAAGGAGATAATCTCTTGGTCTAAATTTAGAATGACAAGTTTATATTTTAAACAATAAGATATCCAGCAATTACCAGGCTTATGTCTGATATCCAAAGCAATAAAGGTAGACTGTGCCATCATCTCACATTTGAAAAGAAAAAAGATGCTGAAATTCAGTGAATTTAAGAACATTAGGCAGTGTGGGATGGTATTTAAGACCGCACATAAGCTTTGGGGTCAGGCAAGACTCATTTTAAGTCTCAGATCTACCAGTTCTTAAGTATGTGATCCTGCAAAAGTGACCTCTCTGACTTTGTTTCCTCATCTATATATTATCCGGAAAAATATCAGTATCCACTTCAAAATGTTGTTAGTCAAGGGTAAAGTTCTTAGTACATAGTCATACTTAGTAAATTGTCAATAAATGTTACTTTCCATTTCTCTTACCCTTCTCCATTTTTTCTTTTTTCCACAGCATTTGTCACTTTTTAAAACTGCATTTAAATTTTGCAAGAAATATAACAAATACAGTCCACACTCCCATCTGAATCCATGTATCATTGCTGCTTTTGTTGTAAGCAGCTGAATCTGTCGACTCTTCTGCTGATCTACTATGAAGCAGTCTCTTCTTGATAATGTCAGTGACTTCTGACCCTTCATCACTGTTACAGGGTCAGTGTGTCCATGTGTACTGAACAAGGGGCAGGTACTGCAGTAGGAGCCTCAGAAGAACTGAGTGACTTTCTTAAAGGGATCCATGCAGGTTTGTGAATGGAATCTTTCCAAAATTCTTTTTAACTGCAGTTAGGGGTACGCTGTTTTAAAATGCAACATTTAGGGGACGTAGAGCTTCATCGTCATTCAGAATGCCAATCGCTTACCATGATAAAAACTATGTAATTAACTATGTCACCTAAAAGGTCTACTTTAAAAAAAGATTATAGTTTATCTAAAATTTTTCTTACATAAGTCAGTTTTTAGTGAGATTTGCTCTATAAATATAATTATGACCTATTTAATATTGTAATGAAAACAAGAACATATTATTTACAAATAATGACCATATATTTAAATAAACATTTAAGTTACAATACTAAAAACAAAAGTATACTGTACAAGCAAAAGCAAACACATGTATACAGTAATACTCATGTGATGCTGAAAGTATACTCTCGAAACAATCAATGCCATTCTTTCTACTGTAAAGAAAATACCATTATTGTTGTTAAAACAGATTTTCATACACAGAGTATTGCAAAACCTGAAGCAATTCCAATGAAAAAGAATGAAAAAAGTGTATTTCCTATGCATACTGTACTTTAATATAAAAAAATTACAAGAAATAGGTTTTAATATTTTTTCTACATAAAAACTGTATCAATCTGTGAAAATGGCTCATACAGCTTTGATGTGTAATTGAAAACATTTGGTTAAAGGAAAAAATCTGATGAACCTTAAGACAGAACGCTGAGTAAAACAGAGTATGTGTGTTGACCACGGCATACTGGCATTACTTTGTAGAGCCGATCAATACATATTAGCTTTAAAAAGAAAGATATAGAAAGAAGCAGCCGTGAATTTTTTAAATGACAGGGTGAAGGTTTAAATTGTCTCAATCAAGACTCAATTTTTTCTTCCCAGTTTTTCCAGCTGTTCTCTTCCAGTTAAGATTCTTCATTTTAAATAAATTTAATTAGTTCCAATTAATCCTAGCTAACACATATAGCTTTATCCATGCTTCTCTCCTTTTATAAGGCGAACACTAACAAAGCCTGCTAGGCTCAGATCAGTGTCCTAAGACAACATTCATATCTCATGCTTTCTCATTAAAAAGAAAAATTTCAAAAATAATTATTCCATGGAAGCACTAAATCATATTTCATATTTAACTGGTATCTTGGTCAGTTGTTTAATTAAGGTAATTGAAGAATGAAGTCCCAGATTGCTACAAATACAAAATTAATATAACGATGCACATTAGCCAAACTAGAACTTCTAAATAAGAATGCATTCAAAATACAGGCAAGTATGTCTGCCATGATATAATTTCTATTTATCTTATGAGAAGATATTAATGGAGCAATGCCTTTTAAGTAACCAACAAAACCCCAGATTTTTCAAAATCAATGGCTAAACTGCCCAGATTTCCCTTCTGTAGTACTTGTGCTCTACAACAGTGGTTACCCCAGAATAAGATTATTGGCCTGAAACAGGTTTCTCTCAACGCATCAACCATATTTTTCATAATGTAATTTATATGGAATTCTAGTCTATAGAAAGAAATATGGTTTTCTTCCAAACCCTCACAAAAATCTATACCACATCTTAATCAAGTCGCACAATTCAAAGGTAACCTGAACGATCTACAGACTGTAGCATGCTAGCTGCTTTGACAACACGTTAAGGAAGCCTTATTTAGTTATTTAAATTCTCTGACCATTCTTGCCTCTAGTACCCATGCCATGAAATGAATAAATCAATTGATCAAAACCACTCATCACATATGTTTAACTTTGTACAGATTAAAATATAGTTTATGTAGCATTAATGGACTCTCCAAATGAGATTTTCATTTTTAAGCTTCTTGGGTTTTTTTTAAAGATTTTATTTATTTACTTGAGAGAGAGAGTGTGAGAGAGAGCATGAGAGGGGAGAGGGTCAGAGGGAAAAGCAGACTCCCTGCTGAGCAGGCAGCCCGAATGCAGGACCCAATCCCAGGACTCCCGGATCATGACCTGAGCCGAAGGCATTCCCTTAACCAACTGAGCCACCCAGGTGCCCAACTTCTTGATTTTTTTCAACAATAAAAGCAAGGTCAAGTATTATTTGCAGTCTCATGACTTTGGTAGTGCTTAATTCAAAATTTCAATGTACTGATTTAATAATGCTTACTTGAAAGCTCAAAAATTTAGCTTTCATTCCAGAACGCAAATTGAGTTATTCTACTGCTACAAAGGCAACTTCTTTTCCTCTATGAATTAAACCACTACTTTTTATAGACTAGAAAGCCTTTAAAATTAACAGGGAAAAACATACCTATAACATTTTTAAAAATAATGAAAACAATAAAGAACTAGTTAAAAAAGATCTACAAGTAAAAGAATTTCCTTTCGTACCTACTGACACAATTTCATAATTGTGAAGTGCCAAATGACTTTCAGGAAAGTTGGAAGTTTCTGGAATCATTTATATTCATATTTAAGTTGAAATTTTTTTAAATCAATGAACTAAGACCTTGAAAGGATTAAAAAGTAGCAAGTACTGGGCACCAACATTTTTAGTGGAAACCAGATGTTACCCACTTTAGTCAACAACTTATTTGCAGCAGTAGCACAAGGCTCTAGATTTTGTAATTGCTCTGTATGCTTTGTAAATTTTCAAGGGAGATCATTAGGCTCCTTCAACTTCCTTCTGTGAAAGACAGTAAAGAATCTGCCATACAGAGCTTTAGAAGAAAAAAACCTCCCTTTAGTTTTTGTTTTTGTTTTTTTTTCCCTTTAGTTTTTATTGAAAATTGTCCTGATGTTTCCTGGGCATGCTTCTTTTCAAATTATTTACTATTAAATTACTATTTGTTGCTTCACAGTAATTACAGATTTAAATGGTCAGATTTTACATAATAACCATCCATAGAAAAAAAAGTTTATCATTCTTAATACTAATAAAAATATTTATAGTGGGTTGTTTTTAATCCTCTGTACATTAAAAGAAATTGAGCTGGATGTATTTGGAGATCCAGTAATTAAAACTGATTTCAGTCTAAAAAAGACAGGCTGAACATAGATGAACATAAAACATACACAATATGGAACTTATGTGGTATATGGCTCTCTTAAATTTTACTTTATGCCTTTATTTATGTAATACTTAATACAGGTAAGAATGGCCAATATCTACACAACATAAATAACTTTAAAAAGCAGCACCTAGGGGCGCCTGGGTGGCTCAGTGGGTTAAGCCTCTGCCTTCGGCTCAGGTCATGATCCCCAGAGTTCTGGGATCGAGCCCCACATCGGGCTCTCTGCTCAGCAGGGAGCCTGCTTCCCCGTCTCTCTCTCTCTGCCTGCCTCTCTGCCTACTTGTGATCTCTGTCTGTCAAATAAACAAAATCTTAAAAAAAAAAAAAAAGCAGCACCCACTCATATTCTATAAGTACAGAAAATATCTGTAAGCTTCCTCACACAGCCTATATTGCATATATTGCCATTAGGACTTCAGTATTTTGCAGTTTACCTATAATTGCAAAAACTTTCATAACATAATAGGTCTATTCCTCTACATATTTCAAGGCTTTCGTAATGATCCTAGCCTCTGAATTAGAAGGTCTCCAGGAAATCAAATGCACAGTTAGCAGGTTCATTGTTATAGCAACAATGAAAAACCTAGACCAAATAAATAGTTCTGCTTCTTTCTACTTCAAGATCAAAAAGGACACTAAAGAGTCTCATAAAACTAAACCCTCCATTAATACAAGTTTCCACCTTTTCCATCAACATAGTTAATCCCCTTACAAATGATCTAAAAGCATTTTCCAATTTTGGACAAAATTCATCCAGATTATGTTAAAGATGTCCCTGCTTACCAGTTGTGATGTCATCATCTGCAAGGTCATGCTCTTCCTCCTGGACTTTGGCTTCTGGCCCCAAGGTATCAGGAGCAGCGCTGATAGTCTGCATGGCTTCTGCTGAGACTCCAGCTAGAACACATGCAATCACAAGGTTTAGTTTTAAAAAACTAGAAGAAAGGTGGATCAAAACCTAAAACTTTTAAATTTACTTAATGAATACAGATGCAATACATGACAAAAAAAATACAGCATGTTTACGACAATTAGGCTGAGACACAAATTAATGAACAAAATATTCATGTGTGCTCTCTTTATATATGCACATACATACATACATATACGCATGGATACAGACTTTACTAACTTAACCTAAGATCTTGAAAAAACAGAAGGATGCTTCAATAAATTACATTTTTACTTGATTCCTTCCAACATTTTTGCTTCAGTTACTTTAGGTGACCTAGACATAATCATGCTGCACAGAAAAAAAAAAAAAAAAAAAAAAGCCTAAAAAGTACAAGACCATTTTAAAAGTTTACTTCTTTCTAATATTAGCTTGCTTATAATTTAAGGACTGGAAGGAGGGATGATGACAGGGGCTCTAGATCTCTGTAAGAGACCTAAAATACACTGACCCGAAGTGGATACTATCTCTGTCTATGGAGGAATTAGATATGAGATCTGATCATTATCACACTGAAGGAACCTAACTGAAGCAGACAGCTTGTACTAGATTGGGGGCCAGAAGCTTCCATTCTATAAATCACCTGGGAACTTACCAACTGTTACACATGTCTGTTCCTTATACACTATTTTCCCACGCTTGAAGATATATTTTGTTGTCTACTACCTTATTTCTAATTTGGTAATGGATAGTAGGGTGTCTCAATATTTTTCATACAGTTATCAACAGATATTACTAAATCACGAAATACAGAAATTTCACCTTTGGAAGTACTTTAGGAATTGAACCTTCTAATCTATCTTTTAAATAAGTACTTCAATAATTGCAAGCATAGTATCCATCAAAATATTTTAAAAATCAAAAGCTATAAATATTCAAGGACTCCTTTTTTTCCCGAAGGTGTATTAACTTAAATATTTCTATGTGAAATTCAATCTTGCTGCCTCAGGTTTACCAATTATCAAGAGAGGAAAAATCTTAGTCTTGAACCACCTGAATGACCCAGAACTAGATCTACCAGTAGATAGTTCCAATGCCTAATGACTTCCATTTGGGGAGGAGGGCACACCATGTTAGTATGACTACTTCGTTCAGAACTGATCTAATAAAAACTGAGCAGCCCTAAATTCAATGGTCACTGATGAATGCCAAATGACGCCATCCCTCCGCAGTATCATGTTGCTGGGTTTTCAAGATAAAGTTTAAAAAAGGGAGCGAGGGGCGCCTGGATGGCTCAGTGGGTTAAGCCTCTGCCTTCGGCTCGGGTCGTGATCTCAGGGTCCTGAGATCGAGCCCCACATCCGGTTCTCTGCTCAGTGGGAGCCTGCTTCCTCCTCTCTCTCTCTGCCTGCCTCTCTGCTTACTTATGATCTCTCTCTGTCAAATAAATAAATAAAATAAAAAATCTTTAAAAAAATAAATAAATAAAAAAAATAAAAATAAAAAGGGAGCGAGATTACTAGAAAAATACTATGCAGTTAATTACTTAATTTAAAATGGCTTTCATTAAAATAATCCTAAGGGGGAGGAAATTAGGTAAATGCCACATTTCTAAAGATTTAGTGCCTAAACACAAAATCAAAGATTACATCAGATTAAATCAAAATATAAACCGCTGAAATCTCTCAGTCTTGCTTAATACTTGATAATAATGAAAATGATCAGAGAAATTGGGAAAAGATATTAAGGAACAGTTTAGACAGTACCAATCTTTTATTAGTATTTTCAGTATTTAGGATTCAATAAAAATAAAGCTAGTGTTTATGTAGTAACAAGTGTATAAATCCATTTAAATTCATCTCATTTAATCAAAGAGGTTAAGTAACTGTTCAACATAACACAGCTATTAAATTTGAGAACAAGTACTGACACACAGGTCTTCTGATTTCAAACCCCAATATCCTTTTCACCATGAAGTTTTCCAGGGAATGAGTTGCTTGGGGCAGGATAGGAGGTATGACAAAACATCACAGCATAACCATGAAAACTCATGGACTCACACAATACCGAGTATCGACGCTGTCAAGTCCCATCATGAAGTTCTTGTGCTGTGCCCAGTGACCAGTCAACTGTGGGTAGTCAATACTTTGGGACAGAGCTTAAAGAGCAAACATACATTTCTCAAAGTAACCAGGTTCAAAGACCAAGATGTAGCTATGCTGAAACTGGTTCTTTAATTCATGCTTTCCAAGAAAAAGTTATAAGATCCTTTAACTCTTGACAGAAAAAAAAGAAAGAAAGAAAGAAAATATAAAGAAAAGAAAAACAGAAAAAAGAAAACTACAGATTGATATCACTTAGTCTCAAAAGTCTTAACTGAAATGTAAGGAAACAGAATTCAACAACACAGATGAGGAATTACACACCACAATCAACTGAGATTTACTCCAGGGATGGAAGTCTGTTCCATGTTCAAAATCAATTAACCTAACCAAAATATTAACAGGCTAAAGAAGAAAAAGAGCATATGATCACATCCATCATTTGACAAAATTCAACATCAACCCATGATTAAAAAAAGAAACCTTTCAGAAAAACAGAAACAGAGGGGAATTTCTTCACTTGATAAAGAGCAACTGCTAAAAATCTATACCATTGTACTTAATGGTGAAAGACCAAATGCTTTCCTCCTATGACCAAAAATGAAGCAAAGCTCTCCACACTGATCTCTCTTATTTAACAGAGCACTGGAACTTCTAGCCAGTGTAATAAAGCAAGAAAAGAAAATGGATAGTTTGGAATGAATAAAGTAAACTATCCCTATTTAAGGATAAAATGACAGTCCACATAGCTAATCCAAAGGAACAGACAAAACAAAAACAAAACCAAAACTGAATAGGAGAGCTCAGCAAGGCTGTAGAATATAAGAAAAAAAAATTATTAATTATATTTTTATATGCTGGCAATGAAGCTACATTTAAAAAAATACTACTTGGGGCGCCTGGGTGGCTCAGCTGGTAAGCAGCTGCCTTCAGCTGAGGTCATGATCCCAGGGTCCTGGGATCGAGCCCCATGTCAGGCTCCCTGCTCAGCGGGGAGCCTGCTTCTCCCTCTGCCTCCGGCTGCCTCTCTGCCTACTTGTGCCCTCTATTTCTCTGTCAAATAAATAAATACAATCTTTTAAAAAAAAATACTACTAACAATGGTTCAAAAAGCTGATATACTTAAATGTAAATCTAAAAGAAACATATACAGGGGCACCTACATGGCTTTCAGTTAAGTACCTGACTCTTGATTTCGGCTCAGGTCATGATCTCGTGTTATGACATCAAGCCCTGCATCCAACTCTGCGCTCAGCAGGGAGTCTGCTTGAGATTCTCTCTCCCTCCACCCCACACCCCAGCTCACTCACTAGCTCTCTCTCTCTCTCAAATAAATAAATCTGAAACAAAAATATACAACAAGAATTATATGCTGAAACCCACAAAATACTGATGAAGAAAATCAACAAGATCTAAATAAATGAAATGGAAAGACGTGTCATGTTTATGTATTGGAAAGATTCAACAAATAGTAGAGATATCACTTCTCCATAAATTAATACACAGGTTTAATCCAATTTGTATCAAAATTCTTGCACGATTTTTTTGTAGATACAAACAAAATTATTTTAAAATTATATGGCACATATTGCATGGAGCACTGAGTGTGGTGCATAAGCAATGAATGCTGGAATACTGAAAAGAAATAAAATAAAATGAAAAAAATTCTATGGAAAGACAAAGGAACTAGAATAGCTAGAACTTTGGGAGAAGGAAAAGGAAAAGGTAGAAAAAACCCCATATACTCCATTTCTAGACTTCTTATATAGTTACATTTATTAAAACTATGTGGTTTCAGGTTAATGGAACAAAATAGAGAACCAAGAAGAAGATGCATACAAATACGCACAACTGATTTTTGACAGGTGCAAAAGCAATTCAATGGAGGAAAGACAATCTTGTCAACAAGTGGGCTATTAGAACTGGGCATCCATAGGCAAAAATAAGAACCTCAACCTAAGGCTCAGACCTTCTATAAAAATTAACTCAAAATGGATCATGGACTTAAATGTAGAACATAAAATTATAAACTTTTAGAGAAAAAGAGAAAACCCTTGAGATCTTTGCTTAGACATGCTACCAAAAGCACAATCCATAAAAGAAAAAAAAAAATGCCAAAGTGGATTTCATCAGAATTAAAAGCTTTTGCTTCACATAAAATCTCATTAAAAAAATGAAAAACTAGCTGTAGATTAGTACAAAAGATTCACAGACCACATATCCAACAAGGGGCTAGCAGCTAAACTATATAAGGTATTCTTTTTCAAGTTTTTTTCATTTTAAAGATTTTTTAAAGTAATCTCTATACCTAGTGTAGGGGGCTCCAACCACAAACCCAAAATCAAGAGTTGTTCTACGGACTGAGCCAGCCAGGTGTCCCTATGTAAGGAACTCTGAAAATTCTACGGTAAGCAGTCCGGCAGTTTCTCAAAGGTTAAACAGAGGTAACCCAGCAATTGTCCTCCCAAGGAATGAAAACCTACGTCCACACAGACTCATATATGAATGTTCACAGCAGCATTACTCATAAAAGTCAAAGAGTGTAAACAATCTGAGTTGTCCATCAACTGATGAATAAATGTATAAATATATCACAATTTATTGAATGACAAATCATGATATATTCATACAGTGGAATATTAATCATCAATACAAGGAAATGAAGTAAAAGAAGCCAGTCAGAACACATCACATGTTATATGATTCCATTTACATGACATGTCCCAAATAGACAAATCTATAAAGTATATTTGTGTACTCAGGGCTTGGGAGTGGGGGGGAATGGGGAATGATACCATAGGTACAGAATTCCTTTTATATATAATGGAATATTACTCAGCCATCAAAAAGAAAGAAATCTTGCCATTTGCAACAATGTGGATAGAACTGGAGGGTATTAAGCTAAACAAAATGAGTCAATCAGAGAAAGACAATTATCATACGATCTCACTGACAGATGGAATTTAAGAAACAAAACAAAGCATCATAGGGGAAGAGAAGAAAAAATAAAATAAGACAAAACCAAAGAGGGAGACAAACCATAAGAGACTCTTAATCATAGGCAACAAACTGAGGGTTACTGGAGGGAGGGGTAAGGGTTGCACAACTCTGTAAATATGCTTAAAACAAACAAACAAACAAAAAACCAAAATAAAAAAACCACCCTGAATTGTGAACTTTCAAGTGTGAATTTAATGGCATATGAATTATACTCAATAAAACTATTTTTTAAAAGTCTCCCTCTAACATTCCAGATGAACCACTGCAACAGTGCTCCTTCTACGTACTCTCTTGGTACCTTTACTATCATGCACCTGAAGAGAAAAAAAGGGGGGGAAGAGCCACAGGGAACTTCTTATTTGTACAATAAGAAAACAAAATATGCCATGAATATTTTGTGTGAGGAAGGAGTAATGCTCGTTTTTAATATTTTTTTAAAAATTAGATCATATTCTTGATTTTGGCCTTAACTCACTCTATTAGTCCTCACAGTCAAAATACCTGGGTTCTTTTGGTACCAGTCAATAAAAAAAGATTGGTATGGTTATTTCAAAATTACATATATTTCACTTTTTTAAATACCAGTTAACTATCTTAACTTCAAACTGGGCATTGGGTTGGTAACAAAATACCTAAGATTCCTAACTTTTGTTGGGAGATCACAAGGAAGAGATACTAAGAATGGGAAGACCACTTTATTACTACCAACTCTCAAATACAAATGTTGCAGATCATTAAATCTAACTTTAACAGTTCACTTTGAGGAAATGATAGAGGCTTTTCCTTCTGAACTTTTGGACCATACAGTTACAGCAAAAGATGAGCTGAACTGTTATTTAATCCCTCCAAGCATGGCAATCATTACAGGTCCTATTACCATCTTTTCTTAGCAGGCTGACATTAGAGCAGACATTCTGTAAAAGGCAACTAACTGTAGGATCGAAATTTTAAAAATGCCTGCTGGAGGCTAGGGGTGTGGGTAAGAGACTGACTACAAAGTGGTATTAGCAAATATTTTTGAGTAATGAAAATATATGTTTGGGTTTTTTTTTTAATTTTATTTTTTAAGTAATCTCTCCTGGGGCTCAAACTCATGACCCCGAGATCAAGAGTCAGAGACTCCACTGATTGAGCCAGCCTGGTGCTCCAAAAATAAATGTTTGAAATGTTCAAAAATAAATGTTCGAAAATATGTTGATTGTGGAAGTGGGGAACAGGACTACCCATATTTACTTAAAACCCAAAGAACAATAAAATTCCTGAAAAAAGGGTGATCTTTACTATATATACATTATACTTCAACAAACCTAACTTTAAAAAGAAACTGATAAAACAGAAGGTACTATATCACTGTCACTAAAGAGAACTGAGGATCATGCCAGAGTGTAGTGTTTCATGCTTTCCATGAGACACTAAGACTAGAGAAAATTGTTTTACTTTCTTCTGGGCATAGAAAACCAAACTAAACTTTTTGAAGCATAAAAGTCAGTTTACCACTGTCCACTATCAATAAGATGATTAAATATTCCTGAGAAATAGGAAAAGTCTACTTTGAAAATACTTACATGGAAGCCTCAGTTTCTTGCATATTAATAATAAAGATTACAAAAGTTGTCAATTAATTATATGTCGGTACTTTGCTATTTCTTATACACTTGATGTAAGGAAGCTTATTTGTCAAACCACACAATAATATTTAAGACGTAGTTATTTCCTGAGTATCCCCAAAATATCTGGCAATAATGAACATCTCATAAATACGTCTTGAATAGAACTGAATTCTTTCAGTCCCATGATACAAATTATGTCATTTAAATATAGTAAGAAAATAGGAGTAAGCAGTAAGCTTTGAGGAAAGATGTACAATAAAGAGATGACAGTGAAATAAAGTAAAGAGATACTATAACAAAGGAGATACAAAAAAATAATAGAAAGATGAGAGATACTTAAAAAACAGGTTAGTCCCCAAAGCCAGATTTCACAGAATAAAAAAAATGAATGTATATAATGCCAGACAATAGGTGTCTATAAATGGGTTCTATACTGTGAATCAGGAGGAAAACAAGGGAAAAATGGGATGGAACAGAAAACAGGTCTGAGTAAGTTTGGACGCGTGGTGAAAGGGGCGGGGTAGGGGTGTGTGTGGCTGGCAGCCGAAGGAAGAATCAGAGCACAGGGAAGACTATCATGAGCTCTCCATGTCATCTGGATTCTAAACACTGAGATCACTTCCACTGTGAGATTTATATATATATATATATATATATATATATATATATATATATGTATATATATACATACACACACACGTACACTCTCTCTTTCCTATTTGTCTGCAATATTTTTAATTACTGTAGAAAAAATATTTTTTAAAATGTAAATATGAGACACAGTTTTCAAAATCAAAGGGCTAAAACAGCACTCGCCTCTCACTACTTCAGCAAAATCAGGTACATTACTCTAAAATTTCTCTTTCAAAAGCTTATAAATTACCTTCATAAATATTTTTCTCCTACTGGCTAATGCTATCTGAGTAAGGGTAAATAATATGAAGTCAGAAGGTCTCCATGTCGTGTGATTAACTTAATAATCAAAGATTAAATACTAAATTTTAATAGAGTAACATTTAAAATACAGCACTTTAATCCATACTGGGATATAAAACCATTTGAGTTCATTATAATTTTATTATTTTATTGAAGATTAGATGGATGAAAGTGATAAACAGTATTGTTAGGATTCAGGAAAACATATATACTACGATATTCATAAATATAAACAAAAATGCAATTTCTCATTCCCGTAGTGATATAGATTTGCACTGAGGGTGAAAAACGGATCTGAAAAAAATAGAAGGTATTTTTATTTCATCAGTTTCTCACAACTGTGGCTTTGTGGTGGTCCAATTAAAGCATACCAGAGGCAATAATTTGATAGGAACATTTACTTTGAATAAAGTAAAATTTAACAATAAGGAAGGGAGAATGAGTGCACCTAGAGTTTCTTTTCAGGCAGAAGGCTTGAATTTATTGGAAGCAGATCTCTGCAGTGACTGACCACACTGCCCCACATTCCCCACAATCCTTATGACAGACAGACGGCCTGCCTCGCATTAATTCACTTCACACCACTTCTATCGATCCACAGCCGGTTCCCTAGTCTCTCTGCACACATTGCCTGTCTGGCTGCCTACATCCACATCAGCACATACACACAAAGGCCAGAGAAAGATAACCTTTTGCTTTCCATTAAAGACACAGTATCCACTTTTCCTTCTGCAATAACATCAAAAATATAAAATATAACAGCATGTCTCAGAGAAAAGTCTTCCTGCAAAAAATTTGAGAGTATTTACCCCTTATTCTATAAATCATTTCAATTTATCAAAAACAAGTTAGTTCATTAAAGGTCACAAAGTAATTAGATGAAAAAAATAGGTAAAATAAGCAAAATGTCTTCCAGCCTGAATAAGAATATAATAATCATTGTGTAACATGAGGTTTGGTAGTTATTTCTAAGGAAATGAAATACATTCTTCCTATTAGCATTTTGATTTTTTTTTTTTTTTAGAAAACTGTTCTCACATAATAGTAATTACAAACAATTCTGAAAGCAGCAAAAGAAACACTTACCAAAATATACACAAGGAATAGAAAACACATTAACTACATCAACAGAATAATAATATAAGAGGATAAAGCTTTATTGTCCCTCTTTCCCAACAAGAACCTGAAAAGGATCCATGATAAAAATCACACCTAATACTTTTAATTCACTGCATGTACTTTTTCAAAGATTTCTGTTTGATTTGCAGGCTATGAGCTGACTCAACACCAATTTTGGTTTCAGAAGACACAATAAAACAAAGATTTATTGTTCAACCTCAACGTGTTGAGAAACAAAGGCAAATCTGTCTTGACACAAAACTGTACTAAAGTATAAACTTAAAATTACAACCTTGAATGATTTAGAACCCTAAATTATAAGCAGAATCATATATCTCAGAACTGGGCAAAGTATATTCTTGTGGAGAAGGAACTTCCTTTGAAACCTTCTATGATTTTCACCTTTTTGCTACAATAACCCAGGTAGAGGTTACACCACCAAGTAGTAATAACACGGTGCACTAAATACAGTTCGGTAAGTACGCTGTTCTTTCTAATGACAACATGCTGCTTTAGAAATCAAAGAATAGGAAAGTGATGAATGCTGCAGGACTACGGATAGCTTTAAAATAAGGAAGATCTGCCTGGCCCATAAAATTGGGAAAGATCTGAAGGAGAGAAGCTGGCACTTCCAACAAGCAAAGACATTAGAATGGTGAAGATAAGTGACCATGCAAAGTTCCTTCCATGCTCTTAAATATTGATGGGGCACCCAGGCTACTTGGTACCAAACCCACAGCAGACAGGACAGACACAGAGGTGAAAGAGACACAGCCTTAGCTCCCAAGAAGCTAACATGCGAGGTGAGGCCATGGGATTCATTAAAGAAATTTAAGCATGAGAAATAACTTCACTTGTGTTTTAGAAAGAGCTCTTAAAGCAATGTGAAGAATGATTTGGAAGAACTCAAAAGCAGAGGTAAGCAATAAGGCCAAGAATTTTAAAACCATACTACTTGGAGCTCCACAAGTTCCCAAGCAGTTCTAGAAAGAAGACCTCTAAGATTCCCATCTTTACCTTTTTATATGTGGGTATATGTGGCCAGTTTTCATTTGAAGAAAAAACACCACTTAAACACACACACACACACACACACACACACACACACACACACACACTGAAAACCACTGACGTCTATTTATATAGTATAAATGGGGAGAAAATCAAGGTTGTTTTCACATAAAACATCTAGAAGAAGGGGCTCTGAACATAGAAAAGGACAAGTAAGATTCACTCATCAACTCTTTTTGAATGATCGTTACGCTGGGCAAAGGGAATAAAAATGAAGGGGGGCACGAAGGACTTTACAACAGGAAAACTTAGAGTCATATGGAAAATAAGATTTATAACTGTATGGTGAAAACAGTGTCCATCTAAAGAAAAATCTATTAACTCTAGGAGGGGTGAGGAAGAGAATACATGTCAAAAACAACCTCATGAAAAGGAAGTACTTGAGCTGGGTCTTGAGGTATGTATGGGAATTTATCATGGAGTGACACTAAGTAAAGGAAATTTCAGGTAGACAAGACAATATGGTAAAGGACCCTGAAGTATCCACAGAACTGGGCAGCAGAAGTGTAAGAAGTGTGAGGAGAGGCAAAAATGAGGCTAACAGGACATTTAAGATGAAAGCCCTAAAGGGAGTGAGAGAAACAGGGTGCTAAGAGAAAAGATGAAGCAGGAAAGGAGTACGTTTTTATTTTTTAAGGCTTCATCATGGTTATGTGGAAAGAACAAGTCAACAGGTGGGGAAACATAATCACGAGATTGCCAGGGTTGGTAGCTCTGTAACAACAAGAAACAAAACTTTTATATTTGAGATTTTAGGGTAAATAGGGATAACCCTATAACTTCTGTTTCTTATCATTAGGGTAGTTTAGGAATTCAGTTTGCATAGAGCCAGAAGGAGCTGTCTGAAGACTACTATGAAGGCAGAGAGTTTAATCTCTACTAGCAGAGAGTCTCATCAGAGAGGCAACCGATGAAAAGGAATAACTTCTGGCACCCCAGCCAAGATGCTTTGTATCCTTGTTTACAAGCCAATGAATACAGGATGAAACACAATGATGTTTTATCTATTAAATTCAAAAACAGATATAAGGGGCATAGGTTAGCACAGCATCTAGGATGTAGTAAGTGCTCAATAAATAGCACCGTAATTAAATTATTACCATTTCTTCTGTTATTACTAATTTTGGTTTATTTTATTTGCTTTTTCTCTAGAAGTACTTTGCTGCCTCCAATATTCAATATTCAATTTTTTTTTCTCGTTGACAAACCCATTTATTTATATCTTTTTTTTAACTTGATTAAGCATCACTTCCTGGCTTTTAGAGCTCTATTTCCAGACATCTTATGACATCTGTTGATACATAAGCCATTTGAAGGCAAAAACAGAATATTTACATTTCAAAGAACCAATTTATCTTACAATTACTTGTTATTGCCAAATTATGTTATTTTCAAGTATCTACATCCACACAGGAATGGGAAAGCTTCTGACCTCCTAATGTCTTAACACACAATGATTAATGGATTTGAAAATAAAGACATAGGAATCTTGTTTTAATATCCTAGTGGGCAATACACTTAATTGGCAGCAATATGCTGTAAGATCACACTATAAGGCATCTGTGATATTTCAGTAGTTACAATAATAACTTAAACACTGTGATGTACTCTGACTTCATTATCTGAGAATATTAAGTTCTTCTTAGATAATAAGAAAAACATTCAGATCCATAAAACCCAGAAGACATGTTAAGTCTAGACAATAAATAAATAAGTAGCATGTAAGACTACAGGCAGACTCTTAATATGTGTTAGGTAAAGAGAGTAAGTTAATGACCTAAAAGATATGTTATAGGTTAAAAAAGGATAAACCAAGCAAGAATGCTACTTACAGAGAAAAATGAATGAAAATACTAAGTCATAAGATAAATGTAAAGCTTCTAGGAGAAAATCTGCACGATCGTGGCTTTGCCAATGAGTTTTCAGACACCAAAACATGAGTCATGAAAGAAACTGATTATTGGACTTCATCAAAAACCTTTGTTCTGTAAATGACAAGTCACAGATTGGAGGAAACTATTGAAAATTATACATCTGTCAAAGGACCTGTACCTAGATATATCAAAGAACTCTTAAGACTCAAAAGTAAGAAAAAGAGCAACCTAATAAAAAATAAACTAAGCAAAAGGCATAATCAGATATTTCACCGAAGAGGATATAAAAATGGAGAATACGGGTGTCTGTGTGGCTCAGTCAGCTAAGCATCTGACTCTTATTTTGGCTCAGTTCATGATTTGAGGGTCAGATCAGTCAGTATCAGGCTCCACAGTCAGTGGGGAGTCTGCTTCAGGATTCTCCCTCTCCCTCTACCCTCCTCCTGCCCACTCACTAAGATAAACGAGTCTTAAAAAAAAGAGAGAGAGAGAGATGGAAAATAATCATGTGAAAACCTGCCCAACATCATTAGTTACTAAGGAAATACAAATTAAAATCACACTGAGATACCACTTTACACAACATAAAATATGTAAACAAAACAAAACAAAACCTAACATCATTAAATGCTGGTAAGGATACAGAGCAACAGGAATAACTACTGCTCGCTGCTAGGGGGAATATAAAATGTTTCAGCAGCTTTGGGAAAAGCAATGTGGCAGTTTGTTTTTTTTATAATTACACTCACATTTACCATATGATTTAGCAATTCCAATCTTAGATATTTGTCGAAGTGAACTGAAATCTCACAATAATGCAAAATCCTGAACAGCTGTGGCAGCTTACTCATAATCACCAAAATCTGGAAACAATCCAGATGTCCAGAAACAGGTGAATGGATAAACTTTGGTACACCCATATAATGGAACACTATTTAGAAATAAAAAGGAATGACCTACTGATCCATGCAAAAATATGGATGAATCTTGAATATATTTTACTAAGTGAACGAAAACAAACCCAAAATGCTACATGCTGTATGATTCCATTTATGCAGAATTTTGGAAAAGGCAAAACTATATGGATGGAAAACAGATCAGTGGTTGCCAAGGGTTAGTTGGGTGGGGATGGGACTGATTACAAAGGGGCTACAAAAGGTAATTTCCAAGGTGTTAGAAATGTTCTGTATGGTACTGTAATGGCAGATACCTGACTTTATTCATTTCTCAAAACCCAAAGACCTACATATCCAAAGAGTAAGTTTCACTCCATGCAAATGAAAAAAAATTATGGGTTAACCAGAATGCCAGAGAACCCAGATGAACTGCAGGATGAATAAATTATATCATAAATAAATGACATGTCACTGAAGGCTGTAAAGGAAAAAGGAGTTGACCAAGGTAGCTGGAAAACAGGCCAAAACATTGCTTACAGTGAAGCGAACTACAGACAAACAGAACTGTACACAATTACTGCGTTTCAGCTGGGAAACCGGTTTTTCACAGAAGTACAGGTTAGCAATTCTAAATTACTTTTTATGTCTACCAGGGTTGAAAAAACAAGTGAGTCTATTATAAATAATGAGAGTCAGATTTCTCACATACAGAGAAAAAAATTACCCATAAGCAAAAGGGGGAGACTGGACTGAATCCTGTGTTGCTTGATTTAAATAGGAGATATGACTGAACTCCTATCAGTTTGAATATATACACAGATAGAGAAATCATGACAGGTATGTGGGTATACATGCGTTAGCTGTATGCACACACAGATCTTCTGGTTCTGTCCTGGGAGAGGACCCAGAAGCAGCAAAAGGAAAGCACACCCAGCATCCAGAACTTAGTTTCTAATACTTCTACTCTAGGGAACCAGGGCACCCTCAGGGGAAGAGCTGAGTCTAGGACTGGGGCAGGAAAAATACAAGTGAGTGAGGAGCATGTTCTAAGTCAAAAATAAGGAAGTACTTTAAAAAAGGAAAGAGAGAATTCTATCAAAATGACACTGAAGCCAACTTAAGGGAGCTCCCTATGGCCAATGCTGGAATAATCCGAGCAACAAATTGTTATTATAAAGTCAATTCCTCACTGAAGTGTCTGCTAAGCTAGGGACCTGGTGCTGGGTCACGTGGGGACCAAAAATAAGACGGTCGACCTTGGCCCCGTGAAGATCTCAGTACAGTACATACTACATAAATTTAATTTTATGAAGATTGTGTGGCTTCATTCTCATAATGAAACACAAGTTATGTCTCAAAATTTAAATATATATTCATACATGGGATATAAAGAAAGAAGTAAAATGGTAATCCTTAAAGAAAACTAAGTAAGCAGGTACATGAAATATAGTACTTACTTCAGCCTGGAAACATGACAAAACAGTATCAAATTGCTGCAGATATAAGCATTCATACACTGTAATGAGCATAATGCATCTACAGGAGCACATCATTATTCCACTACATTACACTGATTAAATCTCACAATTCATTCTAAAGACTATTCATATCTAACCAATGATTTAGAGGAGGATGGAAAGTTGAATTAAGAAGGGGAGTACCAATCATTGCCTCTGGCAGAGCTTTTAAAGAATTAACTTGCAAACAAAGTTATAAAAAGAATGAAAAATGAGTCAGATGAGTACTAAGACAGTGGAGAAACTACAATGTGCAGAGAATAAAAACTTTCATTTTTTTTAACCTAATCCCACAAATAAAAACAAAATTTTAACTATGTTTTTAAATTGGCAGTCACTCCTGGATTAAAACTCAAATTTTTCCCCTTAGTCTGGTGGTGGGAGATGGCCTGTGGTGGAGAAGTAATGGAAAAGGTAGCACACAATCACTGAAAATAAACTATCACTAAAGAAACTTGAGAAGATTCACAAAAATAGATGAACTACTCCTACAGAAAATGGCAAAAAAAAAAAAAGAACCATGCTCCAAATAGGTTATAGGAATGATTTCAATCCACTTGGTGTCATTAGAATGCAGGATTATCTGATTTTTCAACCATTCCACTCCCAAAATTTGATTTCACTTGGAGGGTTTCACAACACATCTTAAAAATATGTTTAATTCTTTTAGTATAAATATATACATAGCCACATGTTACCAGGCTGGCATACACATTGTTTTTAAATGTTTTTCACTTATGGATCAAATTTTATCATTTTTGATCCATCGATTAGCATGTAACAGGTTATAGAAACATTTCCAAAATTAGTGTATATTTATTTCCCTGGGACACATATATAAAAGTGATGGCCTGTCAGAAGGAGGTAGAAGAAAAACAGAAAGAAAGAATTTATTGGTAAAGATGATAGGTTTGAAGTGCCTCTAAACATCCAAGTAGAGATGGAGACTGAATTAAATGGGATCTTTTTAAAAAAATATATCCAGTACCTGGAACAATGCCATGCTCTGAGTATGTGCACACTTAGCTGGTATATTTCTTAGACAAATTAATAAAACTTTATTCTGACGAATCCACAAGATGGGATTGTTTCTTTGGAAACAGGGAAGTCTATTACTCTAATGAAGAAATACAGTACTCTGAGAATGATCACCAACCTGGTAAAGAAATTTGAAATCAGAATATTTTAATGAATTTAGTCTTCACTTAGAATTAATTCCTTTTTCACATTTCCTATATATCCTGCTTATATTTGCTTTGTGGCAATTATGTTATTAAAACTGTGTGGGACTAATTAATCACCAATCAGAAAATGATTCTCTAGGGATAACCAGGTGACTCAGTCAGTTAGGTGTCTGCCTTCGGCTCAGGTCATGATCTCAGGGTTCTGGGATTGAGTCCCATGTCAGGCTCCTTGCCCAGCAGGGAGCCTGCTTCTCCCTCTGCCTGTTGCTCCCCCTGCTTGTGATCTCTCCCTCTGACAAATAAAAAGTTCTTTAAAAAAAAAAAGAAAAAGAAAAAGAAAATGAATCTCAATTTTCCACTTATCACCAATAAAACTAGTAGAGAGCAATTATTTCTTCTCCATATAAGACTCTCCTATTAAGATTCAAGCAAAGGGGTGCCTGAGTGGCTCTTGCTGGTTACAGCAAGCAACTGTCTTCAGCTCAGGTCATGATCCCAGGGTCCTGGGATCAAGCCCCACATTGGGATCCCTGCCCAGTGGGGAGCCTGCTTCTCCCTCTCCCTCTCCCTCTGTTGCTCTGACTGCTTGAATTCTCTCTCTCTCTCTGTCAAATAAATAAATAAAATCTTAAAAAAAAAAAAGATTCAAGCAAAGGAAAGACTCCTCAATCTTTGGGGGGCACAGCTGCATTTGATTTCTTTCTTCTTTTTATAATTAAAAACAAAATAACACAAAAAATTTCAAACTACTTAAAGAACTATATAAAAGAAAATTTGGAGATGATCTTCACTTTTTACCTTTTAATTTCTTTCCATCTCATGCATTTCCTTCCAGATCACTCATTAGCACACTTTATTTATTTATATGAGAGAGTGTGCACGCACATGTGGATGCACATGCACAGGGTGGGGAGACGGAGAGAGAGAATTTTAAGCAGGTTCCATTCCCAGTGTAGAGCCCGATGCGGGGCTTGATCTCATGATGAGAGATCGTGACCTGAGCCGAAACTAAAAAATTAGATACTTAACTGACTGAGCCACCCAGTGCCCCCCTAGATCACTCATCAGCACACTATAATCTAGAAAAATTAATGAGAATGTGGAAAGCACCTGCCACATTGCATGAATTTAGTGGGTATTCAATTTTTTTCTTCTTTTGTATTATTCAACATAATTACTGAGACAAGGCTATCCTCCTGCAAACTTGACAACAGAGGACATATTAGATAAATCATACCAAATTTTTAATAGTAACACACTATAAAGTATTTTAGTAGAGAATAAAATTTTAGAAAATTAGCATACTTTGAATCAAGTCCCACCATATTATCAATGTAGAAATCTCTCTATACCAGCTGAGTCTTTGTTGAGTTTTCTAAGAAGGATGAGTTTAAAATCAGTAGTTTTGAGCAAACATATATAATCAGTAGATATAGATCTGTGGTTCCAGGTCCTCCATTTTTAAATAAAAATAACTATATTTACTTCCCCAAAGTCATGAGTGGGGTAGTAAAGAAGTTTTGGAGATGGAATTAGACAGATATTCTCCCAGAAAAGTCCCTGAATAGAGACCACTTTTTAGTGGTACTATGTGTATAGGTGTCTTAGGAATCCCATCAACTGGGAGAAATACAGATGATACATATATCTACATTTAAATTACACTGTTACATAGTATATCCTATCATCTGTATGATTCTGGTTATAAATATTCAACGAATTACCCAAATGGTACAGTTTCAACTTCAAACTGAAAAATTTTACCTTCAAAATATATTCATAAGTATTACATGATGAAATTTTTGTTATATTCATAGTTTCTATTTAAAACTGTGTTGGGGGTATTAGCTAATACACTTGTGTAGAAGAAAATGGTCAGACATAGAATTGGAAAAGAAAAGGTAAGGTTATCTCTACTTCCAAATAATATAATTATATATTTCGAAAAATCCAAAGAATCAATGGAAAAACTTACACGATCAGTAAGAAAATTTTATAATAGTATCAGACTATATAACTAACAAAAGTCAATGGCATTCATCTATACAAGCAAAAATCAGTGAAAGGCTGTAATGGAAGAACAATAAAATTAACTAAGCAACAACTTAACATATGTCCAAAATCATAAGAAGGAAATTTAAAATCTCCTAAATATCAAAAAAGTAGACCAGAACAAATGAAAAGACATTACTATGTTCCTGGATAGAATCCAATATTATAAATTCTCCTTAACTTGGCTTACAAATTAAATAGAATCCCAATAAGAATGCCATCAGGTTTTTTTCCTCCTGGAACTAAACAAGTCAATTATAAATTTCATTTGAAAAATAAACAATACACAAGAGAACCCTCAAAAAGAAGGGATAGGGCATTAATGGCTGAATATGAAAATGTGAATTAGCCACAACCTAATGGGATGAAATAGAAAAATAACAAAACCACATATAGAACCTTAGTGCATAGTAAGTGCTTTGGAGAGCTTTGGAGATAAGCAGATAGCCATATAGGGAAAGAAAATATCCATTCTTTATACCATTAAGCAGGACCAATTCCAACTGACATGTATGGGGAACAATACTGGAAATGATAGAAAACATGGAGAATTAGTACCAAAATTATGACATAAAATCCTGAAACTGTAAGACAGGGGGTCAGTAAACAGGATTATGAGAAAAATAAGAAACACATAAGCAAAGTAAAAAGAAAAATAACCAAATATATTTGAAACTTATAGATAGATAAATAAAGGTTTAATCAAACCATCCCATATAAAAGGGGGCCAGAGAATTGCTAAAGAAATGTTGAAAAAGAAAAGCAAAATTGGGGGCTTCATATTGCCTGATTTCAAGCTTTACCACAAAGCTATGATCACCAAGACAGCATGGTACTGGCACAAAAACAGATACATAGACCAGTGGAACAGAGTAGAAAGTCCAAATATGGACCCACAACTCTATGGTCAAATAATCTTCAACAAAGCAGTAAAAAATATCCAGTGGAAAAAAGACAGTCTCTTCAATAAACGGTGCTAGGAAAATTGGACAGCTATATAAGGAAGAATGAAACTTGACCATTCTCTTACACTATACACAAAGATAAACTCGAAATTGATAAAAGACCTCGAGGAATCTATCAAAATCCTAGGGGAGAACATAGGAAGTAACCTATTCCACACCGGCCACAACAACTTCTTTTAAGACATGTCTCCAAAGGCAAAGGAAACAAAAGTGAAAATGAACTTTGGGACTTCATCAAGATAAAAAGCTTGTGCACAGCAAAGGAAAGAGTCAACAAAACAAAGAGGCAACACAAGGAATGGGAAAAGATATTCGCAAATGACACTACAGACAAAGGGCTGATATCCAAGATCTATAAAGAATGCCTCAAACTCAACACTCAAAAAATAGATAATAATGTCAAAAAATGGGCAGAACACATGAACAGACGCTTCTCCAAAAAAGACATACAAATGGCTAATAGACACATGAAAAAATGTCCATCATCATTAGCCATCAGGGAAATTCAAATCAAAACCACACTGTGATACCACCTTACACCAGTTAGAATGGCCAAAATTAGCAAGACAGTAAACAACAAGTGTTGAGGATGCGGAGAAAGGAGAACCCTCTTACACTGTTGATGGGAATGCAAGTTGGTGCAGCCACTTTGGAAAACAGTGTGGAGATTCCTTAAGAAATTAAAAATAGAGCTTCCCTATGATCCTGCAATTGCACTACTGGGTATTTACCCCACAGATAAAGATGTAGGAGGAAGAAGGGCCATCTCTACACCAGTGTTCATAGCAGCAATGGTCACAATTGCCAAACTGTGGAAAGAGCCAAGATGCCCTTCAGCGGATGAATGGATAAAGAAGATATGGTCCATATATACAATGGAGTATTATGCCTCCATCAGAAAGGATGAATACCCAACTTTTTTATCAATATGGATGGGACTGGAGAAGATTACACTGAGTGAAATAAGTCAAGCAGAGAAAGTCAATTGTCATACGGTTTCACTTACTTGTGGAGCATAAGGAATAGCATGGAGGACATTAGGAAAAGGAAAGGAAAAGTGAATTGGAGGAAATCGGAAGGGGAGATGAACCATGAGAGACTGTGGACTCTGAGAAACAAACTGAGGGTTTTGGAAGGGAGGGGGGTGGGAGGATGAGGGGATGGGTGAACCTGGTGGTGGGTATTAAGGAGGGCACATATAGCATGGAGCACTGGGTGTGATGCATAAACAATGAATCTTGGCACACTGAAAAGATAAAATAAAATTTAAAAGAAAAGAAAAGAAAAAGAAAAAAAATAAAAGGGAGTCAGAGATATGAACTATTTGAAAGAATTACAAAAGACACTTATATGAAAAGATGCAAAACTCATTCCTAACAAGAAAAAAAGAAAATAAGACAATTTCATTTTTCATTTATCCGAGTCACAAAATTCCAAAACTATGACATATACTCTCTTGGAAATGATGTGAAGAAACAGGCCCTCACACACACAGTTGCTAAGAATGAAAAAATCGTATAACTCCTATGGCAAAGAACTTGGTAATATCTGATCAAAGCAGACATACATTTATCCTTAGACTCAGGAATCCCACCTCTTGAAATGCATCTAAGATACACCATCAACAAATGAAAAGACATACGCACAAGTCTATTCACTGCAGCCCTATCCATAATAACAAAAACTGGAAACAACCTAAATATCCATCAATAGGAAACTTGTTGAAAAAAACATGGTCCACCCACAAAATGGAATACCACATAATCAATAAATGAGCAGAGGGGATGTCTCTAGTACATGATCTCCATAATATGTTGTTAAATGAGAAAAGCTAGGTGAAGATATATAGTAGTACGTTACCATTTAAGAAAGGGGGTATATAAATATATGTATTTGCTTACATTAAAAACATGGAGCAAAGAAAGAGCAGTCTTTTTAATAAAAGCTGCTGGGAAATCTGAATAACTACATGCAAAAGAATGACGTTCACCCTTATCTTACACCATATACAAAAATAAACTCAAAATGGCTGAATGACCTAAATATAAGACCCAAAACTATGGAACTTTTAGAAGAAAACATAGAAGAAAAGCTTCATGATATTGAATTTGACAATAATTTCTTAGATAGGATACCAAAAACACAGGCAAGTAAAAATAAATTGGACTATATCAAAATTAAAAACTTCTATGTATCAAAGAACACAATCAACAGAGTAAAAAGGCAACCTTTAGAATGGGAGATGGTAACTATAAATCATATATCTAATAAGGGGTTAATATCCAGATTCTGTAAAGAACTCCCACAACTCAACAACAGCAAACACAAACAATTCAATCAAAAAATGGACAAAGGATTTAAATAGACATTTCTCCAAAGAAGACATACAAATGGTCAACAAGCATATGAAATGATGGTCAACATCACTAATTATCAGGAAAATGCAAATCAAAACCACAAAGGATAGCAGCCATCTTGACAGATGTGAAGTATTATCAATAAAACAAAAACTACAAGACTTGGTAAGAATATGGACAAATCAGAACTCTTGGTAATGTGGCGGGAACGTAAAATGATGCAGCTGCTATGAAAAACAACATTTAGTTTCTCAAAAAAATTAAAAACTGAATTTCTATATAATTCAGGAATTCCATTTCTGGGTATATATCTAAAAGAACAAGAGCAAGATCTTGAAAAGGAATCTGTACTCTCATGTTCATAGCAGCATTATTTGCTAAATGGTGGAAGCAACTCCAGTGCCCACTGACAGATAAGTGGATAAACAAAATGTGGTCTATACATAAAATGGAATATTATTTAGCTTTAAAATGAAAGGAAAGTCTAACAATGGGTACAACATGGCTGAATCTGGAGGACACTATACTAAGTGAACTAGGATAGTCACAAATACCTGTATGATTTTGGCTGTACAATGTATCAGAGTAGTCAACCTCAGAGACAGAAAGAGAATGCTGGGGGCCAAGGACTGGGGTGGGGGAAAGATAGGGAGTTACAGTTTACACGTACAGAGTTTCAATATCACTTTCCAAGATGGAGACGTTCTGGCGATTGGTTCCATAACAATGTAAATATATTAAACACCACTGAATCATACATTTGGAAATGGTTAAGATGGTAAATTTATGTCCCATCTATTTTTATCATAATTATAAATATCACAAATGGGAAGACAGGAGAATAACCCCCAAACTAAAAAGAAATTACTATCTTCAAAGAGAAAGGAAATAGAGTAAAGAGCACTGGGAAGGAGAGAAGCTAAATTTCTCTGAATATACTTTATTTTGTTGTTTGACTTAGGAATTATGTAAATGCTTTGTATCACCATAAAAAGTACAATTTAAAAATGTCTATCTAAAAATCGACCTATAAAATTAAGATTAGAAAACACTCTTGAAAGACATATTTGAAAAAACAAAAAACTGAAAGTAAAAAATAAATAACTGAAAGTGAAATGAAAGAAATGAACTTCAATGTGTATCACATGGGTAGTATAATCACACAGAGGAGCTATTCCCAGGGATTTTAAGCGTGATTCAACTATTCATCCTTAATGAATTATATCCTAAGGAAAAGAACTGCAAAACATATACAAAAACCCCACACAACGTTTATGGTAAACATATTGTGGTAATGCTGACATTATAATAAACTGCTGTATGTTTACCGTAGAGGAAAAGCAGATTAATGATTACATGGATGTCATTTAGAAACAAGGTTGTAAAAACTGGGGAAGTAGACACAGATGTAACTATGAAGAAATTAAGTAAAAATTCTATAGCACTAAATTTAACAGAAAGTATCAATATATACTCAAGATATTATATAAATTTAAGATCCAAACAGAAATGCATAGGTATGTCCACCAGAATGACCAAATAGCAAAGAACATATCTAGCACTCAGTTTGTGAGTTAAAATACCATTTCCCACTAAAAGGAAGAGGGCTCTTACATGCTGACTCAGGCATGAGTCAGGAAATGCACACAATGAACCTTGAAATCCTGTCAGCAAGTAACCCATCAAAGAGTATATGGTCAACTTGAAAGGATTCGGAAGTGAACTACAGAGGCTCCCACTGACCAAAGACAGAACAATTTAAATACTGCTTACAATGGATCACAACATAAATATGTTTTAATCCATGAATTCATAACACTGCTAAAAAGTAAGACAAATCACCTCAAGCATTTATCCTGTCATTCCTAAAGTGTAGCTCAGGATATCAACTGGTGATGAGGGTAAACTTCTCCTTAGAAAAGTATTCTGGCTAACAAATGAAAAAGGCATGTTAGAATTCAGATTAACAGGATTCACCACTCTAATGAAAATAAAGGCAGAGATCAACACAGTACAAACTTCTCAATTTATACCACAAACAAATCACAAGGAAAAGCACAGGAGAGAGGTGGCCAGAGAAAGTAGATAGATGGTGGACTGACTGATTGATTAATTGATTGACTGATAGGAATCTGATGGATTAAATGAAACATAAAAGACATATAAACCACATAATATATGGACTTTTATTGGGATCTAAACTGAATGAACAAACTGTAAAAAGGAATTATGAGACTATAAGGGAAATATAAATATTAACTGAGTTATTAGACAAAATTAAGACATTTTAATTATTTTTCACATTTTAATGGTATTGTATTTATGTGTGTGTGTGTGTGTGTGTGTGTGTGTGTGTGCATGTACATACCTATATAAAAGAACCCTTGCTTTTAAGATACAAACTGAAGTATTTATAGATAAGGGGATATTGTATCTAAGAACTGTTTAAAATTGGGGGACAGGTATTTGGGGGTGGGGGACACATAAAATTAGACTGTCCATGAGTTAATAACCATTAAACTAGACACCAGGTACACGGAGGTTCATTATATTACTCTCTACTTTTATGTATGTTTGAAATATTCTAAAATACAAAGTTTTTAAAAATGAATAGGAAAACGCATATATATTTTATCCCAAACTAATCTATAAAGTTACGCTTGGCATTCAAATACATCATTTCTCAACCCATCCTGACATTATGCAGTGATTCCAAGAGGAATTAAGAAAAAAGGATTTACTGATTAGTAGTAAAGGTTAATACAATTCCTTTAAGACGATCCCTATTTGATGTGTTTTCTCCCCTCTACAAATCACTACTAAAGATGATCAGCACATAATTAATAGGAAGGAAAAAGGTAAGCCTGCTTTTGTAAGAAGCATTTAAATATGCTTTGGCCAAAAACAAAAACAAAACAAAACAAAACAAAAAAGTAACTCCTCTCTGTTATCCTATTCATCCGCCTGAACAGTTAACTTGAAGAATGAATATTCCTGTCGTGGATCATGATCCTCCCACGCAACCCAACAAGGCTGCAAGCCATATACAGCCAATGTGTTGTTTTTTTTTTTTTTTAAAAAAAAAAAAAAAAAAAAAAAAAGGAGACAAGAATGTACAGAATTACCTAAGAACTCCTTAACCAAAAATTCAATCTAAAACAAAATCTCTTGTAAAATGGGTCTTTAAATATTTAGCATGAGAGGAAAAAAATAATCCAAACTCAAATAACATGCTTAAGAAGGCATACAAGTAAATTTACTGATTACATATACACATAGTATAGAAACATTATCGCACTTTTGCCTTGGGGAGGGGAAAAAGGATATCTAAATTAACATACTGAGTCTCATCCAATGACTATTCATTAAGCCACATGAGCAAGAAGTGATTATTATAGAGGTTTGTCAAGTGGATCATGGCTATTAAGAAATGACTGAAAACAAACAGGGTTGCCAGGGGGTAGGGGGGGAGGGAGAGGGGGGTGGGGTTATGGACATTGGGGAGGGTATGTGCTATGGTGAGTGCTGTGAAGTGTGTAAACCTGGTGATTCACAGACCTGTACCGTGGGGCTAATAATACATTATATGTTAATTAAAAAATAAAAAATTATTTAAAAAAAAGATGACTGAACATGTATAAATCCATACTCACATTATACAGGTAAGTTCTAAAGCCAGACAGTTGGCTAATCATATCTGAAAGATGAGCACTTTTAAATCAAAATAATAAAGTATGTATCAAACATTAACGTAGGATATTCAAAATTGTTTCTGTGCTTCCAGGAGGCAACTATTTCAGGCAAGATGCTGAAAGCACACACTAGGCTAGCACTCCCCTAGGCACATGCTGCCATGAAGCTCTGTAAGACCACAGGCATCTGCTGGAGAAGCAGCAAGACTTCTTCACCGGATGCCATACAGAACCATTAGAAGGATACAGAAACTAAAGATTGTCCTGCATAGTAACAAATTTTAGGAATTGCCAATATATAAGGGAGTTCGTGATCCTGCCTGTATCGGGTGTATGGATGTGTGTGTGTGGGGGGGGGGGGTCTCATTTGTTAGAACAAGAGGCATTTAGGGAACAAATAGTGAAGCAGTTTTTGACTGTGCTAGGTAGATTCTCAGAAGTCAAGAGAAGAGCATGAGGGTTTCAATACACAAGAAATGATTTATTTTTCACTTAAAAAAAAAAAACCCAAAGATTTAAACTGCCGAAAGAAACTACTTAATATTATTTACCTGTTTTATATATTGTGACTGTGGTTAAGATTTCATATATAAGTTACTATAGATTTGTTCATTCCCCTCCTTTCGCATAAAAAGAGACTGAAGAAGACAAGGATGTACAGAGCTGGTCACCTCTCTGGGCCTTAGAGCTATTGCTCAGTGAAGCAGCACAATGTGCCAGATCTTCTGATACCCCTTTACCATCGGACTTCCCAGCTAGTAATCTGGTTCCATAAATTAGTTGCTCATCAGTCATTAGAAAAATCATGTGAAAAAACGGTATTTTCCTCCCTAATTACTGCCATCTGAGGAACTATGAAATGAACGCAGACAGATCCTCAGTTGAGGAGGAGGTAGTATTCGGGATAATCACCTTTTGAAACTCCTCTCTCCTGCCTCTCCCCCTTCCATTTGAGAATCACTACACTGGAATCCCTTCTCCACAACAGTGGCCAGTGATGAAACGGAATAGGAAAGGCTTCCAACCCCAAGTGCCCAACCAACTTCTATATGGGAAAAGCTTGGGATGGTCTCGTAATCCTGATCACATCTTAAAACAGGTCACATCTGAGATTATGTAGTCATTTTAAACCCTACGTAAATACGTTATAAGAGGTACCATGATGCTTTAGGTTAAGACTACAAATGTTCAATCCTCTACCTACCACCCAGAATTCAGAGATTCATTTCGAGTTCAGTTCCTCTGACTTCCATATTATTTGTTCCAAAGACCAGCTTTGCTTTAAGAGAAAGAGCAAACAAGCAAAAATCAAAACCAAACCAAACCTGAGTAAGACCCGCCAACCACCCTCTAGCACAGAAGAGAAAAAGCCTTCTTCACTTCATACCTGTGACAGAGAAGTGTCTATAAGCTAATTTATTATGTCTCTGTACCCATGAGCTATGCCAGAATTTGTTTAATGTTGGTTAATTATTGGAAGGATGTTATTTCATTAGCCATCTTAAAATCAGCAGGAATACTCATGTGGTAAGAACCATCCCTCCTCTTCCATTTCCACTCCCTAGGGCTGAGTGTTCTTTAGCACAAGTACACACTTCAGATAGAAGCCTCATCATCATTTCTCAGTAAAATGTAAAGTCCTTTCATAAGGCTTCCAGAAACAGAACCATGATTACAGCTCAGACATTAACTGTAAGAACAATTTTTAAAAACAACAAGCAATAAAATAGGTGGTCGCGGCTCTTTTCATCTCTAAATCAAGGAATGAAAACCTTTTCAAGTGATGAGTAAGTTGCACAGAACAAACACAGAAAATATGTACAGAAAAATTACAAAAATACTAAGTATTGTTACAGATGACTGGATTGGCATTTAATAGGCTGAAAGGAACCAGATCAATCTCAATCTTGCCAGGGTCAATTCGGGTGCTCAAACCAATAAAACAAATTTTTTTTCTTTATGTTTGTGTACTAGAAGTGCTAAAATATTAACCAAGTCTGCAAATGTCATGCACAATAAAACCATTTATAAATATTAAAACACTTATTTGTCTCAAAATCTGCTTAACAAAAAATAGATACCAGAAGTAATAAATCATTAGGACAATACTAATGAAAAATAAAATATAAAATACCAAACTTCCCTGCAAAGAAGCAGGAAGAGGAAGGGAAGAATGGACTCAGCAAAGATATTTTAGTATACCTTGATCATTTTAATCCCAGAACTTAACAGTAACACTCAAACAAAATCTACAATTAGCTATTACAATTAAAGTATCAGAGGTAAAATAGGTTCACATAATTTTCTTGCAGTAACTAAATTACTGTTTTCCTTCCAAACTATTGACTACTTCGTCACATGCAGATCACAATAAGGTTTCAAACTAAAATATTAAAACAATGCAGTTACATATAATATCCAGTCAATAAAGAGATAATAAAATTAGAAATATGGCATAAAATCATATCTTACAATCCAATCAAAACTGGATTTGTGCATGCATATTAGGTGTCCAAGATTTAAAACATCATAGGATAACCAACTCTGCTTTTTGTTTTGTAAAAACAAGTTGAACAGGACTCTGAGCTCCTGTACTGGAATAATCTGTACTAGAATAAGGAAAATTTAAATCTGAAAGCTTACTAGACACTAGTTCTATTACAAAGACATGTTCCGGTATTCGTGGGCAGTGTTTTGTAAAGTACTTTATTTCCATTAGCATTATAAATTTTTGTTCCTCAGCAAATCAGCAAGAGACTAATGGCACAAATCAATATCATACTCTTCGTAGCAACTAATATTAGGTAATTTATTATAGCAGAGGCCACGAGAAACTCAGCTAAAGGTATATCAGGCACTTCAATTTGAACACCGTTTTTTTTTCAAGAGCGTGTCACAGGTTCAATGAGTTTTTCTTTTGTAAAGCAGTCTTCATAGGCTTAAGACACTTCAACTCCTTAAAGCACGCAGCAAGTGTACAAAGACCCCAAAGGAAGTCAGCCGTGCCTCCTAGGGGTCTGGCCACCAACTACAACTGTAGGAGAGGTAACCACACTGAAAGGAGGGAGACAGACTTGTGAAAGGGAAAAAGAAGGGGGAATGAGAAAATAGCCTCAACTATTTCAAATCCTTTCGGCTCCAAAGCTTCTCCACAGGGGCCAGAGGCATGAGAGAAAGATGCAGGCAAGGAGTGCCGCACCTAACGGAATCCCCCAGTCTCTCACTGTCACGCAAGGAAGAAGTTACTCAATTTCCTCAGGCACTACTCCTGCTTTGTTGCACAGGCTGGGAACTGTCCCAGGGCGCTTGGTGATAACTGGAAACCAGACTGCTGGTATATTCGTATACAGAGGACTTCAGTGTGAAGTTCCTTATTCCTGTGGAGTTCCTAACCCACAGCACTGCCTGATAACAGAGTTCTGTTTACTAAGAGGTAAAGTCTAAATAACCAATCGATCCAGTAACACTTTCATTTTTAATTTGCCATTTTACTACTCTAATTTCCAAGACCTGTAAAAAAAGGATTTAAGGACAATTGCGAGATTTTACATATCACCTCCAAGAACTCAAGTCACATGGAACTAAAGAATTTTCCTTTAAATAGTTGAGACTGAGTAAGAAGAAATTTAGTTATTCATCAGGTTAGTAGGCAAATAAAGGTAAGTACGACAGTTTAATGCTGTTAAATACATGATCAGTCTGGAGTGCTTACGCTTAAGCCCCATAGCTCTGATACTTTAGAAGAAAAAAGAGAAACAAATCCCTTAGGTCCCCACTTAACACCACAAACAGATACACACAGATACAGAGCACTTTGCATAATATAGTTTGTCTTAAGACAAACCCTACTGCCTCTTAATATAAAAACTTCCACAGAACATCAAGTCCTTTTTCTGTAAATCACTTAGTCATAATTCAGTACTTTCCCTTTCTATTCACAATGCACACTTCCAACTGGCTCTGTGAATACAAGGTAACAACCACAGATACTTCTGAGCAAACCTCATCTTTTCGTTTCAGCAGATTCGCAAAGTGGGCGTTCATTACAAAAAGGCTATTTTAGAATTCTCAGTTCTTCGTAAGCAACCAAATGATTTTCCTTTTCCCCACATCTAATTAGAATATTTTTTCTGAAAAAGAAAGATACACTCGGAATGCAACAAAAGACCTGAGAAAGTAGTCAAGTAAGCAGAATGTAAGGAGTCAACAGAGACACCACAAAGTGCTTACACTAAAGCTTAGGGAATTTTTTCCCCCCATCAGAGAGCTCTTATTCTTAGCCAATTTACTCTTATTTTATATTTAACTCAAATAAGTTTGGCTGCCTGGCTTCCACACTCCCAAAACAGTGATAACAGTAAATTAGACACCAGGGGCAAAAGCTCCTGGGGGTGAGACAAAACAGCCCAACCAGCAAAAATTGTTAACGATTCCTACACAGTAAAAAGAGGAAGAAGGAAAGTTATCTTTTAAAAATATGAAAGTTAAGAGGCAGTTCAGTCTGGGTCCTTTTATGTTCAGATAAACAAGTCTACTCTCTTCAATAAGCAAATGGTGGTAATTATACAACACAGGCCAAAACAACAACTCTGGCTATTGAGAAGATGTTTAAAAAGCCAGAAACAGATGAACTATTTCAATAAAAAGAGTTAACATTTTTTAAAAATCCAAGCATTTAGTGACTTTTAAACCGTCAGTTATCTAGAAAATCATTCCTTAGAAGGCTGTTAGAGAGCTCCAAATAACTGAGTCATTTATAAAAAAAGAAAGGAAGGAAGGAATGCTGTGTTAAGGCCTTTGGGGGTAGAGGAGGGACTCACTTAAATCCTATTTAGCAAACACCGTTCCTAGCCTTTCCCCATCCTTTCCCCAGCAAACCCTGAAAATATCTGCCTACCACAGAATGCATTAATATTTAAATTTTTACTAGCTACAAGAAACCTTTCCACTACTCTATAATATATAGTTCCATCTTACCTTCTTGTATATTGTTGGTCCATCCACATTTGTGCTCAGAATGACCACTACCTTATAATCATCAGAAAGTGACTTCAATTCCAGGTTAAAATAGGTACTACAGTGTGGCTTGTTGAAAGTCAAACCCAAAACATTTACTAGGAGTGTCTTTCACTGAACAAAGAAATCCTATTCTGTTTCCAAGGGGGATAAAAAAGACGAGCCTAACCCTGGTAACCTTAGCACAAAAGGAAGCTAAAAAGGCAGGGCCTCGATAAGAACAAAGGATTGTTCTTTCTGATGACATCAATACGTATTAAACACGATGTGTTACACATCCTTCTATCAATATCTGAGATGATAAATTTGCAAATTAATACTACATTGGTCATAACTGCATAAAATTACAATAGCACCCTCTTTAGAAGAGATTTTTATTTATATAATGGTAGTAACTTTTATGTGTTTAATGTTTCTGAAATTAAAGGAGGAGATGAGCCACAGTGTGCAAGCAGAATACAATGTACGAGAAATAATTACGCTTGTGACCTCATGCCCTATAAGGTCACCCTGCATCACAGGCCAAAGGAAATCAGGAACCATCAGCATTTACCTCCGAGTAGTCACTGCCTGGAACGAAGGGCAAACGCGGGTGTATTTCATAAACTAGCAGGAGCTTGACCTCATAAAAAAGTCAATTATCAAAATGCTACATGTAGAATGTCACAAAAAGAAATATATAAAGGTGGGTTCTACACAATATCTTCCCTTCAAAGTAAATCTGAGACAACTTAAACATTTCATCTTCATTTGGATTATAACACATTTCACAAAATAACATTAACCCTTTCTTACTAAAAATAAGCAACAGAATTTCTAAAAAGTATTTTGTAACATAAGCATGATTATAAATACATGAGAAAGAGTGATAACTCAGAAAACATTTACAATATTTATATAAGTCATTATCACTAGAATGTACGAAATATTCAGAATTCCAGTCCTGTAGCCATTACAGTAAGAATCACAATGCAATTATCCTCAAATTTTCAATCAGAAATCAGGCATCGAAAGTTCACATACTGCCTGCATTTATAAGGGATAAAATGTTTCCTAACCCGATCTGGGACAGAACTCCATTACCTGAAGCAAAATTCTCAAATCACTCAACAAGGACTTGGCTTTTATGAAAATTTGTGAACTGGCTTTTCAGTTAAGGCAGACTATTGCTCCTTTTTCCTCCCCAGTGATTTCTGGTCTACGGCCAGAATCTCTGAGCAATACAAATTCAAGTGATTCTGAAACAGTGACAATAAGGAGAACAAAAGTAGAGAAACCAACACAGCAAAGGAAAGGGGTCAGTCAGCCAACACTCACTACGCGTATAATCGGCCGTGCTGGGTGCTGTCCAGAAGTTTCTCCTTTACTACTCTCCGCAGTCCTAAGAAAAGCAACTGGCTTCTGGCCCCTTGCTTTCCTTAGGTTCTCAGACAAACCTACAAAAGGCTTTTATTACATAATGTACCTAAATACAATTCCAGAAGACCCCACTCACTATGACCAGTGGACTTGAGTTGTCATCTTAGTCCCAGCTCAATTACTTACTGACTGCGGAGTCAGAGAAGGGTTACTTCCCATTTTAAACCTCAGGCTCCAGAGCTGTACGATGAAGGGGCCTTCAAAGCCCATCAGCCTAGTAGCACATTCTGCTCTTCAAGCAAAAGCATTTTCTGGGTCTCAGACAAACATCCAACGAAGGGACTCTGGGTCATAACTTAGGAGCTGCCAATATTGCCTAGGTAATTACTGCACATTTTTAAATGCTTAGGCTGATTAAATTATAAGAAAATATCTAATGAATAGTGCATTTACCAAAGTAAATATTTTACCTTTAATATTTTACCTACTTAAGTAAGAAGATTCTTATGCTAAAAATAGGTTTTAAGTTCCTAAAAGAACATTTTATGCTGTTAACTTGCTACGAAAATCATCCCCGCAAATACTACTGACCATGATAGAGGCGACTGCCCTATGAACACGTTATGGCAGGTGTGGGCTGTCCACCAGCTGGCTCCATAACCTTTTGATCCCTTTGGACAGCAAATCTGTTCAACAGCCCTATGTGGTCATTTCTCATTTGTTGTATGCTTTCTTCTCCTTTCACACATTCAGAATCCTTACTCCTTCAGCTTGACATTCTTTTATTAAAACAGAAAGCTCCCAGTAAAGCAAACTCATTTTACACTCAGACAATGTAAAAGTTCCAGAATAGATTACTATATTATAGAAAGAGTCGTTAGTATAAGCTGTTTTAATTATATGTAGACTGCATGTTTATTCTTTCACTAAAAATAACAGGATGATAAGATTAAAATTTTAAGTAAGCCAATATTCAGTTAATTTATAAGGAACTCCAGGATACTATAGGTAACTAAAAGGACTTCAATTTACATAAATGGAAAGATTTAAATCTGACCTAAGAACAACCTAGTTTATGCTTAAACAATGATGAGAACCATTTCCTCACAATGAAGAGTAATTTTCTCACAGTTGCACGTTTCTCCTCCAAGTTATTGTTGTTGTTGTTGTTAAGTTTAATATGGCTACAAATGACATTGTGTGAAAGCAGGATTAGCTCAAATCTATTCAATCCTCTACCCCGAACACCATTTCAAGATCTAAGGATGCCAGAGGAAGCAAGACAGAATAAATGGTGGTGAGGGAAATCAGTTTTGTAGTCTGACAGTCACTCAGTAACTGAAGAACCTTAAGAAAGTTCTTTAATCTCTTGGCCTCAACTAACTCATCTGGGGGAAAAAAGTGGGGGCTGGTAGTGACACGAGTGCTACTTTACAGGCTAACTGCAGTGGCTTAATGAAGTAACACAGACCAGGCACTTAGCAAAAGCCTGACAGAGAGAGTGTTCAATTAATGGTAGGCATTGTCATTATTTTACTTATACTGTATCCTCTCGGGACCCTCTAATAGACCTCTCACCTAGCAACATATACATTTTCATCATTGCTTCAGGGAGTAATCTGAGACCATATTACACCTTTATCTTGCAGCTAACTCATTCTCTTCTTTCCAGGAAAAAGAAAATAAAATGGAATTCACCACCATCATTAAAGATATCTTTCTTCCCAAACTGTCAAGAACACAACACTGTACACATCTTTGGTGTTTTCCTTAGATCCTGATATGTAATCTGTAATCAAGCTTTAGAAATACCTTTTATTCTACTCTATCTACATTTAGGTCTGGGTCCCATTTCCCTTCTGTAGTAGCTTCTCAGTCTACTTCAGTCCACTCTCCCACTGTAGTCCATTCCAAACAAAGGTGTCCTGAAACAGTTCCTCATACTTCCATATCAGCGTTGTCCTTTCAAAAGGATCTCTAATGATTTGCTACTGTTTCACACCTTCAGCCTAGGTTTGTCCTTTAATTGGAGCATCTTGCTTCCTCCAGCATCCTTAGATCTTAAAATGGTGTTGGGGGTAGAGGAATGAGTAGATATTTGAGCTAATCCTCCTTTCATACAATGTCATCTCATAGCTTGTCCTTAAATTGGGGCATCTTTTATTCAATAAGGTTTACTATGAGCTGATGAGCTAATTCTGTTTTTCAGAATATTCTGAAGCTGAGGGCCACAAGTGACTGAACAAATAGGACTGTTCAGGATTCTTCAAATGCTCAAAAGCAAAGCTTTTTTCATCCTAGTCTTATTCTTTTAAACATTTTTTTACATTGTAGAAGATATTAAAACCTATACACATTTAAGTAAGTAAGCCTAATACCTTTCATAGAGTCCATATGTTTAAAGACTCTGGTCTTTCAATTTCCTTTTATTAAAATGGAAAAATTCCTAGTAAGCAAATGAAAATCAGTATTATCTCAGTAAATTCTGTTACCTAAACAGATTAAAGAATTTTTATTAGTGTTGTTAATGTGTGATGTTATGGTCATATGTAAAACACATTGTTTGCATTTTTACAGATTATGAACGTACTTAATATAAAAATCTTTACCTAGGCATTGTTCCATATGCTTACCAAAGATTAACTCATTCCAAACTCAGAATAACCCTACGGTCTCACTATCATCTTCATTTCATCTATGATAAAAGTGAGGCTGAGAAAGGTTAAATATCAAAGGTCAAATACCTAAAAACAACCACTAGAGTCACCACTGACAAACATCTGGTAGACTTATACCAGGTATAACAATTATAGTCCTTTTTGAATCTTGTTTTCATATCCTTCTTATACAATAAGTATTGTCTGTCTTGACATGTACAGTGAGTATCTTATTAACTAAGAATTTGGTATTGGCCAAAATCATTTAAAATGAATCCATCTAAAACCTAGGCCAAATTTTCATAGTAAAAGATTTTAAGTTTCATTGAGAATTTAACCTAAAAAGTAAAACTGATTTTATCTTATATTCAATATAACAGTTTAAAACTTTAATTCTGAATTCTTCTCTAGAAGAATAAAGAATCGGGGCACCTGGGTGGCTCAGTCAGTTAAGCATCTGCTTTTAGCTCAGGTCATGATCCCAGGGTCTTGGGATCAACCCCTGCATGGCGCTCCCTGCTCAGTGGGGAGCCTGCTTCTCCCTCTCCCTCTGCTGTTCCCCCTGCTTATTTTCTCTCTCTCTGTGAAATAAATGAATAAACAATCTTTTTTAAAAAAAGGGAAGAAGAAGAAAAAAAAATCAATCAAATGATGAATTGGGGATGAAGCACACTTTTCTAAAAAGAAAAAAACTACAATAGCATAATACAACTTTTCTTCAATGACCACTTGACCTAGCAGCAGGATCACAAAGGTCTGATTCTACAAAAAACATTGAACCACTTCCAACAATTTTTCCAAAGACCTTTCTCAGTCCATTCAAATTATATTCTTTTGAAAGATTTGTCTGTCAAAATCCTTGCTAATTTTCTTTCCCAAGAGTATACTGGTCTAAATCTACCCAATTTTTACTTCTTAAGGATTCACAATTCCAACCTCAACTTCGAAAGGCCCTGCCTTATACTGCACGTGCACACCATCAGATCGGATCTACAAGCCAGCATCCGCGAACATAATCATGCAACAGAGACAGATGTTACTGTGAAACAGAGTAGGACTTTTTGATTGGGGATTAATTTCGTAAGAGGTCTGTCCATCAGAGAGTATTTAGATGTATTCTTTTAAACCAAACTCCAAACCACAGGGCTTCGGAAAGTGAACACGTAGAATTCAAGGCTCCCTTATTTTCATTTTAAATGACTCACTTTTATTGAGAGGCAGTAACAAGCATATCTATGAGTTTAGAACTTCTGTATGTTTAAGCATGTAAAGCTTTGTAGAGAACTCTTACGTGATATGACGTGGTCCATATACTGAGGTAAATAAGGGGCCCAGGCATCGATGGCTTCCTTCCGTCCTGCCTGCTCAATTCTTCGCAGTTCAGCGAGAAGCAGGGCCTGGGCGGCTTCTCTGACCTGAGAAGGAAACGGAGCCAAATGAAAAAATAGGAAACAGGTCAGTTGCTGAGGTGTTTAAAAACTAGAAAGTTCATCACAAAATAAAGCTAGGAAATATACAAGCCACATTTATTTACAAGAGAAAAACCACAAACCAAGTAATGAATTAAATACTGAATAAACTGGATGTGAGCAAAATCAAAAACATTTTAATGAATGATCTCAGTGAAAAGTATTTTAACACTAATAGAATTATATTTGTACATTTATGCAGCGTTGGGTTTAAAACTTCATTTTCCAAAGCTTTTAAAACTTTTTAAAATTAAAAGTACTTTTTCACCTTAAATTTCCAAATAGTTGTAACTGTTAAAAATCACTGTTAGAACTGTTAAACTTTGTCTTCTCTTTTAGCCTCAAGAAATTTAACCTTATCTAGTGAATTTCTTTATACACTAAGTATTGTTTGCATGAACCTATATATAAATCTGCACAATTCCTGTATACCTAAGACATGTTTAAACAATTTGTTTTCAACAAATAGGCAAAATACATTCCTATGTAATGGCATTAGTTCTATAGAAGGAAACAATTTCTCAAAGTTACATCATTTCAGTTTGTCCTTCAATGTGGCACACTTTTATCTTGCAATTTTAGTTGAGTTTTATTTTGGCAAATTACCACAAGCACGAGGTCAAAGAAGCTCTTCAACTGTCAAGTGGTCTATCAATCAATTTATTTACTCTTTGTCACTGAAAAGGTAACTCAGCAATATCTGGCAAGAGTTTGAATAAAAATTGTTTTTAATTATAACTGATTTTGAAGTGAATTCAGATACTATTCAATGCAAAACCATGAAATTTTAGTATGCTACAATTCTACTTAGAATTGAGGGAAGGGAAACCAGATGGGGGAAATATTTATATTTGATAAATTTAAAATCTTGAATGATTCCAACTGCTATAGCTAGATAGGTCAAATGCCATAATAAAGGAAATCTCTATCCATAAAACATTTCCAAGTCCCTGGTGATATTATATTCAAGCGATGTCTAATATAGCATAAGTCCATTAACACAAAATAAAAGCCACCCATTTATTGAGCTCCTACTATGTGTCAGGCTCTGTACTGTTTTACTTGCATTATCTGACTTGATCCTGACAGCAATCCCATGAGGAATATATTATTATCCCCACTTTACAAATGAGCTTCAAATAGCTTAAGTAAATTGCCCAGGGTCACAAAGTTAATAATTGGCAGAACTGATATTTAAACCTGGGTCTCTTCGAATTCCAAAGACTTTCTTTTATTATAACGCATTATCTTCCATTGGACAAGGGCTACTCACTTAGAATCTGACTGACGTGATTATAGCTCAGTGTGTGATTCTGAGGGAGTCGGGTGTATGTATGTGAGCATGCATGTATGTTAATCTACACAGAACAATCTCTATAGAAACCAACACTCAAAGAAACAGTCCTATAAAGTATATGAAACCTTTGGTCAAATATTCACTGATTCAAAAGTAAACAAACATGCAAGTTGGAACATTACTATTCAGCACATAAACTGAAAAAAAATCATGAATCCATATTTTCTGTGAAATAAACAGGTGAAAAGAAATTAGATAAATATTAAGCATTTCGTTTCAAATTTACACTTGTCTACTGCTCTCATGTTTTTGTTTTCTATCCATACCACGTCAATATTACCTCCAAGCATCGATCCTGCCATCTTCGAGCCAGCATCTCTAGAAGTGGGGGCCTAAATTTATCCAGTCCCAGCAGGTCTGGCAGCATCACACAATGCATAGCAGCCAACTGACTCCATCCTGTTAAAAATGTAACATATTACAAATACTTTAAGCATTTTAGCATTCCCTAATTCAAAGACATTTCTTTAAATAAACCAAAAATCAAAAAGGACAAATGTGCTAAATTATATTATAAATGATTACAATTTATTAGATATTTTATACAAATTATATCAAATGTAGTTTATCTCTAAATCTTGTAATTGGTACTTACAAGAAATCTCAAAGTCTTAAACAAAAATAAACTTCCACATAAAGTACATACAAATTCTACAAGGAAAACATATTTCTAACTGCAGAAAACATAGAAATAAACATGTACTAGAGTTGTAGACTTGAAACTACTTTCAGTTAAAAGGGCATTCACACAGATATCCAAAGATAAGTTCATGTCTGCTAAGGCCTGGCCATCTGTGTATGACCACCTTTGTCAGTCAACAGAGATGTCTTCCCTTGTCTATCACAGGGCCTTTAATTAATACTTATTGATCTCTTTTCCTACTAAATGAATCAGATATTTAATCACAATCATAACTGAGTAAGTAACATAACATGAATTTTGAGAGGAAAAATGAATTCAGACATTTCATAAAATAAAAACCAGATAATCCAAAATTGACATCTTAAGTATCACTAACTTTAATCTATGGGAATGAAAGGTTTTTTTTTCCCAAAATTCTAATCCATAATATGGAACTTGATTATTTAAAGAAAACAAACACTGGAAGCCACTGCAATATCTAAAAGTAACAGTATCCAGACATGCTCAAATAAGCATTTCAACCAAAGGGGTCTGAAAAATATATACAAAATAAATGCCTCAGTCTTCCCAAATCATGTATGAAGTCACTATTAAAGACAAATAATCAAAAACGAATGCAAAAAAGCAATTACTACCATATATAAGTGATCACTGAATTTTAACAAATCAATGTTTTGAAATAATCTAAAACAAAAAGAATCCTATCATAAAATTCAAAATAATTACTAGGATTGCTTAAAAAAGAAAGAGAGAGAGGAGAGAAAATAAGTGAGTAACTGATAAGCCACCTATCTAAAGATTTATCCTTTCAGTAAGAAAATTCTTATCAACTGAGAATATATAATTAAATGATTAAGATGATGAGCACACGCATTTTAGATTCCAATTTATTTTCGATAGAGGGTATATATACATATATAGAGAGTATATATACATATATAGAGGAGATATATATATATATATATATACACACACACACACACACACTTACACACACACACATATATGTAAATATAAATTACATGTCTCATAAACGTGTGAAGTGTTATTTATGAGCTGAATTTTAATAGGACAGTGATTCTCACCATGGTCCAAAGTCAAGAGCTTTTTTTTTTTTTGAACTAACGAATTACTCTTTCGCAATAGCTTAACAAATTTGACCTGAATTATTTTTGCTAAAATCCAGTCTTAGCACACTAACCTTAGCACATGTCTATGATAGGGAAGCCAAACAAAAAATGAGTTATACTTTTGTGCTCCCATGTTTTCTTTCCAAATGAGTGGTACTTCAAACATGGGCTCTGTACTTTACAGATACTACGCCATTCTTTCCATTTGAATGGATTGTTAATACTGCTTTCTAGCAAAGAGTCAGAATCAATCTGGATTACACTTGAGATTTTTAAAAAATTTCCTTTTATATTATACATCTGGTGAAGACAGAACCCATAATGAAGACAGTGGATATAACTCAGAGCTCACAAGTTCCGTTAGGCTTCCAGGCAGTATAAATAATCCTATGGTGGCTCTTGGGGAAAAAAGGTTTGTGGATTCCATTCACATTTTCAGAGTTCTAAAAACACTTTCACCTAGTATTAACTCCATAGGGATAATATGATAGCCTAACTATACCTTAAAAACTGAAATTACGGATTTTTGCCTCTTCCAGAAACAGAAATAGTAAGGAGGATAAACAGGTGAATTCCTGTTTATAATCATAGGTGCTAATCAACATTCTGAAGACTTCTCTAATGATAATGTAAACAGACCCCTCACATCTCCCTCTAACCTCAGAGTAATGAAACAGGCAAAACACCAGAGATCACATGGCAAACATCATTATGAAAACCAATCCACTTTTTAATACCTACTTCACATCAAAGATTAGCATCTTTGCACTTCTTTAATGGCATTCGAGGTTACGAGAAACATAGTGTATACCTGCCAGGAGCAGCATTACATTTTCCTAGCTGGCCCTTATCATTGACATTAGCAAATAAAGTTAAAAAATGGAAAATTTAGGATCTCCTATATAACAAAGCAGATAAATGTGTAAACTGGATAAAAAGAACATGTCATATCAGAATAAAGCACAGACTGAGAGGGAGTTGTTAGGAAGTTGAGAGAGAATACCTTCATTTACTAAGAAACAGGTATGTAAAGCAGGAGTAGAAGCAGGGTCAGAGCCAGAGTGGTCAGCATCAGACCGAGCGGAAATGACAGGAGCAGGAACTTGCAGAGAAAACAGAAGAAATAAAGAGGAGAGAATTGAGGTACAGCGGCTTCTGAAAAAAAGCTCAGTATTAGTGAAGAATGAAAAACAAAGTTGGCAAAATATAGTAAATGGAGAACTGAAAAATGATGTTTTCATCAGAAGGGCATGATCGTTGAGGATTACGGCAGGGAAATGATATATTTTATTGAACAGCAATCACAGTGTAGTTCAAATTCCTCTTAAAACCAAAATCTACTTAATATTCTAATTTATCAATGTACCAATTGATACAAAAACTGTTCTAAAACAAGTAAGGCTATAAGTAAAAAATGACAGACATATTAAGAATTAGCAAGAATGTAATTCAATTTTTAAAATGTATCACATACTGAAAACTTTAACTTGGTCGTCATACTGCCAATTACATTCTTCTAATGATTTATTTCCTAACCTTATATGTAAATTATTTTTTAATATCTCAAACCAACATCCACTGAAATCATTTCAATTTTCCATACTCCTTTGATAAAAATACAATTTAAAATCTGCCAACTTATAAAGAATATATATACTAAACAACTTTTGTAAGAATCCTAACATAGCTTCATTTTTAGTTTAAAAAATATTTTTATGATACCCATTTATCAAAATTACTATAAATGTTCTAATCTTCATAAAATACATGCAGCAACCCCATCCCACCCCCCAAAAAGTCATATTACCAGGAAAATGTTTCAGCTTCAATTATCATATGAAAAGGCAAAAAGACCGTATGGCACACACATTCTACAACTGGAGGTCAATGGTAAGATTTAGAGGTCACCATTTGACACTTCCTTCCTATGGAGAAATTACCATATGTCATGCACAAGTATCTTCAAATTAATCCCTCTCCTTTCTTCTGTCATTGAACAGCAATAGGTTTGGGCTCCTGAACAGATTAAGCATTGTCCCCTGAATGATATGTTTGTTTTTCATGCAGTGAAGTTCCTTTGTAACTACAGGACAGCTGCATGAAAACAACTTTTCATAATTTCCACACGAATGCATCATAATGTCAATCAGGCACGTGTGAGGTAGTAACCAGTAGAACTGAAAGTACATGAACAGTTAAAAAAAAAAAAAAAAATCCAATTCTATATACCCTAAGAAGCACATTCTGCACATATGAAAGTCTCATCGGGGAAATTATAATTGTTTTTATTATCACAGACCTGTTTTTGTTCCTTATGAAATTATAATAATTTTGTTATGTTTATGAAAGAAACAGAGCTATTCTTAACTGCACATTTCCTAAGATATAAGAATTCTATTGTAATCTTGCAAAGAAATCTTAAATATTTCTTTGTTCCATTAAACAAATTTTTCATTTTATAAATCATTTCTAATTACAAATTCAGTTACTAGGGCCTATCAAATATACACTTCCTCATGCAAAAAAGTTGCCGAGCCTGGATGGCAGAGAGTAAATCTTCAGGTTTTAACTTTCATGCCACCAAAATTGTTCACAAAGTTCCTCTGGTGGCTTCCAACAACTGGGACTTTTCCATAATTTCACTTAAAAAAAAAAAAAGAAATTATTATTGTCATCCCTGAAAAGACTGTGATATCTGATTTTACTCTTAAGTGAGAGGATAGTAGGGTGAGAAGTGAGGAAATTCAATACGAATGAATAAAAGTTCAGTACTGAGTGATCATTACCCTAGTCTTGTCAAGTAAGTAGTGGGATTAAACTCCATCTTCTCTAAGTCACAAGCATAAAGTAAACTAGAAATGCTACTGAGAAAACTACTAAAATAAGTATAATAGCTCTTAACAGAATAATGTTCAAAATATATGTTTATTTTTAATGAGGTAAATAAACAGACTCTTTTTTGGACTACTGTTTAAATGACAGGAATAAGGAAAAAGACATTTACATTTTCCTTTAATAAATTCTGTGAGCACACACACACAAAAATCAAGAATACTATTAGACAGATCAAGGAATCAGATTTACTATGCTTTAAAAATCTTGGCATCACCACCAAAAAATACTTCATTCAGACTACCTCACAGCTGAGACTGCAGAATCTGGAACTACTTTTATAACTAATTGAAAAATTCAAATTAACTCTGCTTGAGCTTTTAAAACTGTCCACATATAAAGAAGTCAGCAAAAGAAATTTAAAGAGCACCACTCCCAAAACAAAAAGCTCAAGGCTTAATGACAACAATGAATCTGAAGGAAGTCATATGTAGCACTGAATACTGACAATTCATAGATTGAAGCATTAGCAGCATTTGGTTTCTTAAAACAAAAAACCTGCGATGTCAATTATCAATTGACTTCTCTTACTAAGGGTTAGTCAAGCCTAAGGGCAAAAGTCTCAGCATAGTTTCAGGTGATGACAGAGGTGGCTCGAGTTCTATTATTTTACCTACAAAAGTTCTTTAAATTTTGCAGCTAAGAGCCTCTTTAACTACTTACTACCACATGCAAAGACAGGCGAAGATAAATGAACTGTGTGACAACATACACACCCACACCCACACGCTTTACGTTAAATAGCATCTACATAGAACTCGATGTTACAACATCCCTGGTTTTTCAGTTTCTAAATAGGTCTATTTCAGTTTTCATTTGAAATCTGACTCTGAACTACACTGTTCCCTACTGCCATTGTGACATGCTAAATATACGAAGGATAGAAAGTGAACATACTTTAGGTAGCAAGTTATTGGTCTAAACCTCATTAACCTCCTAGTACATGAAAACAGCCCTTTCAGTACATTTTTCAGAAGAGAATAAAGAAAATCTAGAAAGTTTTCTGTAAAACCAAATGCAATGGGTAAAGAAGTTTTCAAAGTTTAACACAAATAAAATTATTTAATAATGAATCACTTTATCTAAAGTGTTACACGACAGGGGCGCCTGGCTGGCTCGGTGGGTTAAAGCCTCTGCCTTCAGCTCAGGTCATGATCCCAGGGTCCTGGGATCGAGCCCCGCATCGGGCTCTCTGCTCAGCGGGGAGCCTGCGTCCCCCTCTCTCTCTGCCTGCCTCTCTGCCTACTTGTAATCTGTCTGTCAAATAAATAAAATCTTTAAAATAAATAAATAAATAAATAAATAAATAAATAAATAAGGTGTTACCGGATAATCACAAAGCTCTGAGAGGGGAGGATAGAGAAGAAGGCATTCCACACTAGGTCTGCCATTCAATGCAGAGATCTTAGAGCAACATCTGCCCTTTATGTCTACGGGAGATGAGCATCCTCATCATCTTTTAAGTCAACATGAAGCACTCTGATAAATCATTAATCAAACAGTCTAAGAAAAAAGTATATCCTTAAAATGCTATGACGGAAGAGCACAAAAAGTCTAACGGCAATAGGGAAGTACAAGGTTCCAGGAAGTAGAAAGGATAAGGACCTACCATAAAGCAGAATGAATTAACAGCCCAAGATAGTATTCTGACAGACATACGTCAAGGCAAAATACAAACGTGCTAATAATGTTTGAAAAATACAGTAAAACTCTATTTAACCTCCAGATCGCCAATGGATTATATCAGAACTGGAATAAGTTCAGATGTAATGGCAATTTTGCCTTGACCTTTAACTCGTCAGAGTCCAAAAAATAAAAATTAAAAAACTTTTTAAAATCCTGCTTCTGTAAAAGGCCTCCTTCATTACTAACATCTAAAAAAAAATAAACGAACTAAGACCAGGCACCATGGAGGAGAGTTTATTACATTGAAAGATAAAGCGAGGGCACCTGGGTGGCTCAGTGGGTTAAGCTGCTGCCTTCGGCTCAGGTCATGATCTCAGGGTCCTGGGATCGAGTCCCACATCGGGCTCTCTGCTCAGCGGGGAGCCTGCTTCCCTCTCTCTCTCTGCCTGCCTCTCTGTCTACTTGTGATCTCTGTCTGTCAAATAAATAAATAAAATCTTTAAAAAAAAAAAGAAAGAAAGAAAGATAAAGCGATAACATAAATAATAACTTGAATTAGACATATGGAGGCTATTCAAATTTTCTATTTCATTTAATTAACAATAAGCACCTACTATGTGCCAGATGTATATATATGCGAAGCATATAAAAAGTCATAGAGATTAGACAAAGATGCTGCTTGCAGTTACTCAGAGTCTGGCAGGAAAAGCAAATAACTAATGAAAATGTTATCACCAACTGCACTGTCCTCTGGATCTCCTCCACTAGACATAAGCTCCTTGAAGGCAGAGATTTGTTTTGTCAGCCTTAAAGACCCAGCCCCTAGTTACTGACTTATCGACACTAGAAGCATAAAGAGAAGGTATCTATAGATTCACTTATACAAATATTTATTGAGTGCCTTCTATGCTTCAGCTACTGTTCCCAAGAACTTGTGCTAAATCAGTGACTAAAAAAGAACAAAGAGAAGAAATGCCTGCCCTTTGAGCTTCCAAAGACCAAAGTCATAAACCAATTTTTTAAAATAAAAGGCATATAAGTTCAAACACAAAATTTTAATGAGTCTTGAGGTCCATCCATTGACCTGATATATGTACCCCATACTTCTTGCTATAGAACCTGGAAACGGATGGTGAAAAACTATGGTTAATTTGTATAAATGATGCCTGAAATAATTTAACAATGACTACCTCCTACTTCTAAGTTTAGACAACCTAAATTAAACCCATTTCTGAAAAAATAAAATAGCAGATACTGTAACATAATCTTACATATTTAAATTGCTTAGACTTGCTTCCACACCTGCCACTGAGTAAAGATGTAACTACTAACGTAGACAGAGGGTCACAGTCAAGACAGGCACTAGAGACACACACCAAAGACTCAGGCCATAGCATTACTTAACTAACCAAGAGAAGTACAGTATATCAGGATGTAGATAAGCCTACAGTTATGGGCCATTTAGGGCTGTATAACTATGAACAACAATTTAGTCTGATCCCTTTCTCAAGTGAGATGTTTTGTAAAGTACATAATCAAGTGTCTAATAAATAAAAACTGACTCTATCAAAAAGTACTGACATGACTGTCAGTAAATGTTAATGACTGGCAAAGACTGAATGAACAAGCCCACTGTTAGACAAAATAAAGCTCTCGTGAAGAAATTATTTTCCAATGAAATACCCTGATAATGTTTATGAGAAATTATGTTAGCTGAACTATCTCTATCATCTTTATTCTTAGACCCAAATGTCTACAAAAGGTCCAATCCACAGCTAAAGTCTTTACTCCATATAGATTATTTTGCAGTTGAACAAGTATTAGCCAACATGTAAGTGACATCGAAAAGGAGCATATTCATGTTTGCATTCAGCTTGAGAAATGGATTGTGAGTCAATGTGCAATGTAGTGGGAGTCAGGAAAAGAAAACATAAGGAAAGAGGAAAATGTTTGAAAGCAAACCGAGCTAAGTTAGAACAGAGAGACAAAAATGTAATACCCTCACTGCTCTACTGTAGAGAACTCAGAGCTTTGTCCATTCTCTTACCGTTTCTTACACTAGCTAGTTGTTCATGTCCATTGAGTTATTTACTAGATAGATGCATATAAACTACTCAAGAGAGTATACATCAGACTAATTTTTCTAACGACCCAAATAGAGTTGGAGGAAAAAAGGGCTTAATAAATATTTGTTAAAGAGATAATCACTCCATATTTTCAATATTCAAATAGAAAGTGAGTTTCATCATGCCATCCTAAAGTATTTTATAATGTAACTCTCACTACAGATTGCTAACCTTTATTCGCTTTAAAAGATAAGCATCTGTATTGTTTCAAATGGAAATTCCTAACTCTACTGACTTAAATAAATGCTTTGGAAAAAGCCTCAATTCTTAGTCCCCCTCCCCCTCTTCACTGCTCTCAAAACGTGATGCTTTATGAGAGGAGCAACATTAAAGTATTCAAATCAAAGTAACATCCTCAGAGCTGACCAGGTGAGTAAGTTCAATGCCATAACAGTGATGGAGTACACAATGCATCACAACAATCTCACAAATTAAACTGGACAGTTTGTATCTGCTAGGATTACAGAGGGAGAAAATGTAATCCAAGAAGAAACATCAACTACAAAGAATGATAATAAAGATGGTAATGATGAGGAAAACAAATAACCATCTCTAACAGGAACGGATTTTTTTTTAAGGTTTTGTTTATTTATTTGACAGTGAGAGAGGAAACACAAGCAGTGGGGTAGCTGGAGAGGGAGAAGTAGGGTCCCCTCTGAGCAGGGAGCCCAAAACGGGCTCAATCCCAGGCCTCTGGGACCATGACCAGAGCCGAAGGCAGATGCCTAACAACTGAGCCACCCAGGCACCCCTAACAGGAACTCATCGTCAATGAAGCTCTGAACTAACTAAATAGAGGAGATTATGCCCTGCCACTGATTTGGATTGTGTAAACTGGAAGATATTTTTAATGGATTTAGGACATAAATACAAGCACAAACCTAGAGTTAAAAGGTGCTGTTGTATCCTAATCATACCACTATAACTAACCATATTTTAAACAAGTCTCTTACCTTTGTTAGCCTGTTACCATTTCTCTCTGAAGTAATGGCTCTAAAAATACTAAACTCTATACAACATAAAGGATTTTTACTTTATGAAGTAATAGTATATTTAGAACATTTTAAAAGCAAAGGGAGAGGAACTGCCACTTCTGGCCAAGATGGAATAACATGAAACAGATTTATAATCCCATCTAAAACAACTCCCCCAACCAAACACATAAAACAATGGTTTCAAGCCCTGGACATCAAGTGATGATGAACTGAGAGTCAGGAGTTGGGAGACAAACAGCACTATGATTGCCCCAGCTTATTGCTTTGTGGGAGTTTCTCGACCAAGATATGGGAAGAGGTTTGAGGAAGAGCCCCACAGTTTCCCTGAGTTGAAGAGACAGAGCTGAGAGTCTCAGGAAGCCAGAGCAGCTAGAATCCACTGGACAGAGAGAAGAAAGCTTCAAAGATCAAGTTCTTCAGACATCCCCCTGGAATAGTCAGAGCAGTGATCAGTTCATGTGTGTGAAGAAACTATAATGCCAAAGACCACGATGCTTCCACCAGCCAGATTGGAAAATTAATAATTCATGGGGTACTAGATAGAATACTCAGGAAGCTCTTGCCTCAGTAATGGGAAATTAGCCTTAGAGCATGACTCCAAACCCACCAAACAAATCAAAAACAAGACCAGAAAAAGATCAAACTGTTTCCAAGCAACTTAACTGTATCCAGAATATAAGTTACAAAAGAAAAAAAAAAAGATTTATAACAATATAAAAATCTTCAGTACCCAACTAGGTAAAATCCAAGTGTCTGCCATTTAACAATGATTACCAAGCATGAAAGGAAGCAGGAGAGCACAGTCCATAATGGGGGTTATCCATTAAAAATGAACCCCAAACTGACAGAGATGTCAAAATTATCAAATAAGGGTATTAAACCAGTCATTATAACTATAGCTAATATACTGAAAAAAGTTACATAGAAATAATGAAGATATTAAAAAAGATACAAATCAAAATTATGGACATGCAAATCATAATGTCTGAGATGAAAAGTACACTGATTCATCTTAATACCAGGCTGGATATTGCCAAGAATAGATGAATGAACTTGAAGACATTGTAACAGAAACCAAATAATGAAAACACAGGGGGGAAAAATCCAAATATAAAGCATCAGTGATCTATATGAAACAATTTCAAGTGACCTAATGTACATATAATTTGAGTCCACTAAAGAGAGAAGAGAGGAGAGAATAGAAAGAATATTTAGAGAAATAATGCTTGAAAAATGTTTTAAATTAATGAAAACTATAAAAAATAATAAGCTCAATAAACTCAACCTCAAGAAACATAAAGAGAATTACACCAAGGCACTCCATAAGCAAATGGCTCAAAACCAGTAACAAAGAGAAAATCTTTAAAACAGCAAGAGTAATAAAGTAAAAAAAAAAAAAAATGTTTTAATATTAAATAGGAAAATACAGATGACATCAGATTTCTTGTTAAAAACAAAGCAAATGAGGGGGCGCCTGGGTGACTCACTCAGTTGAGCATCTGACTCTAGATTTCAGCTCAGGTTGTGATCTTGGGGTCCTGGGATCAAGCCCTGCTTCAGGCCCCACACTGAGCATGGAGTCTGCTTATCCCTCTCCCTCCCCATACTCACACATGGTCACACATGCACACTCTCTCTCTCTCTCTCATGAATAAATAAATCTTTAAAAAAAAAATAAAACAAAGCAAGTAAGAAGATAATAGAGTATCCTTGTTAAGTACTGAAAGATACAAATGGTCCACCTAGAATTCGATACCAGACAAAATATATCTTTCAAAATCAAAAGCAAATAAAGAAGTTTTCAGATGTGAAGCTGAAAGAATAGCAGACCTTCACTACAAGAAATGTTTACTTCAGGCAGAAAGAAAAAAAAAAATTACACCAGACAAAAATCTGGATCTACATAAAGGAATGAAAAACACCAAAAATGGTAATTACATAGTTAAATGTATCCCTTTTCTTATTTAAATCTCTTTAAAATATAATTAACTATTAAATAATACTGATTTGAAGAGTTTATAAAATACATAAATGTAAAATACAAAACAAAGATAGACTAAAGTTCAGGAAATTTAAAAAATGCAAGTATAACATTTTAGTTTTAATATTAAATGTTAATGGTATCACTTGAAGGTACTCTATAAATTAAAGATCTCTGTAGACTAGAAACTCTAAAATAACCATTAAAATAACAAAATAAACAATTAGCTTGTAAGTCAATAAAAGAGATAAAGTGAAATCATAAAAGAAAACAGTAGAAAAAGGAAAAGAAGGAACAAAGAACAAATGAGACAGGAAAAAAAATAGCAGAATGACAGATTCAAACTAACTATATCAACAACCACATTAAATGTAAATGGCTTAAACACTACAGCAAAAAGTAGGCCATACTGCCTATAAGAAACACAATATAAATGTAAAGACCACAAATGGGTGAAAAGTAGAAGGACAAGAAAATACATACCATGCTAATAACAGTAACCAAAAATGCTGAACTGGCTATATTATTATAAACAAAGTAGATTTTCAAAGCAAAAGATACTATCAAAGATAAAGAGGTCATTTCATAATGACAAAAGTAAAAAACAAAAATCAGTAAGAAAAGGTTTATGTACCTAATAAGAGAGTTTTATAATACATGAAGCAAAAACTAATAGGAATGCAAGGAGGAATAATGAAAGCCACAACCATTGCCAGACTACTCAGGAGAAAAGAAAAAAACCATAAAATATATATAACAAAAATAAGAGGGGGGTACCATTTCAATTTCTACAGATACGATATTAAAAGAAAAATAAGAGAATATTAAGCTTTTCTCCCCAATAACTTTGACAGAAAATAGCAAAGTTCACCCAAGATGTAATAATAATGATAAAACATCTAAATAACCCTGTATCTATTAAAGCATTTAAATCTATAGTTAACACCTTTCCCATAAAGAAAACTCCAGGCCCACATACTTTCAATAGTGAATTTAGATAAAATGAATAAGGAATAAAATCAATCCTAAACAAACCCTTCCAGAAAATACAAAAAAAAGAGGGGGGGTGGGAAGGATAACATCCTAATTCCTACGAGACCAGCATTATCTTATTACCAAAACTGAACAAAGAACATTATCAGAAATGAAAACTGTAGACGAAAATTCCTAATAAACATAACATAAACTCTGAAGAAATTTTAGCAAATTATACCAGCAATCTATAAGAAGAATAATTCATCATGACCAAGTGTTGTCTAACAAAATCTCCAGGTTTTTTTTTTTTTTTAAAGATTTTATTTATTTGAGAGAGAGAGAATGAGAGAGAGAGAGAGAGCGAGAGCACTCATGAGAAGGGGCAGGGTCAGAGGGAGAAGCACACTCCCTGCCAAAAAGAGAGCCTGATGCGGGACTTGATCCTAGGACTCCAGGATCATGATCTGAGTTGAAGGCAGTCTCTTAACCAACTGAGCCACCCAGTCACCCTCAAGATTGTTTTAAAGTTCAAAAGTTCATGTACTTTGTTTTAAGAAAATAAAGGAGAAAAATCATTTGCTAATTTCAACAATTGCAGAAAAATCATCTGACAAAATCTAACGTCCATTCAAAATTTTTAAATCTCAGCAAACTAGGAATAGAGGGTACCTGACTTAACATTCTGTTCATTTAAGAAAAACCTGCAGCTAATATCATGCTTTTTAAAAAAAAAAAAAAAAGATTTTATTTATTTATTTGACAGACAGAGATCACAAGTAGGCGGAAAGGCAGGCAGAGAGAGAGAGAGGAAGGGAAGCAGGCTCCATGCTGAGCACAGAGCCCGATGTGGGGCTCAGTCCCAGGACCCTGGGATCATGACCTGAGCCAAAGGCAGAGGCTTCAACCCACTGAGCCGCCCAGGGGCCCCTAATATCGTGCTTAATAAAGACTGGATGCTTTATCCCATGTATTGGAAATGAGGCAAGCATGACTGCTCTAACTTTTCAATTCAACATCATTCTCTAACTCCTTACCTGTGCAATAAGGTAAGAAAAATAAAATTCAAACTGACTGAAAAGAAGCAAAACTGTCTTTATTCACAGATAACATTATTTTGGGCATGTACTCTGAAGGGAGCAGGGCTAAAAATTGGTAAGTTACCATCCATCTTAGGAAGTTAAAAATAAACTGCATATTAAACTACAAAAAAAACAGGAGAAGAGCAGATTTCAGTGACACAGGAAAAAACATGCACTTAGAAAGGAAAAACAAAGGCACAGAGGATTCATTAAAATGACTAATAAAATTGATAAGTGCCTGATGAGACTGATCAAGAAAAAAGAGGGAAGATACAAATGATTAACATCAGGAACAAAAATGACGGTATCATCACAGATATTAAAAAAATTGAGGGGCGCCTGGGTGGCTCAGTGGGTTAAGCCTCTGCCTTTGGCTCAGGTTATGGTCTCAGGGTCCTGGGAATGGAGCCCTGCATCGGGCTCTCTGCTCAGCAGGGAGCTTGCTTCCCTTCCTCTCTCTCTCTGCCTGCCTCTCTGCCTACCTGTGATCTCGGTCTGTCAGGTAAATAAATAAAATCTTTAAAAAAATAAAAATAAAAATAAATAAATAAAATTAAAAATTTGAAAGATAATACCTTTTCAAAGGACAACAATTTTAAAAGAACTAGAAAAATCGCTAAATATGTACTACTTAATGAAACTGACATAAGAAGAAACAGAAAATCTGAAGTGTCACATGAGAATGAAAGACATTAAACCTAGAATTTTAAAACTTCCCACAAAGAAAACTCTAGATCTAAATCCAGCAAATTCTACTGAACATACATGGAAGAAAGAATGTCAATCTTACACAAATTCTACCTGAAAACAGAAAGAAAGAAAAGATTCCTTAATCCATTTTTTGAAACCTGCATAATGTAACACTTCATAAGAGCATTAGAAGAAAGGAAAATTGGGACATTTGGCTGGTTCAGTTGGTTAAGTGTGTAACTCTTGATCTCAGCTTAGGTCTTGATCTCAATGTTGTGAGTTCAAGCCCTGTGTTGGGCTCCATGCTAGGCATGGAGCCTACGTATTAAAAAAAAAAAAAAGGAATAGGAAGAGGAAGAAGAGAAAACTTTTTCCTGAGTAAAAAATATTAAGCCAAATTCAACAATATATAAGATGATAATACATCAAAACAGAATAAAGAAAAATTATATAATCATCTCAATAGATACAGAAAAAGCACGATAAAACCTAAAATATACTGAGGATAAACACTTAGCAAAGGAATAATGGAAATTTAATTTCTTATAAATCACCTATAAAAAGCATACAAGAGATACAATAATTATGAAAGCTTAAAAGGAAAACACTGGGAATAGAAAAAGTATCCCATATGACTGTCCATACGGTCAAAGTAATCCACAAATAAAGTATTACAAATAATGGGTGAAGAGCATGCCTTCTTGATACAAGGTAAACATATAAAAATCATCTGCATTTCTGTGCCAGAGGCACAGAAAACAAAATATTCAATACCAGTTATAAGAATATTTTAAAAATCCTTACCTAGGAAAAAATCTAAATAAAAAGTATATAAGACCTCTACACATTAAATTATAAAAGAGTTACAATAGCTAAATGAGACCTAAATAAATACAGGAATACACTGAATGAGTGAACCCACAAAGATATTAATTCTCCTCAAACTCATCTACAAATTCAATAAAACTGCAGTTGAAATCACAATAGGTCTTTATAACAAATGAGAAACTAGCTCTAAAATGACAATTGAGATATTCAGAGAAAAAAGAATAGCCATGACATTCTTTAAGAATAAGATGGGAAGACTCTATCTGTTGAATACCAAGTCCTACTATAAAGCTACAGTAATTAAGGCACAAGATTACACAAGCAAGTCAATGGGCTCAAACAGCCCCAGAAACAGATCATATAGAAGAACATTTTGTTTATGACAAGGATGGCATTGCAAAGCAGTGAACAGATCAGGACCCCTGCTTTCCATTATACCCAAAACTGAATTGTAGGCAGATTATAGATCTAAATAAAAAGGGTAAAACAATAAAGCTTATAAAACAGAAGGGTATCTTCATGATATCAGGGTAGAGGTATCAAGGTAACTTCTTAAATAGGACACAAAAATATTAATCGTAAGTGAAAAAATTGATATATTAGATTCCATTGAAATTGAGAGATGCTGAATTTCAAAGATAAGAGTGAAAGGCAAGTAAATATTTGTAATAGATAAAACAAAGGGCTCATATCAAGGACAGTGACAGATCAACCCTTACAAGTCACTTAAAAAAAAAAAAGACCTAGTAGACACACATGAGCTGAACAGGCACTTCACAAAAGAACATATATAGAAATGAGCAATAAACATACCTAAAAAGTATTCAGCCTTGATGGGTATTGGGGGATGTAAATTCAACACTTGAGAGACTACTGCACATACACCAAAATGGCTCAAGTGAAAGAAATGGAAAATATTCAGGGTTAGCTACATTCACTGCTGAGCATTAGCTCATCAACGGTGTATGAGACTTCTTGTTGCTCCATATCCTAGCCAACCCAGTATTTTCCATCTTTTTCACTTTAGCCATTTTGATGGATGTGTATTAGTCACTCACTTAGTAAAACATAATATTATCTGCTAAAGCTAAACATGCAGAAATTCCATTCTCAGTTATATACACAACAGAAACACTGATACTGATAAGGTACATTAAGATTCAAATGCAAGAACGTTTGCAGATTTATGAAAAACAATGAAAATAATTCAAATGTCTATTGACAGGAAAATGGATGAAGAAACTGTGGTCCACTCATTCTGCAGACTACTACAGAACAATAAAAATAAACAATGAAATGAGCAAATCTCAAATGCAGTATCATCGAAAAATCTCATAAAAGAAACCAAAAACAAAAGAATACATACTCCATGACTGACGGAATTCATATAAAACTCAAAGAACAGCAAAACTAAACTACAGTATTAAGGGCTTTAAACTTAGGTGGTATAACTCTAAAGGAAAGAAAGAAAGTGATTTCCCAGAAGTCAAGACAGTAGTTACTTTTGGAAGAGGGCACTAATGACAGGGAGTGAACATACCAGAAACCTCGGGCATGACGGCAATGTTCAAGTTCTTGTCCACGGATGTAGTTACAAGGGAGTTTAGCATGTAAAAGTCACTCAGCTACATATTTCCGTTTTGCATACTTTTCTGTATATGTATTTCACACATACACAAGTATAAAAAGTTATCCAACCAAAACTTTTCTATAACATAAAATTATTTTACACAAGTTTATATTTTTAATCAGAGGAAGGGTAATAAAGGATGTGAGCATGAGGGGCTGGAATGAACAATGGGAGTAGGAGTAGAGAATGTGGGAGTTTATCTCCCATAATGAGAAGCCAGTAGTGCCTAAAACTGAAAATCAGGCATCTATTTAAAGATATTAAAGTAAATACCAAATAATAAGCTAAGAAAGAGAAAAGTACTTATCCTAGGGATGGGAAATATTAAAAAAAAAAATCTTTAAAACATAAACAAACAACTATGGATAAAAGAAGACCCTGAAGTCACCATTCACAGGCAGAACCTTCATCGTCTCATCTCTTGCTCACCACTTCTACACTTCTATCACATTCTGAGAGAGTCAGCATTAACTCTCGGCCTAAAGGAAAGCTCTCTAAGCAGAAGTGACCCCTTACCCCCCAACTCTGGTCGCCTCATTTGCCACTCTTATAATGGACATAAAAGATAATAATGGAAGAAAAACTCAATTTTCTCTTCTATCTACTAATGAAAAACAAAGCTGTAGACAAAAATTAAGACAGGGGTGCCTGGGTAGCTCAGTTGGTTGGGCCACTGCCTTTGGCTCAGGTCATGGTCCCGGAGTCCTGGGATCAAGTACCGCATTCTCTCCCAGCTCCATGGGGAGTCTGCTTCTCCCTCCGACCTTCTCCCCTCTCATGCTCTCTCTCAGAAATGAATAAATAAAATCTTAAAAAAAAAAATTAAGACATATAATGACATAAATAAAAAGAAAGTTTTTCCACTTATGGATTACAAAGCATGAACTACTGGCAAATAACAGAACAGATACAGTATGAAAACATGAATTTAAAACATTTATAAATGTAGTTAAAAAATAGGTAAAACTTTTAAACTCAAGATACACATGATTAACACACTAGTGTTGTCAAATTAAGGTGCCCCTAATTCATAAAAATTAGGTCAAAGACAGTACAACTAAATTATGTGAAATATGCTCATTTATCAGTTTCTAAATAAACCTGATTTATTTTTAACTGACATCTTAATTATCCATATTTACATCTGGAATATAACAACTTTTCTCTCTTTTAACAATATGAGACAAACAAAATGTTATGATTACACATTAGTTATGCCTCCTCAGTTTCTAAAGCTGAAATGTCAGGTCAATTACTTAATAAGATTTAATTTTACCTTGTTTAATCTGTCCTTGCACAACATTACTGGAAGTTGGAGGGGAACCCCTTGCCTTAGAAAGGTCTGGGGTGCTTGGTCGAGGTGGCCTTTAAAAAAAAAAGAGGAAAATATATGTATATATACATTCATACTTTCATATTTCTAGAACCATTTAAAATATTAAACTTTCTAGTCCTCAATGAATTGCAAAAGAAACATACACAGAACATTTTCAATTTACCATTCCAAAAAGATGGGTTTTTTTGTTTTTACCTATTAACATTTTCCTTTTCAAATTTTAATCTATTGAATGATTAGCAAATAGCAAGCAAAAATTTCCTATCTACAATTTATGTTTTATACTAATTTAAGAAATATTTCTGAACAGTTTAATGAGCTACCACTGACAAATAAATATTGTAATTAGTCTTTCATTCTTCAGTATTAGCATGCTGAGTTTTCAGCCTTCCCTGTATGATTGGTTCAAATGAATTCATGGAACAATACAGTGAGTCTAAAAGAATTCATCTCTAAAATCCGAAAAAAGTAATATGGCATTAGAAATCTTGAACTCCCAAGGCAGTCTGTCTCACTGTGAATTCTTTAACACCACTCAACTACCTGTGTGACCTTAGACACATCACTTAACCTGCTTCTCAGTTTTCTTATCTGTAGTAAAAGGATAACAGTGCTTGCCTTGTAGGGTTAAGATCACAAATGACCTAGTATCTATAAAAGTACTTACATCCGAACCAGACACTAGGTAAGTACTACTTAAGTATTTGATTTTTTAAAATTTCTCAATATGATCATCTCTCAATAAAGGATAATAAAACCACAGTTTAAAAAGTTGCCTTCATGACTTCTAGAAAATAGATAAAAACAAATCAGGTTCAATATTCATGAAATATTAAAATAATACTCTCTTACAATTAAAAAAAGTTTTCTCTCTCCCAACTGAAGAATTCTGACAAAATTCTCACAAAATTCTGAAGCTAATTACTAAACACCTATCATTCATTACATATAAGTCATAAAGAAGCACTTCAACCAAATATAACACTTTTAATTAAATGTCAATGCAAACTTTAAGTAGATACAATTCTAAGATTATATTCTAAGAGCTAGTCCCTAACTCACTTACTTAATTGAGCTACTCAGTTTAAATAGCTATGTAGTATGTTTGAATAAAGATTAAACATGCTTTAAATCATGCATGTTGTGTTTTAAAATTTCAAGGGGAAACACTGAGATGACACAAAAATGCTAAGGTGGGCAGAACCAAAAAAAAAAAAAAAAAAGTACTAAACAGAAAAATAAAAGAGGTTTCATTCTTTTTTTTTTTTCCCTGAAATGTGAGAATAAAATCAAACTATCATGGTCACACCTGGTAGGACCCTTCTTCATATGATCACCAATAAAAGTTGCATTAGTCATACTCATTAACGTATTTGCCAAAGATATGATAGACAGGAGATGCTGTGTAGTGACGGCTCGGGACACTCCGTAAGTTCCCTTTCCAACGCTCTCGGTTGCTGGCAGCTTCCTTCCTACTTCTGCCTTCCCATGTGACAGTTTCCGGGCAGGCTGATTATAACCAGGAAGCATCAGGGACATATGACCTCCTCTGGAGAGGAGACCGAAAGATACTGTGCAATGCGGTTTCAGCATTCCAAGGCGATCAAGGCAAACTTCATCCAGAACTTCATTTAAACCCCAGGCATGAAGACACGACATGAACAATTTTGCAGTGTCCATCGTTAAATTATATTCTAAAAGCGTCAATGGCTTAGATTTGCTGGACCGATACTCCGGATCGCTTTCTTCTCTTCTCTGCCTCATCATCTCCTCGTCCTCCTCTTCATCATCAAGGAGATGTTCCTTTATGTTCTCTTTGATAGTTTCTTTCACTTGTTGGAAGAGAACTGCTGCTCGTTTTCCAGTTAGAAAAGAGCCCCCTTTGTCTGAACTGCCAGATGCTTTTTGCAAATTCTCTGGGGAAATAAGCGCAGTATTCGGCCTAGAGGCTTCTTCAGTCAGGAGCTGAATAATCAACGCTTCCACATCAAAGAAAAGCACATGTATGTCCGGGTCTGTTAGGTTCGTCTTTATTGCTTGAACCATCAGGGAGTTATGAGAATATTTAGGCAAATTTCCCTGCAAAAAAACATTTTTAAAAAATGGTCATAATTACAAAGTATTTAATTGCATACATTCATGGATGAGCAATAAACAGAGGAACTTGAATGCATATTCGGTACCATTAAGAGGAACGCACGAACTGCACCAATCAGCAGCATATAAAAAATGTGAATTTATGAGGATTTTATGCTGAAACAATTATAAAATGGTCAATTATTTAAAAACAAAAAAAAATTTGTTATTGAGGCACAGAGTCCTTTTACTCATAGAAGAGACTAAAATTTCAGTAACCTCTATGCAAATTCTCTGAGAATGAAATACTGGTCCGCCTGAAAGAAAAATCCATGTATCACAGCGACTCGTCCCTATAAGTTGCTGTACCATCAAATCCCTCCTCTTTCCATGTTCCCTTCACTCTCTCCCTATTCACAGATTCTTTTCCCTCAGTACAGAACTTGCTCAGGTCTACTTAGATTCTCACAAAGAGTGTTATCCTTTGACCGTGCCCCCTCTTCTACAGATCTCTCTCCTCCTCTACTGACCCTTTTAGCCCAATGTAGAGAAAGTAGGAGGCTAATCCAAGGAAACTCTCAGTCCTGCTTTTCCTTGAGCTCTCTGCAGTATCTGACATCGTTATTTTTGCTGGGGGAGTGAGAGAAAAGCATAAAGAAAAAAAATTAAAAGCCACCTCTCCCAGCTTCCCTTCCTGGTGAGCCTTCTAATTCTGACCACCCTTCACAGCCATCAGCTGCCCTGAAAATTCATCCTTCCTCCTACATTGGGACTGACACCTGTGGCTCCCTAATTTCCATCATCGCCAGACCAGCCTCCTGGAGTTTCAATCCTCTACTTAACAACTGCTTGTATCTAGATGTCCCATAGCACCTCATGGTCAATGTGTCCCGATGTCCATGCTGCCACTGAACCCACTGTGCCCGCCAGGCTGTCAGTGGAGAATCCTTCCTCTTCCATTCTATCCCACCTATCACTGTAACCTCATCTGGACCCTTATTTCCTAGTCTCTCCTTACTCCAACATAACTTCACAGAGCCACAAGACTTCTTTCTGAAGCACAAATACAGTCACATCACTCTTCCGCCAAAAAGCAGCCATTATCAGGGGTTATAAAGAGAAATGGAAAATAGAGATTAAAAACTAAATCAAGGGGCACCTGGGTGGCTCAGTGGGTTGAGGCCTCTGCCTTCAGTTCAGGTCATGGTCCCAGGGTCCTGGGATCGAGCCCCGCATCGGGCTCTCTGCTCTGCAGGGAGCCTGCTTCCTCCCCTCTCTGCCTGCCTCTCTGCTTACTTGCGATCTCTCTCTCTCTGTCAAATAAATAAATAATCTTAAAAAAAACTAAAAATACAGGTAAATATATCTGATCTCAAGATGAGAAAGAGCTTTCCAAACATACTTAAATTTAAGATTCACTACTATAAAATTCACTACTGTAAAAATATTAAAAGGCAAATAAGAAATAGGAAAATGTGCTAGAAATAAGACTGAGTTACAATCTATATAAATATGTCTTAAAATCAGTGAGAAAAATACTAATGCCCAAATAAGAGGGAGAATACCATAAAGATCAAGGACAATTCACAGTAAAAGAAACAAAGAGTCAATAAATATAGGAGAAAACCAGCTCAAACTAGTTGTCAAGGAAATAACTGTTAAAATAACTACAAGATACCATTTATAAAATTAGCACACAGTAAACACTAAAAACTACTTATCCAGGAATACAATGGAAGTCAAACCCACACACTGCAGGCGTGAATTTAAAAAGCAGCCTTTCAGAAGAGCAATGTAGCAAAATACATTGTGAGACCTTCAGACAGTTTGATCCAGTGCATTTATTTCTAGAACCCTATCCTAAATAGTCAGAAATACAGACATGGATTTATGTACAAAGATGTTCAGTGAAATGGTAGCCATTATTTTAAATTGAAGCCTAAAGAGTCTAACAATAAGGAAACATAAATAATTTAGGTATAGCCATATAATAGAATAAATACTGCAATCACTACAAATCATGCTTTCTGGACACATGGCAAAATTTCCTGTTCCAATTTTTTTTTTAAAGATTTTATTTGAGAAAGAGAGAGAGAGAGAGAGAAGGAAAGAGAGACAGAATGAGTGGGGGGAGGAGCAGAGGGAGAGGGAGAAGCAGACTCCCTGCTGGCTCGATCCCAGGACTCTGGGATCATGACCTGGGCAAAGGCAGACACTTAACGGACTGAGCCACCCAGGCACCCCTCCTGTTCCAATTTTAAGTGAGATAAAATCACACACACACACACACACACACGCACACACGCACGCACGCACGCATGCACACAGAGTATAGTTCTGATTTCATTTATTGAATGCTTAAGTATATATCTGAGCATGATGAGAAACACTGGGAAGAAATACATGAAAATATTGGTCATTACATTTTGTGATGGAATTACAGACTAGTTTTTTTTTTTTTTTAAAGATTTTATTTATTTATTTGACAGATAGAGATCACAAGTAGGCAGAGAGGCAGGCAGAGACAGAGAGAGAGGAAGGGAAGCATGCTCCCCGCTGAGCAGAGAGCAGGATGTGGGGCTCGATCCCAGGACCCTGGGATCATGACCTGAGCCGAAGGCAGAGGCTTTAACCCACTGAGCCACCCAGGTGCCCCCAGACTAGTTTCTTTTTTCTTTATATTTCCCTACATTTCTTAAATGGTATACAGACATGATATATTATTCTCATAATCAGAAAATAAAGCTTCAGGATAAAATACAAAATCGTTCAGCACAACATCCAAGGCCCATTATGGTCTGATACCAAATATTTTTCCAGCTTTAACAAACCGGCTCTCATACCATAACCATGGTCTCCCACCCATTAATCCTTTTATTTATTCCTTTGCCCAAAATATTCTTCTTTGTTCTATTCTAATCCCTTCTCTTCCACCAAGACCCTAATTCTCCAAAGGAAAGTTAGTCCATAATGATCCAGCTCCCATAAAATTTTATATCTACTATATGTCACAAACATATACACCCTGGCTATGTTGACATAGTTAGGTATTTTACATATTTACATTTTCCTGTACTCTATGGGAACTATGTTTTACTCATCTTGTGTAAGCCTATCAGAGTACATGACAGAATGAACAAAGGACATTATAAAAAAAAAATTCAAAATTATTTTAAATTGCTAATCAACTCTTCAATCATAAAATTATAATAAATCTCCTTAACTGGTCTCTCTCTTCTGCCTCAATCATCCTCCCATCTGACCATGTTTCTTTCCTAGCTGAAAGGGCTTCAATGGCATTTTAGAATCCAAGGATACAATCTTTCCAAAGTAAAGACTTCTTTGCAAAGCAAAGTATATTGCTGCCTCCAATTTCATCACAACCCCCATATCTTCTATTACAGCCCAGTGAGATCACTTGTATTTTTTTTTAATTTTCTATTTTTATTTATTTGGGAGAGAGTGAGCACAAAGAGGAGGAAGAGGATGGGCACAAGGAGAAGCTGGGAGCCTGATGTCGGGCTGCATCCCAGGACCCCAGGATCATGACCTGAGCAGAAGGCAGATGCCTAACCAACTGAGCCACCCAGGTGTCCCTAAAACACTTGTATGTTCCAGAACCATGCAGTGTCACATGTTTGGGCCTTTGCTTATACCAGGATGATGTTCCTTTCTCATTCTTCGCACAACCCCTCAAGTCATACTTTACCCATCCTTGGAGAAGCATTTCCTGTTAACTAGATCTCCTGTGGTGATCATTTCATAATATATACAAATACAAATAATCATGTTGTAAACCTGAAACTAATGTAATGTTGTATGTCAATTATATCTCAATTAAAGAAAAATGTAAAAAAAAAAGTCTCAAGTAGCTGCTCTTCCAAAAATCATTGCCATAATTATTACTAATTCTGCCTCCTTTGCTTAAATCTCTGTTCTGAACTGAATCATGTTTAAAGGAAGGTAGGAAATAATTTCTAAATCCCAGCTTAAGAACCTAAAGAATGTAGGTAATGTAAATTAATATTCTACAAAATATGATTTTAAAAAGTCAAGACTTTCTGAATTTCATTCCCGTATTTAATTCATTTGTTACACATTTGCCTGTGTTTGTGCAAGACACTGGAGATACAAAGACTAACAAGATGATTTTCCGGTAATGGAACTCAAACCTTACAGATACATAATGGTATGTAAAGACACCATGACAATGTAGTAAGAATGGTGCTTTGAAGAAAGGAAGATTGCAAGATATAATAAGGGACACAGCAGAGAAAGCAGTAACTCTACCCTGGGTGAGCCTCTCCGAAGGGGTAACTATGAAAGGGCAGACAGAGAGCAAAATGTGAAAAAGGATAAAGGCAGGAGATGCAACAGGCCAGATGCTAATGAAGCCACAGATGACGAGGGGAAGGAATGTAAGGGTTGGTTCACTGAGAACACAGAGGTTCACACTAAGGCTTTTGAACTTTATCTTGCAGGCTTGGGAATCACTAAAGCAGTGCTTCTCTCAGAATCATTGAGGCTATTTGTTAAAATACAGGTTCCTGGGCCTGTTATCAGGCCTGAATCAGTATGCATAGACCTGAATGGATCAGAACCTGCCTAATGAGAACCCCAGACAACTTCAGGCTATAGTACAGCTTGACAACTACCATCTAAAGGCTTTAAAAGAGTGGAATAACATAATCAAATTTAATTTTATAGATGTTTATCCACCAGCAGTGTTGGCTGAAAAGATCAGAGTCATGAATATGAATTGGGAGGAAACAGAAGCCATCCAGATGAGGGAAGATGAAAGTATGCAACAGTATTGAGAATGTAGAAGATGGGATGGGATGAAGAATGTATACATTACTCTTTTATTTTTAACACCACTGCGCTGCATATTTGTTTTTCCAAACGCTGAATATGTAATGTCAAACACTATGCTTAATGCTTTGTACCTACTGACATTAATTTGAATGATAAAGTTGTTTATAATACATTATATCTAATATATTATTGATATGAAAATTGATATCGATAGCTACCACATACTAAGTTGCTGCTATGGCCCAGGAATTATTCTTGGCATTATGGTTCGTCAAGTCACAGAAAAAGATAAAACATCATCTTAGTATCTACTTTGGGTAGACAGCCATGTCACTATGTTTAGAAAATAGGTTAAAAACAGCATCAGGTAAAATCAAGAGCCCACCACAATACCTTAGTAAATATTGTCTTTCTAGTAAAGATCTACAAAATTCTATTAGGAGAAAGGGAGATCATTACTACCAAAGAATATAAAATCAAACATGTTTGGTAAGGAAATTATTGAGGCAGCAAGAGGGGCTTGAAGAAAAAAGAAGGCAAGAGTGAGGACACAAGGTCAGCTTTTAAGCTCTCCCCTCTGATGTCAACCACATCTGTGCCCCTTTCAGCACCCCAAGATCAGCTCTGGTTCTGTCTCTTTCCGGGAGGTGTGCCATCAGACAGCCCATGTGCTTGGACAACTGAAAGGTTATCTAGTGGCTGGTGCCATGATATCTGGATGTGATTGTGTGTGACTCCTCTTATCACAACCTCTGGGTGCTGCTGATTGTGTCACCATGGAGAAACGGTACCTACGAGCATGCCACAGTCAGAAAAAGAGGGTGAAAGACAGCGATAATAAAGGAAGATGAGAACAGAGGGAGACTGAAGGAAAGAAGGAGAAAATGATTCATCCCCAAGTCCCACACATGACCTGTAACATCTGTCAATGGATTCTACTGACTTAAAGGCTTATTACAACGAAATACAGATACCCAGCAAAGTTGTGAGGCTAGCACTTTAGCTAAACGCATGGAGATGGCAGAGGTGATCACAGGCACGTTTGATCTACTATGTCACACTAAGATTTAAGAAAAATGAGCAGAAACATCTACCAAACTCCGAGGATCTCTTAGCTCAATCACAAGAGATATATATATATATATATATCTAGAACAAACTAACGCACTTGAGTCATCTTATAGTCTTAACAGTTTCATGTACAGGTTACCTAATTCTGGAAATTCTTTAACATTCCTATTAAAGTAGTATGCTTGTTCTGTTACCTTTACTAAGAACATCTGAAATGCGTGTTTGCAAATTCCCTTTCACATTATCATGGCAGAAGCTTAATTCAACAAATACTTATGGAGTGTCCATTGTATACAAGATGCTTAGAAGAAAATAAAGTCTTTGTACTTAAGGCAATTAATTTCAAAACCTACTGGACAACGGGCAGCAAGAAAAGCTAAATCATAAAATATATTCAAATAAAATTGTCTCAAGTTTGCTAGTAAAACTCAATCATAAATCCAAAAGACACAAAATGTACTTTAAAGAGCTAGTAAGACAGATATATTTGACATTTCCATTGTAAGTGCTAATAAGCCTATTAAAATTATATTTTCTGTATACGGGAAAATACAGACTTACCCATTTCAAATACTAAATAAAGAACTGGACTAAAAATATTACAGAAATGCACCAAAAGGAAAAAATTACTGCACTGCTTGCTCATCACTGAAAGCGAACCTGTGGAAATCACATTAAGAGTAGCAGATAAAATTGTATTTCAAGTGAAAAACCCAAGGAAAATGACAGAACTATGATCAAGAGATTAATCCTTATTCAAGCCCAGGTATTTTTCAGCATATGGACACACATGCACACCATAAGCAGCACTGCCAGCAACAAGAAAACAACTTACAACCTGCAAAGGAGAAAATGTTGATGTATCCCTGTTACAACATTTATCATTACTATATATTTGAATACATGCTCAGTTAAATCATGTCTGCTCAAACACCCAGTAGCTTTGTCCCCTAAAACCAACGTTATAATGATATTTTAGGCATATGTCATTTTATCTGATGATTTAGAGAAATTTAGAATGCTGGCAATAATTTTACTCTTGCATCATTCACTTCAATGAAGTCCTGATTTTAAAGCTTATTTTTTTTTAAATTTTATTTATTTATTTGACAGAGATCACAAGTAGGCAGAGAAGCAGGCAGAGAGAGAGGGGGAAGCAGGCTCCCCGCTGAGCGGAGAGCCCGATATGGGGCTCGATCCCAGGACCCTGAGATCATGACCCGAGCCGAAGGCAGAGGCTTAAACCACTGAGCCACCCAGGTGCCCCCTTAAAGCTTATTTTTTAATCAGTTTTTAATGTCATAGTTTTCAGGACTATTTCTAAAGTTACCTAGAAAAATAATTATTTTTCCTGAAAAAGCATGGAGTCCAATCTATAATACCAAATAGTCCAGACTTCTACCTAAACATAAATTTGATTTATGCCAGTGAGCATTAAACACCAGCTGATTTGGGGGTACCTGGGTGGCTCATCCAGTTAAGTGTCTGCTCAGGTCATGATCCTGGGTCCTGGGATCAAGCCCTGCATTGGGCTCCCTGCTCAGTGGAGAGTCTGCTTCTCCCTCTCCCTCTGCCTATTCCCTCAGCTTCTGCTCTCTCCCTCTCCCTCTCAAGTAAATAAAATCTTAAAACACCAGCTGATTTTGATGCTAATGTGTAAAGCAGATGAGTAAATAATTTAAAAAAAAATCTGAATCTGCTTCGAAACCAGAGATGGGGGATACTAAGACTAGGTAATGTTATATATCTAACATACACACACACACACACACACACACACACACACACACGCTTCTATAAATATCAACGCTGAGTCCTAAAATAATGCATGTGACAAATAATATGTACAAACAAATATGTATGTGACAAATAATAATAAAACATTTCACAAAATAATTATTTAGGTGTCATATTTCTAATGCATGATCTTAATAATTTTTTATTTCCTAAGTACAGTATAAAGAACTGGTTTATCACCTAAGAATATTTTGGTAAGAAAAATTAAACAATTTTATTCCTGATTATGGATGGGATATACTATTGAATAAAAATCTTTAGGGACGCCTGGGTGGCTCAGCCAGTTAACAGTCTGCCTTTGGCTCAGGTCATGATTCCAGACAGATGAGCTGTACATCGGGCTCCCTGCTGAGCCAGGAGCCTGCTTCTCCCTCTGACTGCTGCTCACTCTACTTGTGTGCTCACTAGCGCAGTCTCTCTATGACAAATGGATAAATAAAATCTTTTAAAAATAAATAAATAAAGATCTTTGGGGTGCCTGGGTGGCTCAGTGTGTTAAGCCTCTGACTTCAGCTCAGGTCATGATCTCAGGGTCCTGGGATCAAGCCCCGCATTGGGCTCTCTGCTCGGCAGGGAGACTGTTTCCTCCCCTCTCTCTCTACCTACTTGTTATCTCTCTCTGTCAAATAAATAAATAAAATCTTTTTTAAAAATTTAAAATTTTTTTTTTAAATAAAAAATAAAGATCTTTAAAAGAACTTCTGATGCATAATGTTAAATGGGAAAGGTTCGATGAATAAAAACACTGATGTCTTAATGTGCTTTTTTTTTTTTTTAAAGATTTTATTTATCTGACAGACAGAGATCACAAGTAGGCAGAGAGGCAGGCAGAGAGAGAGGAAGGGAAGCAGGCTCCCTGCTGAGGAGAGAACCGAAGCGGGGCTCAATCCCAGGATGCTGGGATCATGACCTGAGCCGAAGGCAGAGACTTAACCCACTGAGCCACCCAGGCGCCCCTGTCTTAATGTGCTTTTAAAATATTCTAAAATTAGCCAAGGGAAAACCCCACCACTTACTATAAGAATATATGGTTTTAGTGTTAATGATTTTAAGTACAGTTGATCCCTGGACAACATGGAGGTAAGGGGCACTGATCCCCTTCTCCCCACATGCAGTAGAAAATCTGAGAGTAACTTCTGACTCCCCCAAAACTTAACTACAAACAACCTATTGTTGACAAGAAGCCTTACCATTAACATAGTCAATTAACACATATTTTTGTATATGTATTAGATAGTGTATTCTTATAATAAAGAAAGCTAGAAAAAAGAAAATATAGACAAAATGTTTACAAGACTACACCGCATTGAAAAAAAAAAAATCCACATATAAATGGACATGTACAGTTCAAATCCGTGCTGTCAACTGTATTAGAAAAAAGGAAGGAAAGGAGGGAGAAAAAAAGGGAAACTATCAAGAAAATGTCTAAGACTGAAATAGGTATTTGGTGCCCTCTGCTGTCGTACTGCCGTTACTTAATATTAACAGGGTAACACAGTTCTGAGACTCTATTTAAGTTAAAATTACACAATACACTTATCTTAAATATTTGATTTTGGAGCAGAGATTTTATGATGGCATGGATGACAATATACTCAGAGCTGATATTATTTCACTTCCTTCCATGTGTTTTCATTAACAAGTATATTAAAAAGCCTAAACCAAAAAAGGATATTTCAGAGGTTTTTAAGGTTTAATACTAAACAATTTAAGTCACATGACATAAAATGTAAATTACTCAAAAGTTAAGTATACGTATTAAATATAAACACTTAGGTCATGCCTGCTATAGAGATAATATCTTCTAAAGATATTTCTACAGGCCATGTCTTACTGGATAATGTTTGAATAGTAATAATATCCAAATGGTATTAATATATTAAGAGATTAGAAGATTAATATATTAAGGCTCCATAATACCGGCACAAAAGAGATTAAGTTGTAACTCTTCCCAAATAGCCAAGTCACCAAAATCACAAGACCAGGAGCCCTGGGGGCTGGGGCACCCCCAACTCCTCCATTAGACAAGCCTTTATATGACTCACTTAAGGTCCACTGCACCAATTCATCTTTGTTTCCTAAACAGAAGAGAGATGCTGCAAACAGTGAACAGTTAACACACCCTATTCCCTTCACTGGTAAAACTGGGACAATAAAACCCAGCTCATTTTATCTCAAATGAATGTTAAAGACACATGTGAAAACAATGGATCATTATGCCTCCATCAGAAAGGATGAATTACCCAACTTCTGTATCAACATGGACAGGACTGGAGGAGATTATGCTCAGTGAAATAAGTCAAGCAGAGAGAGTCAATTACCATATGGTATCACTTACTTGTGGAGCATAAGGAATAACACGGAGGACATAGGGAGATGGAGAGGAGAAGAGAGTTGGGGGATATCGGAGGGGAAGACAAACCATGAGAGACTATGGACTCCAAGAAACAAACTGAGGGTTTTGGAGGGGAGGAGGATGAAGGTTGGGTGAGCCTGGTGTGGGTACTAAGGAGAGCACAGATTGCATGGAGCACTGGGTGTGGTGCATAAATAATGAATTTTGGAACACTGAAAAAAAATTAAATTAAAAAAGAAAATAACTGAAGGAGAGAAAAGAAAGAAAAAAAGAAAGAGCAGGAGGGAGGGAGGAAAGGAAAGAAGAAAAGGAAAGAAAGAAACTGTTAAAAAAAAAAAAGTGCTCCTAGGCTAATGCATCCTCCTGGGTATTCCAAACCCTTCACACATTTGTGAATGAAAGGAAATGAGAGGATATTCTGGGAAGTCAACTTGCTAAAAGAAAAGTTAAGACTAATAATGGCAAAATGAACAGGAGAAAAGAAAACAGCTTTAATCCACCCAGGGTCACACTGGTGAACAATCTCCAATGTCAGAAATACACTCAAGCAGATTCTAACCTGTTTTTAACCCTCTTCTCTCTGGGCTCCCTATGCCCTCTCTGCCCACTCACTGTCCCCACCCACAGCGGCACAGTGTTTTCTCTGCCTGGGATGCTCTTTCCCCATTTTGCCTTTCGGTATCAAGCCTCCACACGAACGACTCTCTTCAGAAAAGCCTTCCCAACACCTCATCAGGTCAGCCACCTCCCAAGGGCTCTCTCCCACTTGGCTCCTGCCTACCTTGGGGAATATAAAGCTCACCACGATGACCAGCTCCCCCCTCTCCCTCATGAGAGCAGGAACCCCTGGACACCAGGACGGGCTGGGTTTGGAAGTAATTCATGCACTCTTCAGCTGTGCTAGCTCGGGGCTCAGCTTACAGCATGCACTCAAGGTGTGCTGAATGAATGAAATCAGGCTATCATTCAATCAAGAGCATGAAGCTAGTGTGTGCTGAATACCTATTGTGATAAATGTGTGAAAACACGTTGCCATCTGACTTCATTACAACCTTATTACCTCCCTTTTAAAGCTAAAAACAGATGGAAAGCAAGAGCTAAGCCGGTCACACAGGTCGTAGAGCTAGTCGATGCTTAGACACAGAAGTCAGGGTCCAGACTTCAGGGTATCAAGAGCTTCTCAGCATTAGTTTTGTAAAGATTCTAGAGATGAGGGGTGGCGGAGACGAGTCCACTCCATATTAATCAACCCTCAAATTCTGGGTTATTCACAGTGATTCAATGAACAGTTTTTGCCAGGCACTAGAACTACAAGCAGGACTATCTCCGATAGTCTCATGAGGAGCTCTTAGTCGGATACAGAGCAGCAGTTCTCAGCCAGGGGTGACCTACTGCTCACCCTCAAAGGACATCTGGAACCGTCTGGAGACATGACTGTGAGTCACAAGTGGGCGAAGGTGCTAATGGCATCTCGAGGATAGAGGCTGGGGATGCTGCTGCACAAGCCACAGGGTACCAGACGGACCACAGAACGAAGAATGATCCGGCCCCAAATGTCAGCAGTGCTGAAGTTAAGAAACCCTGACACACAGAAACACACATGTAAACGAATACATGTCCTTGTTCCCAGGTACTGGCACCAAAGAAGTAGTACAGGGACAGAAACCTAAAGCAAATGCCAGACGGTCAGAGAAGATCCAAATGATTGCTAGACTTGGCAGCATTACCTGAAAACTTCAGGACCCTCTGCAGAGACAGTGGTCACAGAACTGAGGCTCATGGGAGCACCGAGGGTCAGCCAGGCGAGTGGGAGCTAGCCATGGAGGGGGTGAAGGAGACACGGGTATTCTGGGCCCAGCAATGAGCAGATACTACACTTATTGAATACAGACTGGAGAACCAAGCTACAGTGCACTGTGGAAAGCTGAAATCCTGATTTATGCTGACAAATCCCCTCTTTTTTTTTCCATACACTCTTTGCAGACTTCTACCCGCCCTGAGAAAATATCACTCTCACCAAGGCTATCTATTGCCAGGTGTGAGTGTAAGTACAAAAAATAAGCATCTTCATACAAACTAAGAGAAAGATGTGTGGACCACCACAGAAATAGATACACATGGTAAAGAATTTCAACCACAACCCCTACAACCAATCACACTTCCTATCCTCAGACACTGCAATAAACTACCTCCCAGAGATGACCGCCTGATTAATCCACTTCCAGCCAAGGTGAACTGTAGGGCCTGCAAACCATGACATACAAATCACCTTATGAATGTCATATGGGAAAAGTTCTTTTAAACTTTAAAATCATTGTCACTGGCGCAAAGCCCCAACGGCCACCCCTCATTCTGGAAGATCTCACCATTCACATGGGTCAGTGATTTTCAACTTATGGTCTGTAGCCCTGGGTGGACGAAGGATGTCCTAATGGATATAAAAGGATTTGAAGTTCTAAGGCAAATGACACAATGTTAAACATGGAGCCGTGAGAGTAATAAAGTGAGTTACTATGGTTACATGGGCTAATTACGATACAGGTGTTAGTTTTATATGTTACTATTTATAATTTGAAGTTAGTAGAGGACTACAGCTTTCCATACTTTCAGGACTGAACTTAGATGTCACACAATCACAAAATGCAGAGTATTGGTACAAAGATTCTACTGCTTATAAACGTATGAATTGCCCATAAAGGAGATGTTTTGAGATCAGCACACTGTAAGTGCTTGTTTTCAACTGCTGTTATTCTTGCTTTTAAATAAGTTCCCATTAGTTTGGTTATTTGTTTTGGGTTTTTATTTGCATCAATAATGTTTTGCACTATTATTTTCTAAGAACAAGCGTAAGACATGTTTGAGCCTTACTGTTTGCTCCGCAATCAGCGTGCCAGGAGGGACTGCCCTCTCTTCTCTGAGCGCTCACCCGGTGAAAAGCAGGAATTACCTGGGAAGTGGGCTTCAGGGTCTTTTGTGCCAAAGATGGAAACCATACTTGCCCTCCCAACTCTGGAGCAGTCTCAGCTCCAGCCCACTTCACCTGAATGCGTCCTCACCCCAGAAGTCTTAAGTGTTAGTATCTCCACACTGATCACAATCTTCTCTAGTTCCAGACCTCCCAACCGTACCTGCTCTTTAACCTTCCAGAGCAGTGGTCCGCACACTGCTGCACATCAGTCACCTGGGGAACTTTAACATCCCCAGTGCACAGGCTGCATGCCCATGGATTCAATCACAAAGCCCATGAGAAGAACCCAGACACCAGTAGTTTTTAAAGATCTCCAGATGATCTCAATTTGCACCAGTTTGGAAACCATTATCATAGAGGCATTCAATCCCTGCATTCCACAATTTTGTCAAAAACTATCAGCCTCATCCTCTTTTGCACTCCTTCCCTAAAAAGGCTGGAACCTTTGGTTAGTCATATCAATCTCTTACAACTACATCCTCAATGTCCTTTATCCTCTGAATTATAAAACTGCAATTCAGGACCAGTGGCAAAATTTACCTCCTACTTTTTCCTGTATCTTTTACTACAGCTAAATACAACCCATAACAACTACAAACTCACAGTCAATCCTCCTACCCCTGATTTCCCCCGTCTCCCTCATCTCTACCCCTCCATCAAGTCCCTACCCGGGTTCTTGTTCCCCATAGACAATCTTACCTACAGCCTCTTGGAAAAACGTGAAGGTTTTAGGAATGTTCTCTCTTCGATTTCCACCCACTACACGCAGAAACATGTATCTACCCAGACATCCAGTCTGCCCTCCCTCTCTTCAATTCAGAAAATAAAGTCTTTCTCCTCCAGGTCAAAGCCAATTGCCTTCCCTCAGTCTTTGAAATCTGCCACCCTCTCATTCTTGGGAAGCTAGCTTCATCAATTACCTCTTCCCTATGCTAATCTAGAATGTTCCCCTCTCTACTGGCTCTTTAACCCTAATCCACAAACATTCTCACCCCTTGCAAACTGCATTTTCCTCTAGAAATTCTTTCTTTCCTTCTCAAACTTTTTGAAAGTATTCTACATTTGCTGTTTCTATTTTCACACTTCCTGTTCACTCCTGAACCCACCACACTCAAGCTTCTGTCCCCAACATCCTAAGGAGCAATTCTGGAAAAGGGTACTCATGACGTCACCGACAATCATATTTCAACCCCTCCAATAGTGAACATTTGCTGCATTTGATACGACTAATCACTCTCTACCCTTCTTGAAATTCTTGATCCCCTCAGTTGGCAACTCAGCACATTCTCCTGGTTCTCCTCAAACTCTTCACACTTCGAATTGTTTCCACTTCCTCCCCTAAAGTTAGTATCCCAAGAGTCTATCTCAGCCCATTTGCTTCCTCTGAATAATCTCATGGCCTTCCACGGTTTTAAATAACAGATGTCCACTGGAGATCCCTCAGTCCGTATATCCAATACCACACCCCTCCATCATATACAGAGCAACTCATCATCATCCCGCACAAAACCTATTCCTATGTTTGGTATCACACTTGATAAAGCCAATTTCTATTCAATCACCCAATCAGAAAACCTGTGAGTTAACCTCACTCACCATCTGCACCTAATTAATCACTAGATCCTGCCAAATACCACTTGCACACAATTCTTGAATTTAAACTCTCCTCTACATTCCCTTGTATCTGTTGCACATATTTGCTTTCATACAAAATTCTTTTTGAAGGAAGAAATCTAATGTGATTTTGTGTTTTTTTTTTTAAATGTGAAAGCCACAGAGGTAAAAGATAAAGTTTAAGCACCTTCACATGGTAAGCATGGACTGGCCTCATTTCACACCACTTCCTGTCTCTCCTCTCTTCAATCTTCCAGCCATGCTGAACACACATCATATTCCCCACTTCTCTCTTTGCATCTGCCATGCTAGAACATACTGCCACCCACCTCCATCCATCACCTGGACTACGTTCTACTCATTCTTCAACGTCCCCTCCTCCAAGAAGCCAATCCTGATCACCTCAAGCTAGTCCAGTTCTCTGCAATACTTTCTGCATTTCTCAGCCATCTCACTCACTCCTCAGCATTGTATTTATCTGATTATATTTCCTGAGGGTAAATATCATGTCTTATTCATTTTGGCTCTCCAGGGCCAAACACACTACCTAGTAGTCAATAAATGTTTACTGAACTAGACTGATTCGATTATTTTCTAACAGAGGCTATAAAAGTCAAGAAGTTTGAAAATCTTTTATATAGTCTAATAAAGAACAGATACTTCAAGCATATTAGAAGAAATTATTTCTTACCCAAGGTACTAACACATTAGTATTTAGCTACAAATCTTTATATTTTTATCAAGTGACTTCAAAATACCTTCAAGTTCCCAAATAAGAGTTAAATATAAAGTATCACACACAAGGGCTAGAAAGATCTGGCTGTTGAGAAGGTCGTAGGGTTAAATCTATCTACTATTCCTATTCTCTCAGCAGTCCGCCATTTGATTTATTACAAGAGATGATAAAAGGAATTTCTCCTTTGTTGTATCTCACATACTTTGCACAACAATCTGAATTTTTCTCAGGTACACTGTGGTTTGTTAAAGTACTTCCAAGGAGAAACAAAAGTGTTCTGAATATAAAACCATCACAGAATAAGACTTTTTTCTTGGTTCAAAATAATATGATGAATTACATTTAATATGAACTATGAATTCCATTCGTAAGTCCCCCGAACACCTATTATGTGCAAGACAGAGGGCCAATAAGGCACTAGAGCTATGGGAGCTAGAAGGGGAGCTCCTTCGTATATGTCTTTATTTGATGGTGTTATGTAATGAGCACAGTAAATGTGGTCCTAATTTATGGATCCTTTAAAAAAGGGAAGAATTTAAAATCCTGTAATCATCAAAAAACATAGTAAGTTCAATTAAATATGTAGTTAGTTTTGAAAGTTTAGTTTTATTCCTTAACAGTAACTTAAAACTCCTTACTCCTTACTCTGGAACAGGAGAAAAAGTTGGTACAAAAATAACCTGAGTTGGAAATCTTCAAAGTAGTCATTTGAAACTCGATGAAATATCCACACATGATGCAGATATACATGGGCGCGTGCGCACATACACACACACACACACACAGGAGCGCACATGCATTCACAACCTACATATAGTGTACTCGCTTATGTGTGTGAGAGTATGCTGAACGTGAGGTAAATATAAAGAGAGAATAAGAGACAACAACCAGAGTTAGGTCGTAAATACATGAAAGGAATGTGAACCACAGGAGGAATGATTAATGTAACATGACGAATGAATTGTGGAAGGAGGATGGAGAAAGAAGAAAAGAGGGGAGGAGGAGGGAGACAGGGCAGCTGGACTTCTGTGACCTTCTTTTGATAACAGCAATGTAATAATGTATGTTTAGAAATAGATCCTAATTACCTTACTTATACACCTGTGCCTAATCAATAATATTAAATATTTTAATTTTATATTTCTGGTTCCCAAAGAATCTTAAGTTTATTATTCCTTAAGGAATCTCTTTACCAAAAGCCTCATATTAAATTCTGAAGTTTTCATTCTAGAAATGTCTAGATACCAACTGATAAACAATACAGAGGGAAGAAGTGGCAAAAAAAGAAAAAAAAGTCACTGATTATTCAGTGTAGACTCTGAAGTAATTCTCTCTAACCACTACGTTGTGAGACTGTGGGTGTGGGCAGTAGATGGGTCAATACATGAGGAAAATTCCAGCCCAGACTGAAGGACTCTGTCACCTGCCAGTGGGTTAAGGATGTTCTCACATAAACAGTCTTTTAAATTCAAGCCCACAACAGATCCAGAATAGAGAAAACAAACATTCACAGATGTGCCTCAACTAGTTCAATAATAAATATAAAATTAAGATTTAAAAATGAATGTTTAATACTATTTCTCCTTTACTAAATCTCCTTACTGACTCTTATAATTAACATAAAGAATACAGAAACTCAGGGGCACCTGGGTGGCTTAGTGGGTTAAAGCCGCTGCCTTCGGCTTGGGTCATGATCCCAGAGTCCTGGGATCGAGCCCCACATCGGGCTCTCTGCTCAGCAGGGAGCCTGCTTCCTCCTCCTCTCTCTCTGCCTGCCTCTCTGCCTACTTGTGATCTCTGTCAAATAAATTAAAAAAAAAAAATCTTAAAAAAAAAAATACAGAAACTCAAAGGGATTCTGAAAAGATCATGGCACTGATGGCAGCATAGTTATTTTATTTTTCCAAATCCTCACATAGAAGCAGAGCAATTAGATAGAATAAACCAAATGTGGGGCATCTGGGTGGCTCAGTGGGTTAAGCCTCTGCCTTCGGCTCAGGTCATGATCCCAGGTTCCTGGGATCGAGCCCTGCGTCGGGCTCTCTGCTCAGCGGAGAGCCTGCTTCCTCCTCTCTCTCTCTCTGCCTGCTTCTCTGCCTACTTGTGATCTCTGTCTGTCAAATAAATTTAAAAAAAAATCTTTAAAAAAAAAAAAAGAATAAACCAAATATACTGAGAACATTTTCAACAAAACAAGGTGACAAAATACATCCAGAAATCCCCAAATTCAAGCAGGTGGAAAAACCCACCAACAGCTACAAGATGTATCTGGTATGTGGCACCTCTGTAGGATGAAGGGAAGGGAAGTAGAAAGATATGTGACAGATCTAATAGGAAAACCCCAAAAAGCTAACCGATATTTACCAGGAAAATAGAGTGGGCCCATTTAAAAACAGCAGCTGACCGTGGGAAAGGTTTAGCCATCTCCACAGCAAGGGAATGCAAGGGCCCTCAGTAACAAGGTCTGAGGGGCTGGCACATGGCGGTCCCCGTCCACGTGCAACACGGCTGCGTCAGGGCTGCCTTCAGGAAAGGGCCCCAGGAATGAGAAACTGCTAAGAATGCAATAAAAACTGACAGGTAAGGGGCGCCTGGGTGGCTCAGTGGGTTAAAGCCGCTGCCTTCGGCTCGGGTCATGATCCCAGGATCCTGGTATCGAGCCCCGCATCGGGCTCTCTGCTCGGCGGGGAGCCTGCTTCCCTTCCTCTCTCTCTGCCTGCCTCTCTGCCTGCTTGTGATCTCTGTCTGTCAAATAAATAAATAAAATCTTTAAACAAACAAACAAAAAAAACTGACAGGTAATTCCCCGCACCTGAAAAAAAGAGGTGGGGACTGGTGTTGGGAAATGTCAGAAAGTGAGCCACCACCTTTTTGAACCACGTGCAACAACAGAAAAGGAAGTTCTGTGAAGTTAGAAAAACTACCTGAACTAATCTTTCAAAGTCCAGGAAAGATTATTTCGCAAAAAAATAGTCAACAAGAGAAAAGTATTAAGGTCAAATTATGCTAATTAAAAAGAGTAAGAACCAGGAAGGAAAAAACAAACACGCTCAAAAAGCAGATACAATGAATGTACTTATTTCAAAACAAGCTGAAGAACATTTTTAAAATGATAATGCGAAAGGAAAATAAAAATGAGGATTAGGAAAATCAGAAATGAAAGGACTGAACTAAGAACTAGAAATAAGACAGCACATTAGCAACGAAGCCTCAACTGAAAGAAACACAAGAGTGAAAACATACCAGCAATAATGCCTCAAGAGAAGCAGAAGGTGAAAAAAGGGACACTATTAAGGATAAAAAAGAAATGAAGCTTCTTTCCCTTTGCGGAAAAGGTGCTGACACACCTAAAGAGGCTTGAGCTGTCCAGGAAATTGTTTACATAAAGGGCAAATCGAACAAATAAATACAGATGTCCCCTGACTTATGATTCCTTGACTTTACGATGGGACAAAAGTGACACACGTTCAGTAGAAACCCTACTTGGAACTGTGAATGTGGATCTTGCCCTGGGCCAGCGACATGCCATGGCACCCTCTCCTGTGACAGTGGGCCAAGGTGGTGGTCTCGGCTCCCAGCTGGCCAGCATGCGTAACGGTCAACAATAGACACACTGACAACCATCTGTACCCACAAAGCACTCAGTTTTTCATTTTCAGTGCAGTATTGGATGCATTACACGAGATACGTAACACTGTGATAACTAAGCTTTGTGTGAGAGGATTCTGCCCAACTGCAGGCTAGGGTAAGTGTTCTAGGTAAGGGTGGCTGAGCTAAGCTATGGTGTTTGGTGGGTCAGATTTTTTTTTTTTTTTTCCACTTAAAAAGGAAAACAATTTTTCATTTTATTTTTAAAACATTTTGTTTTTAAAAATGAGATTGTGAATTTCTTTTTTTTTTATCTTTATTTTTTTATTTTTTATTTTTTTATAAACATATAATGTATTTTTATCCCCAGGGGCACAGGTCTGTGAAATGCCAGGTTTACACACTTCACAGCACTCACCATAGCACACACCCTCCCCAATGTCCATAAGCCCACCCCCCCCTCCCCCGCCCCCCCCCCCCCGAAACCCTCAGTTTGTTTTGTGAGATTAAGAGTCACTTATGGTTTGTCTCCCTCCTGATCCCACCTTGTTTCATTTATTCTTCTCCTACCCCCTTAACCCCCCATGTTGCATCTCCACTTGGTGGGTCAGGTGTATTAAATGCATTTTTAACCTAAGAGATTTCTGCCTAAGAGATTTTCCATTTACAATGGGTTTATTGGGATGTGACCCCATTGTAAGTCATGGAAGACAGTAAGTACACTGAAAATAGTGGGAATGAGGTTTCTCACCGTTGGAAAAGAGAGTTACAGTGTAGAAGTTACAGTTACAGGAGAAGAGGCCAGAAGAAACACTGTGGTGTCTGATTAGAGGTGGAGGGAACAGGGTTAACAGATGGTATTTACTATGTTTAGGAAAACAGACGAACACACGTGTGTATAAACAGACATATATAATCTAGCTCTGTCTCCTGAGACGTCTTGGATGCAATGTCCTCCCAGGAGCAATGAGTACATGCAGCGTCCAGATGTGGTCTCTAATTAGTATCCCCATTAAAGAGAACCACCCATCATGTAGGCACTCAATGAAGTTTATTCCCCTCCTATAGTCAGAGACATTTGTTTTCTTAAGAAAAACCTGACAGCTCACTAAGGTTCCTTTATTTCTTAAAATCTAGACAACAATTAATGTAATGTAAAATTTTTGTTCTAATAACCATTTAAAACAATCAAAAATGAAATCTATATATACTTATAAATATATAATAAATATACAATCAACATATTCTTCTACTAAAATATTCATTCAAGTTTTGGAGTAGAATGTTAAGCAAGTTTAATTGATTCTTCAAAGGTTAGACATATCACAAGGATTTTTCTAAGGCCATAAACGGTTCACTAGACAAGGCCTGGTATCCTGTATATAACGTCATATGGCTTGTCCCTGTCTATACCTTACAGTGCCCTTTTCACAGTGAATCATAAAGTCAATTCAATCAGTATAAAATTTTTTTAGAATGAATTTTGTAAGCAGAAAACACAGAGCATGTTCTCAGTAGATTCTATCTGACTTCTAAATTCCATTCTCTCACCTAGTTACACAGAATACAAAGCTACTGACCTTTGCAAATATAGCCCATTCATTTTTTTTTTTTTTAAGGCTTTTGACTAATTAGACAACAGAGAGAGAAATGTAACGTAAGAGATAAATCATCCTGGTCATTTTTCAATTTCTTCAACCTCGTGATCTTTCAATAATCAACTCTGATTGGTACACAATGCCTAAGATATAAAGGTGTCAAACAGAAAATTACACACACTAGGCTTAAGAAATAATTTTCAAGACAGTGAAGGCTTTCAAGCTTCACTAGTAAAATCCCATAGACCCCGAGCATCCCCCAAGATCTCCTCACCAAGAACCAGTGTCTGTGTCAAATGCCTTATGAGAAAGTTCATCAAAAAGGCCACCTGATATGCTTAGACCATCTCCTTAACATAGTTCTTCGTACATTCCTCAAACCCCACCACCTGCTGTCCATGATTTACTAGCTATGTTTGGTTTACAGATATGCTAATTCCTAGTCCAGGACACGACTTATGCTGGGTGTCACACGGCATTAAAATAAAGATGGCTCTGCCTTCAAGGGATTAAAACTACTTCCTTCCTGTTAACAGATATTACAGCCTACTTTGCTCCTCTTCTATTGAATATTACCTTGGTTATATTCAACCCCCTCTCTTTCATCATTACCAGTTAAAAGGAAACAACATTTAGTCAGGGTGAATTTCCCAGTTAACTCTACTATCAACCACCATGTTCTCTGCCATGGCTCTGCCACCTACCTCCTCCACCCATAAAAACATTCAATGAGCTCCTAACAAAGTAAAACTCGGCTCTTACCTCTGCAAACACTGAAGCTACTACTTTGTTTTTAATCCTCCAAAAACAAACGTCTCCCACACTTTCCTGCTCTACTTTATTTCATCCTCATTCTTAGTTCATTGTACTATGATTTCTGACCCAACTAACTCTACCACAGTGGCTCTCCTGAAGATCACCAATGACTTCCCTAGTTACTAACTCCACCCATTTTTGTTCCCCAAGTCTTAATGTTATTCCACATATCTGATCAACTGCTGACCTTTGTTCCCTTTACAAAAATCCATTTTTTTGGTTATATGTTTGACCTAGGCCATTGCAGGTTACTTGTCCAAGGTCACCCACAGGCAGCAAGTTACAGAAATGTAATTTAAACACAGATATGCCTGTCACCAGAACCCAGGTTCTTTAACCCACTGAGCCACCCAGGAGCCCCTCACCAGAACCCAGGTTCTTAACCACTTCTATGAATTGCTTTTCAAAAATGAAGCAAAGGCTATTCCATGTTGGAACTCTACCCACAACCTTGTTATTAATAATACCATTCCCTGACGCAGGGTGCAGCGAACTAGGACGCAGAGGCCAATCCAGCCCATTGCCTATTTGTGTAAATAAAGTTTTACTGCAGGTCAGTCATAGTCATTCATTTATCTATTGTCTGTGACTGCTTTCACACTAGAGAATTAAGGAAGACAGCATATTTGAAATACTATAATGATAGCAGGCATCCCAAAATAGGACTACAGTTTAATCCATACTCTATACTCCAGCATTTATTTTGGGGAAAAAAAATATCCCACCCCTACTCTCTCTCTCATGTCATGTCACTTCTTTCCTAGAGGATGTTTCTCCCCTTGAACACACCCCAACTCTCAAGACTACAAACAAGAGGGGGAGTCTCCTATTACAACCAATCTCAAAGCCTATTCCATGAATTGTCTGTATCATCTGCTAACCTCTCTGCCATTCTCCCTTCAACCAGACTTGGGTCTCTGAAATCAGCTTGTATGTCTCAACTCTTCTCTTGCTTACCATTTTTATTTATTCAACCCACACAAGAGCTTCCAAGTCATTCCCTCTTCAATATTTCTTCTACCTAATCCTATCCCAGTCCCTACCACCTCTCACTATATCAACCTAACAGCCTCATAATTCATTTGCCATGGCAATATTTGTAAGTGTGCAGCTACAAATGTCATATATGGCAAAATTTCTTAAACAAAGATCTCTTTTTAAGACCATTCAATACCATATTGCTACCCACCGAGGCAAGTCCTTGGCTTTGCATTTAAATAGATAACACAATAAGATTCCAATTTACACCTCCAAACTAACTTCATACTATGTTTCCAGGGTATTTTCTATGCTTCAGGTACTACATAAAGCACTGAAAATAAAAATATGAGAAACTTGGCTCCTGTCCTCAAGAAGCTCAAAATCTAATAGGGAAGACAGATATAGAGAAAGAAAAAATATCCCATATAAAATGAAGTGATTTAAGGAAAGGTCTGATCAGGAAGGTGTTGAACACAAAGAGAATACATGAACTAATTCTGCCATGGGGCAGAGAAGATAAGGTTTGGAGGGATAGCTTCACTATCCTCAGAGGAGAGGGATTAAAGAAGCAAGGGTAGGGACAGGAAAGGAAACATAAGATACAGGATATAGGACCTCTACCATTTCTCAACCTTTTTCTCCAGCAGTGTTTTTAAACCACAGACAATTTTGCCCCACATGGGGCACTTGGCTATAACTCAAAACATTTTTGATGGTCATGCCTGGGCAACTGTATGTATGTACTGACATACAGTGAGTAAAGGAAAAATGATTCTCAACATCCTACAATACACAGGACAGCCCATCCCAACAAAGAGTTATCCAGCCCAAAATGTCAGTAGTGCTGAGGTTGAGCAACCCTGCTCTAGAGCCATAAGGAAAAGAGGTAGAGGGGAGGGCCTCGCTGACAGATTCTGCAGGATGTGTTGGACTGCTGACAATACAGAGACAGCAAAGAAGGAGAATGAGTTATGCCTGGACAGCCTCGCTCACCAAAACCAAAAGGGAGAATGTGAAACTGAATGGAGGGCAAAGGTGATTAATAAATGTTTACATCTAAGGCCTTGTGAACAGGAATAGATCTGATCATCAAGCCAAGACAATCTACTAGGAGGGAAGGGAGAAGACCCGGGCAAAGAGGCTGAAGCAGAGGCCATCAGAGCTTTCTGTCACACACCATCCTATTCAATGCATCTTTACTGCACAGCTGCTATTAGATGTCATGAGGGAAACAGCAATAAATAAGTCACAATCCCTGCCTGCAAGAAGGCTGAATTTCAGTGGGGAGAATCAGAGAAGCATATAAGTTATTACAACACAAAAGAAATTAAGATACATGTCATAAGGGAAACACACAAGGGTTTAAATACACACATCTTGCAAAGATTCAATGCAGTCGTAAGGAATAATTCCATTAACATCCTCTTGATCTTCTAGTGAAAGAGAAGAATCGGAGGAGAGTAAATTCCCTATCTTTGGGGCACCTGGGTGGCTCAGTCAGCTAACGCCTGCCTTCAGCTCAGGTCATGATCCCAGGGTCCTGGGATGGAGCCCAGCATTCAGCTCCCTGCTCAGTGGAGAACCTGCTTCTCCTTCTGTCCCTCCCCCTGCTTGTGCTTTCTCTCTATCAAATAAATAAAATCTTTTTTAAAAAACTCCTTATTTTTTTTTTGCAAGGCTCTACATGTCTGCCATAATTAACTAAATTAGCAATATACAGTACGTGTTCTTTCCAAATCGCCCAACTGCTAATACCAGTCTAACAAGGAAAAGGTGGGCTTCTTTCTATACAGTATTCCCATAATGATTTCACTTTCCATTGAGAGACCCATGAAAAAACTTAGTTCCTATATCCTAGAGTCGGTCCTACACCACTGAGAGGCTCTTAGTTATGTTTTGTTTTGTTTTTTAAACTTTGGGTGGGTTTTATTTCTCCTGAGGTTAAAAAGCCGTCCAAAGGACAGCTCTTTAAATATTCCCCTCAGAAGGAGACTCAAACTCAACATGAGAAAATAGTTAGAGAAATCCCTAATGGTCCAGCCAACATACATTTTTCATAAAGCGATTACCCCTCCTGCAGCCTCAGCTTCCTAAGCCTTTCCCCCCTCCTATAATTGTTTTCCTTGTAGACCAGGCAACAATTACCACTGCTACAAGACTGAGGAGGTTCACAAGCAATATATTTTACAATACATAAGTGTAGTGTCTCTGATATCTGGTGCTTTTATCACTAATTGCACTATAAAATGTGCTATTAAAACAGGGACAAACAAGATTGTAAAAATCACATAATGGACCATGACCACTTACAAAAGCCATTCATAAATGTTACTGTACCACTTATTTTTCTTTAATTTTCCAGTTGTATAATTAATTTTCCAAATTTTTATTTTTAGGAGATACCAACAAGAAAAATATATATTTGAAAATTATATAACATACATACTTACTTGCCCTTGCATATACTATTTTATAAATTGGCACAGACTTAAAATTATACAGAAAAACAGACAATATGCTATGGACACTGAATTGCTAGAGACATCTATGTGATCTCTTGAAAGAAATTACAAGCACAGCAAATGCATTTAAGCTGTGATTTCTATTCAAACTTCAGAACACAGGACAGAAAGCATGAAAGAAAATGAAGAAGGATTTCATTATCCTGATCTATGAAACATACAGTACAACAAAGCCAATAAAGCATTTACTATCTTGGGGAAAGACAGAATGATCAAATGTTACTGCCAATTACTAGAGGACATGGGTCATTGGAACCACCTACAGCATTTTATGTCATCAGCACTCCGCACTAATTCATGGGCAAATTTTCAAGTTTGTAGATGAGCCTTTCAACCTGTTTGTTATTTAGCCACATGTCTAACTATTAAAAAAAAAAAAAAAGGAATCCGGAATAAGAAAATGAAAGTAACAATATTTGTGTTATCCATTAATAATTCTAATGAATACTTAGATGCAACTGGGAATTTTACGGTGTGACTTAGATGAAATTCTGGAACTGTAAGTTTCACTTAGCCATTACCAGAGACGAGTGATATCTAACAATACCACAGAACATAAGTATCACAAACCAAATAGTGGCCAGCCTCTATAAAACTAAAAACAATAAATTGGGATTAATGAATTGGGATTATTTGTTCTTCTTTTCATAGGATAATCTTGTGTTAACTGAAGAAGTGACGGAAGTCATTATGTGAGTATCAGTGGGGAAAGCGGGGCTCAGCTTGGGTCATACAGTGCTTGTGCAACTCTGCCATGCCTATTCTCAAACAGCTTCCTAAATCCTTAAATGCCCTTACCTTACTAAAATCAGAATCTTTGACTTTTAAAACAAATGAGCAGCTACAATTACAAACATCTTAATTGTACCTGAATTATTATTTTTTCTTCCTAGAGATATTAGCTAGTGTTCAATCTTTCAATAGGAAGACTGTGAGAAAACCAAAAAGACAGATTATGTGAAAAATGTTTGCTCTTATTTCAGAAATTCAAGTCACTTGATTCTGTAGGAATCATTTTAAAATATTTTAAGTGGTAAGAATAACTTACTTTAAAAAAAAGAAGCCAAATACTTGAAATATGCAAAAAACGATGTCGTGTAGACCTACACAAAACCAGCAGCTTATTTTTCATCACTGTCATCTCCCAAAAGTTATTCCTTTAAGGCATGCCGAAACTGTGCTGTGAAATGGACTGGGTTGGGGACTACACACATGAACCACATACAAAACTTACTTTGTCAGAGGCCTCGGAAGCCAAGAGGTTAGTTGCAAGGGTCTGTAGCTTTTGATGGGCCATGTTTTTAAGAGCAGCCAGGCTGCGCCGTGTCATGGCCTGTTTTAGGTTGACTGCCGGGTGACTGAGAGAGTCCACTGCAGCAGGCACTGCTTCATCGCAGGCATTCAGTATCTCCACTGCTGTGATCCCCATCACGCAGCGATCCAAGGCGCCTGGAAGACATACGCGTTTATAGTTGGTACACGCGACACCATGACCACTCCAAGCCATCCTTTCAGAAAGAAAATGCAGACATTTTCTGTATAGTCTTTTTCTCTCTGCCTCCCAGGAACATTTTCTGGAGCTTCCCTCCCCTGATGATCCTCTACACAGCATTACCTTCATTGTTTCTGCTCCTGTAACACCCCGACCGCAACTCCTAGAGAAAGCCCAGTTCAGAGCTGAGACCTCAACAACTTCCCCCAAGCTTTTTCACTGTCTACTTAGAAGATGGATTTCTGGATACTCCACACTATGACTCTACTACAAACACCAGTTCCTATGACTTCACCTTCCTCTAAGTTATCAATCACAAACAAGAGAGCTAAATTTTGCTGTTCTTTTCATTCTTTTTTTTTTTTTTTTTTTTTAAGATTTTAAGATTTAAGAGAGAGAGAGGACAAGCAGAGGGAGCAGCAGAGGGACAGGGAGAACGAGGCTCCCTGCTACGCAAGAAGCCTGATGCAGGACTCAATTCCTGGACATGGGATCGTGACCTGAGCCAAAAGCAGACACTTAACTGAGTGACCCACCCAGGCACCCCACTTCTCATTCTTCCCCCTTTAATAATTCCTGGAGCTTCTCTTTCTCTAGGAGGTCTCCACAAAGCAAGGAAAAAATTGTAACTTCTCATTCTGTCTGCAAATGCCTTGACTTTTACTGATAATAGCCAATCAACTGTTTCTCTGGGTGTTTATGAAAATAACGGCTACTCCAACTTACGACCGCTTCAAAGCTTCTTCATTTGGCCATTCTTTCCATTCATCTCTATCTATCTGTTTCATGTCTAAGCTAAGGCACAACTCCCTCCTATAACACAGACAGCTTTTCTGTACACTCTGTTTTGTAGAGTACCACACCAGGCAGAGAAGGGTCTCATTCTATGGATTTGCACATAATGTTCTGAAGATTACGTAAGGACAGTGAAATGATGATGAAGTTCATTTTGATTTACCAGCCATTCCTCCAGTCATTCTAAAAGAGGATGAACCAATTTTGAAAAATAACCACAGAGAACACCAGAAACTTAAACGTCAACAAAATACATGATTTCTATTGTGTCTTTGAGCTAGTACCCAAACACCCAAAAATATTTTATTCCCAATGCTGAGTATTTATATACATGTCATTCAAGTTTGCCCCACCCCTTCCTTAAACGGCTTAGCTACTTTTCTTTCTAATAGTAGTCCTGGAATTAATTCTTGGTGATTTTAATATTAACACAAATCAGTGTTTTACTAACCAATTTGTTGAGTCTTGACCAATGTATTTTGGAAGGCAAAGCATAAGAAGGAGCTGTTGCCTGCAACTTCTTGTGTACGTATAAAAAGAAGAATATGTATACTCTGAGAGGATTTAAGAGTTCAAAAATGTTTGAAAATCACCAACACATATGATTCTTCCATATATTCTGATCTCCTGGTTCTTTGAGTTCCTCTACTCCAATAAGTTTTACCCTACACTTGACTCCAGCCAATGGTCACATTATAATCTTCTCATTATCAATAAGTAAATCCTAACGTGATCCCAATTTCAAAAATGACACTGTCCAATAGCAGCTCCCTTTACTTCAATTCTCTGACCCAATAGCTCCTTACTCAGCATTGACTCCCAACAATTCATTCACCCTGCCCTGTCCCTCGTTCCTTAAGTCCCATAAACTAAAATTCCACTGTCTGTCCTCATAAGCATAGCTCTGTTCTCATCTTACTTCTTTGTACCAGCCAAGCAAACTCTAACCTTGGTTGAATCCAACTCTCCAGCTACTCCACACCTGTACAATGAGGATGGATATGAATGAAGAACATGCTGAAAGATCCACTTGAAAATCATGACCACTGATCTCAGGGGTCCTTAATAGTGACCACATTTCCACAGATCTTTCATTTTCCTACTTTCCCAGTTCACTATTTCATAACTTCTCTCTCCTCTAATCACCAAAACTCCACTTCCTGCCCTCACCTGGGTTAAAAGTTTTGTTTCCTAATTCATTTAGAAAAAAGCAATTAGAGGGCGCCTGGGTAGCTCAGTTGGTTAAGCCCCTGCCTTCGGCTCAGGTTGTGATCCTAGAGTCCTGGGATCGAGTCCCACATCGGGCTCCCAGCTCTGCAGGGAGTCTGCTTCTCCCTCCCCTCTTATGCTCTCTCTCACTCTCTCTCTCTCAAATAAATAAATAAAATCTTAAAAAAAAAAAAGGCAATTAGAAAAGAAGTTCTACCAACTCCCACCAGTGTATCTCCACTCACATTACTCATAACTACACATGAACTATCCAGACGCCTACCTAACCCACTTGTAGCTTAAAGTCCATCCATCTCTTATCTGCCCATGGACATCATTTCAGCAACTGTCCCCTTTCTCTTCATCTATTTCCCTACCTACTAGATCCTTCCCACCAGCATACGATCATTCCCATCAACATATAAACATGCACATATAATTTTAAAAAAAAAATTATACAGACCAATAAAAACAACACACTTGCCCCAGTATCTCTCTCCAGGTGGTATCCCATTTTTTATATCATTCTCTATATAGCTATCTGTATTTGCTACCTACAAATTCTCCTCTTCCCATTTTCCTTTGAACTTACTCAAATCACATTTCACCCCAAACACGCACAGAACCTACTCTCCTTGTTGTTAGATCCGATATTCAGTTCTCAGTTCTCATTTCACTATGATTTACTATCAGCTGTACTTGTTCCTCTTCTCTACCTCCTGAAACACATGTTTTTCACTTGGCTTCTAGGCAGCCACACTCGTCGCTTTCTTCTTCCTGGAAAGTCCATTTTGGTCTCCTTTGCTGGTTTCTTCCACATCACAGAAATATATCTAAACCGTAGAGTGCCCCAATCATTATCTACCTGCATCCTCTTGGTGATACATCCAGCATCATGACTTTGAGTATCTTCTACATGCTAAGAATCCCCAAATTTAGATCACCCACTCTGATATCCCCAACTTGAACGTTAGATGTTACTAATTAACATCTCTACTTGAATGTCTAATATTCAACTCAATATTAAAAAAAATTTAACTCTTATTCTTTCCAAAATCTGCTTTTCTCATTGTCTTCTCAATGTCTAGAAATAAATTCCATCCTTTGAGTTGCTCAGGATGAAAACCCTGGAGACATCTTTGACCCTTCTCATTTTTTATGTCCCTTATCTAACTATCAGCAAATCCTATTCAATCTCCCTTCAAAATATACCCAGAATTCAAACACTCCTCTCCAGCTCCACTCTGGTATAACAATCCATCATCTTTTATTGCCTAGAGGCAATAGCATAAAAGCTAATCTCCCTGCTTCTAACCTGTAACCACCTTCAGGCTATTCTGGAAAAACGCAAGAAAAAATGATAGTGAGGACAAAAATCAAATCAATAAAACCAACCCAGAACTGACAGAGATTTTTTAAATAGCAAACAACAACACTGGAAGTTATTATACTTGTATTCCAGATGTTCAAGAAGTTTGAATAGAGAGACATGGAAGATACCAAATGACCAAAATCACACTTACAGAGATTAAAACTCCAATGGCTAAGATGAAAAATACACTAGATGGGAATAATGACAGATTAGACATTGTAGAAAAGAGACTAATAAACTTGACAACCTAGAACAGAAACTATATAAAATAAAACACAGGAAAAAAAAAGTACTTTTTAAAATGAAAACACCACCTGTGATCTGTGGGCAATTTCAAATAGTTGAGTAAACACATAGCTAGAGTCTCTAAAGAAAAGAAAGACAGGGAAAGATCAAAAACATATTTGAATAAATAATGGCCAAAAAAGTTTCCAAACTGGTTGAAAATCACCTACCAACATATCCAAGAAGTACGACAAGCCCTCAGCACAAATATGAAGAAAACTACAATCCAACTTCTCAAAACCAATAATAAAAAGAAAAATGTTAAAGCTGTTGGAAAAAAACAGACCCAACATATATAAAGGGACAAAGCTAAGGGTGACAACAGATTTCTCCCTGGAAATAATGGAAACAATAAGACAGTGGAGTATTAAAAGGAAAAACAAAAAAACAACTATCAACCTAAAATTCTCCAACCAGAAAAAAAAAAGGTGAAGATGAAACAAAGAGTTTTCAAACACACGGAAGCTGAAAGAATTCATAATGCATAGAACTGCACTACAAGAAATATTAAATATTAAACAAAAGGAAAATCATTCCAGATATAACAGGAAACAAACAGAGGGTTGCTGGAGCAGAGGTGGGTGGGAGGGATATGGCGGCTGGGTGATGGACATTGGGGAGGGTATGTGCTATGGTGAGCGCTGTGAACTGTGTAAGACTAATGAATCACAGACCTGTCACCCCTGAAACAAATAATACATTACATGTTAATAAAAAAAAAAAAAGGAAAAGAAAAAAAAAAAGAAATTTGGATCGATACAAAGCAACAAAGAGCAATAGAATGGTAACTAGATGGGTAAATATGCAATATTTTCTTTTTGTTATTCAAATTTCCTTAAAAGGGACTATTTAAACAAATAAAAAATAGAAAGAAATAATGTTCGGGACACCTGGGTGGCTCAGTCGATTAAGCCACTGCCTTCGGCTCAGGTTATGATCCCAGGGTCCTGGGATCGAGTCCTGCATCGGGCTCCTTGTCCAGCAGGGAGCCTGCTTCTCTCCCTGCCTCTGCCTGCCACTCTGCCTGCTTGTGCTCTCTCTATGACAAATAAATAAATAAAATCTTTAAAAAAAAAAAAAAAAGAAAGAAAGAAAGAAAGAAAGAATGTTCTGGGGCACCTGGCTGGCTCAATCAGGGGAGTCTGCAACTCTTAATCTCTGGGTTGTGAGTTCAAGCCCCATACTGGGTACAATTACTTAAAATTAAAATTTAAAAAAAAAAAAAAGGAAAGAAAAAAGAAAAAAAGAATGTTCCAAATGAGTGAAAACCATGAGCAACAATATGGATGATATAAAAGATAAGAAGTGGTAGAGAATGGCCCAACTATTCTTGAGTAGAATTATTCTTTACGTAGAGCAACCAGTCTGTGTAAAAGAAACAGAGAAAAAGACAAAGGTAGGAAGGTACCATAATGTGAAGGGCCTTGTCTTAAAGGCCATAGGAAATAATTATTTTGTTTTCATTAAGACCATACATGAGGGCATGTGGATGGCTCAGTCAGTTGAGCCTGTCTTTGGCTCAGGTCGTGATCCCAGGGTCCTGGGATCTAGCCCGGCATCCGGATCAGGCTCCTGCTCAGTAAGGAGCTTCTCCTCCCTCCGCCTCTCCCCCCTGCTCAAGCTTTCTCTCTCTCTCTCTCTCAAATAAATAAATAAAAATGCAGATGCCACAGACTTTTAAGTCTTATCCTTAGAGATGCTAACTCTTAATGTCTGGGATACAGCCCAGAAATCTGCGTTTAAAAAAAATTTTAAAAGACCATACATGAACCAAGTGTTGTTGCTGTTGTTTCATTTCCTAAGATTAATTTTCCAGCAGAGTACAGGTTGGATTAGAAGGTAGAAAAAGAAAACAGGAAAACAAATAAAGATGGCCTCAGTGTGAAAAAAATATATCCTAAATTAGTCCTAAGAGCTCTAGCTGGCCAAATCTTGTTGCTAGTTATTTGATTAATTTTCTAAGTATCTAAGATGTGAAGGAATAACAATTTTCCTGGCCTCTGCATCACTATTAATTGTTATTACATATAGTAAAGATGAAACAAGTAAAGAACAAAAGATTCTGGACTTCTTTCTAATGAAATTTTATTTTACCAGCTTCAACTTCATTTCATTAGGAAATAAATACTGGAAATAAAAACTACCCATTTGAAGGGAAAAACTAAAAAAAATGCTGCATAAAAGTATAGGTATTTTTAAGTGTTTTTAAGCTAGAAACATCAGTAGAATTCAAAACAATAAACAGAAAATTACACACTATGCATGAGTACTTTAAGTGTAATATATCTTCATTTGTAAAAATACATCCCCAAAATGCTAAGAAGAGGGATAAAGTGTCTCCTCAGAGTTTAAATACATTTCATACATCAAACCTTGGCTGAATCTGATTTATTTCGCTTCATTTTTTATTTATTTAATAAATAAATAAATTTAATAAATAAATAATGTCAATACCTTCAGGATGTGCTTTACTCTCTCCCCTGGGGCCTTTATATCACTAGCTAAAGCCTGAGCAGCAAGGAAGAAAAAGGAATGTATATCTCCTATTATGGTTAATTCCAAAATAAATTCTGCTTCTTTATCTTTTGATTTAAAAATGGCACACTGACTGTTTACCTAAATCTTCTTGAAGGTAAGATAATTGTGAAATTTCAATATTATACATATATTGTGTTTAATCTAAAATAGGCTTAATTGCACTAACCTGGTTATAAGAGTAATCCCTCCAGGACACCTACACACCTATACTTGGGAGCTATTCGTCATCTTCTTACTGGAAAAGTAACTGTCTTTCAGTAACATCTCATTTGCACAGAATTTCATATTCATATTCTTTTTTTTTTTTTAAGATTTTGTTATTTATTTAACAGAGAGAGACGTAACGAGAGAGGAAACACAAGCAGGGGGAGAGGGAGAAGCAGACTCCCCACTGAGCAGGGAGCACGATGTGGGGCTCGATCCCAGGACCCTGGAACCGTGACCTGAGCCGAAGGCAGCCGCTGAATGACTGAGCCACCCAGGCGCCCCACATATTCATATTCTTTACAAAAGTGTATTAAGTACCTGAAGTATTCAGGTATCAATTATTTATCTGAAAAATTCAGAAAAATGACATTCTTTTCCTTTATAACGTTATTTTAACTATTTATTTATTCATTTTAAAGATTTTATTTATTTATTTGACTATGACAGAGAGATCACAAGTAGGCAGAAAGGCAGGCAGAGACAGAGGGGGAAGCAGGCTCCCTGCTGAGCAGAGAGCACAATGCGGGGCTCAATCCCAGGACCCCGGGACCATGACCTGAGCTGAAGGCAGAGGCTTTAACCCACTGAGCCACCCAGGCGCCCCTATTTTAATTTTTTAAAGTCCTAGACTAGTTTACCACACTCTTACATTTGCACTCTATCAACTGTTAACCTTTATATTATTTTAAAATAGTGCTTTCTGAACATCACTGCTGTAAGAACTTACTTTCTTTAATAGTAACCCTCAAAGTAAATATTTCAAAATGTAGGTAAGATCACATTCCCAAGTTCAACAAAATAACAAGAAAAGCAGTATATTTGTTAAATAACATTAGTAGCAAATATAAACACGTGTGCATGCATGCACACACAAATTTCGATTTCACATACACATACACATATTTACAAATGTCTACTATACACCAGGTAAATATTATCTCATTTTATTCTCCCAGCAGTACTATAACGTCAGCACTGTTACAATCTCCATTTTACGGAGGAGTAAGTTGAGAGACAAAAGTCCAGTAAGTTGCCGCAGATCACACTGTTAGCAAATGGCTGATCTTAAATCCAAACCAAGCAGTCAGATTCCAGAGCCCAACACAAACTGAGCACAAAACCAGCAAGCAGAAAAGTGCTGCTTGGAAGAGAGGGTATCACAAAAAGGAATACAAAAGAAACAAAGTTACATATGCACTAATGGCAGCAGTTTTGTTTATAAAAATGCACAGAAACAAGACCAGGAAGAAATATGCCAGAATGTTAATATTTATCACTGAACACTGAGATTTCAGTTCGTCTCTCTTCTCTTCTAATACATTTGTGCTTTTAAGTTTTAACAGAAAGCATGACCCTCTTTATAATCAGACAAGAAAAATTAGATGCAAAAGATAAGAAGTCTGACACTCTTCAAGAATGTTCCGTCTTGGCAAGATGCCTACATACTACCAGTTAAAACATGGACTATAAATGACAGATCCCTGAGGGCTGTGACTACTTGTGGAAGAAAGACTCAGCAGAACTCCCTACTGCACCACAAGACAGACAGAAATATGTATAGTGTCTGATTTGGGAAAGGACTATTTAAAACAAAGAAAGAGGAAGAAAAGAAAAGCGAATTAGTAGAAGTATTATATAGTACAACTAGGGCTTTAATCACTGATAGAAGATGACTTAAGAGTAAAGGTAGGATAAAATGTATTTTTAAAACCTAAAACAATAAACATCTAGTTACACACTTAAAAACTTCCCAGGGAAAACCGTAAGATTCTATGTATAAACATTAGACATTATTGTGTGTATTTCTAAGCTACATTTACTTGTTCTACATTATGCCCCCTACGAAAAATATCTGAAACTTGAAGTTCTAAATGTTCTCTCTAGATCTTAAAAATTTCATTTCAATTAACTCCTATAATCAACTACTCCATATTGCTTTTCTACTGTCCAAATAGAAGAGAATTTTTTCTTCCTCCGCTGTTTCTGAACTTGATACAAAAATGGTATCCTTAATCTTACTTACAATTTACTTCATCAATTATATAGAAATCATTTATTTTTTGGTCTATTGTCTGTCCTAAACTGTATATTGTCTTCAGCTGCATTCCTTTAGAGATCAGTAATTTACTCTGAAGTATCTGGCATAGTACAAACAATGAGAGGACGTTTAAACAGGTCTTTGTTGACGATGAGAACACATAGAAAAAGCAGCGATCAGAAGTAAAAGTAGCAACTTTTTACATTTTAGGTCACTTTTCCTCTTTATATAAAAGGTTTTTTAATACCCAGGAATTCAAATATACCCATTTAATCTTCTAGTCTCTCTCTTAACTCTTGCTCTTACCAGTATCCATCTGCCAGACATATACAGAGCCATCTGAACACCCCACAACTAGGTAATCATCAGAAGGCCTCCACTTGATGACGTGAATGGGGAAGAGATGACGAGATGCCAGCATAATGCATTTCTTCTCCCGCAGACTTAGGAGTCCCACTGAGTGGTCACTGGCTACAGAACAGATGCAGTGCTGTACTCTTGCCTAAAAAGAAGAATAAACCTTAATTATATTTAGATTAAATTCAGAATAAAATGGATCTGATCCTCAATAACGTAAATCAAAATTAATTGTACATCTAACACTACTGAAAACCAACCACAGTATTAAACTCTGTTGAGAAGTGGGTTCCTTCCCATTACACATAAAACACCCAGTTCCATCGTGACAATACTTGGAGAGATGCTAAACGAGTCCTAGATTAAAGATGGAAAGGGTGCTTTAGAAAATCTGTTCAAATGTGAAGACGACCTTACTGACACGATCGCCGTACAGGCACAGGCAAAGCTGCAAAGAAATTGATCTGTTATTATGCGTTCTCTTTCCACAGTATGAACTTTCCTTTGTTGGCTGCTACAGCGGGCTTTCTGCAGTGCTTCTTTCTCTCTGTGACTCTGTCATTTTGGACCCATGTTCTTCCCTGCTCCTTTGCTCAAAAACAATGCCCTCCCGGTCCCTCAGCCACAATCATGCCTCCCAAGAGCCACGGGGATTTGGTATTACGTGTAGGTGTGTCTCCCGACTTCTGTCAGTAACACCAGCAGGTGCGGCACCTCCACTAACACAACAGCCACTTAAACATTCTGCTGTGTATTCTCTGCTCTAGTGTGTGCCCTTCAATTCCTTTTAAAACAAGATGGAATATAAATAATCAAAGAACGGTAAAGATTTTCACTAGCAGCAGAAAATGGAAACCACAAACTAGACAATTAAAAATTAAGGTATTTAAAGTTTTAAGAATGTATAAGCTATTTACAACTTAACCTTTCGGTGATTTATTGGATTAGTCTTTCAGTTCATACTGAGGTGAAACCATATGAAAACAGCCACACATCACTGGATATATTGTGAGTAGTATTGAGGACGAGGCCCAATGCACTACATACACAGTAACTCTTCAGTGGGCTCGAAAGGAGAAACTTCTCAAATCTTCACCTAAGCAAACAATTTTAGCTAAAGAACAATCCCACACTGATTAGTACAACTCACTGAATGGGAAATGCTGACAGGATCAAATGAAAAGAGGTAGGGATGGACAGAAGTGCACAGAAAACAAAAATTACCGGTGTTGACTTTAACTATGGAACTCCTAAGAACCTTTAACATGCTGATGAGAACAGAATTCTCTCTACGAGGGGAATACAGTATTGCTCATCTTGAAGTTTATTTGACCAGGGTGATCTTAGAAGACCGAGTTTTGGAGGAACATACTTTGGGGAAAGCTGCTGTAACTGGTTCCTTTCATGTTCTGGCCACAAGACACCTAGGCCTGAATTTTCTACCCAGCACAGTTGGCGGGGGAGAGGGACACGCACTTCTGCAATGTGGACTCAGCCTCCTCTACTTTCTTCTCTGTTTCTCTTCATCATTTCATTTTATTTTATCTTACTCCATCATGTTTATTTTTGTAAACAACTTAAAATCAACCTTTGAATGAAGTAGACCATTAATAAAGACAGTAAGATTTAACTACTTTGTTCTTAAATTCAGATATGTTAACCTTTTATCCTCTGTTAGCTTTATTTACACTTTTTGTTATACAATGATTTAAACATTATAATCAGCATTGCAGATGTTTACTAATTTTTTTTTTTTAAGATTTTATTTGTTTGACAGAGAGAGATCACAAGCAGGCAGAGAGGCAGGCAGAGAGAGAGGAAGGGAAGCAGGCTCCCCACGGAGCAGAGAGCCCCATGTGGGGCTCAATCCCAGGACCGTGGGATCACGACCCAAGCCGAACGCAGAGGCTTTAACCCACTGAGCCACCCAGGCGCCCCCAGATGTTTACTAATTTTAAAAATTAAAAAACAAGGTCAGAAAGATCATGTTATAAACCTTATCAGGGGCACCTGGGTGGCTCAGTGGGTTAAGCCTCTGCCTTCGGCTCAGGTCATGACCTCAGTTAGGGTCCTAGGATTGAGCCCCCCCCTCGGGCTCTCTGCTCAGCAGGGAGCCTGCTCCCCACTCTCTCTGCCTGTCTCTCTGCCTACTTGTGATCTCTGTCAAATAAATAAATAAAATCTTGAAAAAAAAAAAAAAACCTCTATTAAAACATCATATAGAATTTTCCTAAACATTTAAGCTTACTTATTTCATGTTCCCTGATAAGCACTCAACTGTAACATAAAACATGATTTCTTCCTTTAAAAAGATATAAGAACTGAGGGGTAGTTGACTATGGCACAAAAAAATTACCTTTAGAATTAAGCATTAATCAGGGGCGCATGGGTGGCTCAGTGGGTTAAAGCCGCTGCCTTCGGCTTGGGTCATGATCCCAGGGTCCTGGGATCGAGCCCCGCGTCGGGCTCTCTGCTTGGCAGGGAACCTGCTTCCCTTCCTCTCTCTCTCTGCCTGCCTCTCTGCCTACTTGTGATCCCTGTCTGTCAAATAAATAAATAAATAAATAAAAATCTTTAAAAAAAAAAGAATTAAGCATTAATCAAAATAAAGTGGCAAACTACAAAAAAATCATTTAAATATGGGAATGTTAGAATAAAACGGTAAAAATGTATCTGTGATGCCTTTATTTCAGACCATATAAAATATTTATGAGTTCCACCAGACATGCATTGCCAACCAAAGATAACAGTTTAATACAATGAACGCTTTGCATTTCTACAGATTACCATTAGTAATGACTTTGTATTTATCAAACATATTCATCATTCAACTCACAAAAAGGGATGCTTCTACATTAATGGTTAACTACTACTACTACCATTCAGCAACATTGATCTGCGAAAAAGTGGGTTATTTTATCTATTTCTCTCGTCACAGGAAATAAACATTTATAGGGATCTTTTCCTCTATGTATAACTTACTAAAAAGAATGGCTCCTAGACAACATTTCTTCCCATCTGTCCAAGTTCTTTAATCAAGCGCCAATCTGCCACACCGTGCACCACACCTGCCACTACTCGTGACTCTGCTACTTTGACTCACAAGCTCCTCAACTTCAAAACGAGCTGATGCTTAATGATGCCACATCCCTCACTAGCTGATCGCTGGCCCTCAAGTCCACAGTCATCTCCTTAGTGTCCACATGCACTCTTGGCACTCCATTTCAAAGGGGCAGGAGTTAGGGTGAAGTTTACTCAACAACAGGTGAATTTCCACCAGTATCCTTCACAATATTTGGTGCTCTTCAAGCTACAAGCTATGGGCAGATCATAATGTCTGAGGGGACACAGAAGTACTGACCGCAACTGACAGACACGTTCTCTCTGCCAAACGTTTCCTACAGAGGTTCATAACCTAGCAGAGAGACGATTGCAGGCGTTCATCCCCATTTCTATGACAAACTTGACCTTCAGGTACCAACTCCCCAGGGGAAGTTTCAACTTTCACCCTCCCATTTAGATCCAGGTGGGTAACTTCAAAAATTCAAGAAAATGTAATCCATCCTCAAGAAAAGACTTAAAAACCCTACATTCATGTTATCACTTTTGTTGGTAAAAAACAAAGGACAAAGCAAATACCAAATAATAGCAAAGGATCTCCTTTTAAAAAGTAGACTATGTAGTTTTCTGAAGGGAAAAAATAACTGTAATTCAAAAACTTCTAGCTTTTCATTTCCACATGATGTACTCTAACACATATACTTACATAAACATACTTTGAAGAACAGTTCTATTCCTCTTTCACATAGTGCAATAAGGATGAAAATAGGCAAATGATGTATCCCATCCTCCCCACACACAAAATATTTGGTCGAAACTAAAAATGATCTATCATCCCTGTAAATGAAAATAAGCATCTGAAGAGTTAACGCTAGCTTTTGTAATAAGCAACAGTCTGGAAATAGCCAAAATAATCAAGACTGAAAACAAAACAAAACAATCAATATTGCTAAGCCCAAGAAAGCATAGTTATTAGAGGTACTTAACTCACAAGAAAAGATGGTTCTCTGCTTTTTAAATATGGATTAAAATAAATCTAATTTTTCTTCTTTCAAAAAAATGCTAGTCCAACTCGTGTGAAGAAAACTGGCCTAGAGTGGAAATAGCCCAATACAGTAAAACCTCATTAATTTTGATTCTACTAATTAATTGTGAGTTGATGGTTACCTTCACAGGCTGTGTGAAAACAAATTAATGGTATAAACAAAGCAAACGTCTCGCCTATTTAAATGTAAAAGGAAAAAAGACCATTCTCAAGCACCACTTTGGTATTAATTTTAATTCAAACAATGAACAGAGTAATGATAAATAATTCTCAGCTATCTGTTAAATGAAAGCACTTAAAAGATTTGCTAAAATGCAATTAACTTGGTTTCTTCTTATCTGTCCTCGAAATTATTAAAGAAGCACTTCTTAAAGAATATTTAATAACTCCTATCTCTGATTTAGACCCAGCTTCCCCACAAATGAATTGAATTACCACAATTCCTTTATTATTAAATTATTAAATTCCAGGGATCTTGGTTATTGAACATCTATTTCACCTACAATGACTGATTCCATAATTTGATTAATTCCATTCTACTTTACTTTGCTCCATTTTCAACCTGGAAAAAGTCACCTAAGTGTGACTTAACATCAAGGACACTGTAACGGGATAATGCAGAAGACATTTAAATTGTGTGATTAAAATAATACAACAAAAAATGTGAACCTTGTGCATTTATGCTACTGACTTTGATCCCACACCTATTCGTTAAAAAGACTTTGTGATGTATTCCCATTGTATATATATTTACAAATTATATAGGCACTCCTGTGCCAATATACCATGTACTTGTAAAACATGCACAAAAAATATATTTTAAGAGAACAACTCAGAGGGAGGCCTGCATGGATTAGTCAGTTAAGCGTCTGCTTTGGCTCAGGTCATGATCTCGGACTCCTGGGATTGAGCCACACTTCGGGCTCCCTTGCTTCTCCCTCTCCCACTGCCCCTCCCCACTACTCATGCTCTCTCAAATAAATAAACAGAATCTTTAATGTGTGTGTGTGTGTGTGTGTGTGTGTGTGTATACATACATACATATATAAAAAGAATGACTCGGGTGCCTGGGTGGCTCAGTCGGTTAAGCATTTGACTTCAGCTCAGGTCATGATCTCAGGGTCCTGGGACTGAGAACCCCACATCCGCACAGGGCTCCTTGCTCCATGGGGAAGTCTGCCTGTCTCTCTGCCCTCCCCCCAAGCTGCCCTCTACTTGTGGGCTCACTCACTCTCTCTCAAAAAATAAATAAAATTTAAAAAATAAAAAATAAGAATAAAAGAATGACTCAAAGCTTAAATAAACAAATTTAAGATGAAAGGAAGCACCTTCTTAAAATGTCTTACTAATGTTAATTATGTTAGCGCTAGGTAACAACTCAAAGCACAATATACAGCTTTAGAAAGATTTCATTGCTAATGACTGTTGGATGTAAATACATATTTCATACAATTATACATTTTTTGGCTGCCCTCCTGTCAGATGGACCAAATGATCACTGCCTGAAACCATAATGTAGCTGCTGTAAAGAGATTTAAGTTTCATTGGAAATCGGTTCCATCCTCGTTTTCTCTGCCCATTTTGTGGTGGCGGGTGAGGAAGCAGGCAAGGAGCACACCCGGTGAGAGCCACGCTGTGCCTCCTCTGGCTGGCAGGTCTGCTCTTCCCCCCCGGTGACACATGGCCACAGAACATAAGGAACAAGTGGGACTCCAGTATCCTACCGTCTACTACATGTTCACAGGTGCAATTTCTTAAGGTTAAAAAAAGGACATGAGCAAGAGCTTTAATATTTTATTCCTTTACCCCAATTAACTGTCTCACAGATTGCACTTCCCCAACCACTACCACCAACTGACTTAAGGAGTGAAACTCATGAGGGGCGCCTGGGTGGCTCAGTGGGTTAAAGCCTCTGCCATCAGCTTGGGTCATGATCCCAGGGTCCTGGTTTCAAGTCCCACATTGGGCTCTCTGCTCAGCAGGGAGCCTGCTTCCCTTCCTCTCTCTCTGCCTGCCTCTCTGCCTACTTGTGATCTGTCAAATAAATAAATAAAATCTTTTAAAAAATAAATAAATAAAAATAAAGAGTGAAACTCATGAATACCATCTAATATTTTGTGTTGTTATGGAACCCAGAATTTGTACAGCATGGACTGAGCATCCTATCAACTTAGCCAGTATTTTATAAGTGAAAATTATTCAAACTCATGCTCCAAATATGACTAATTCTGCCCTAGAAACAAAATGTAACAATGACATCAAAAATTAATTTAAAAGCAGAGGATAACAACAATAAACAATAGAATATTTAACAAAAACTGTATTTTCATTTGATGAAAAAAATTAAGATAACTGGCCAAGGAAAAGAAGGGAGATGAGGGACCAAAACATACATATTCCAGGACCAATTTTTCTTTCCTGATAATTCTGATCCCCAACCAGAGTCTCACTGAGTGTGCCAGTAAGTAATCCTCACAGTACATTAGTGCTGAGCAGCAGAATGCCACAAACTATCATAGAATCTGATAGAGTCAGAATATACCACCTAGGTCATCCAGCCTGACCTTATGCATTTTACAAGACTTCATTTTAAACCATTCCCAGAAACCTCTTATATAACCTGTTCCTAAACACCTGCCATGAATTACAGAAACTAGAGACAGCTAGTTTACCCCTTCCACTAGCTCTCTGGGGAGATGATTCTGCTTTCCAACAGTTCCCGATATAAATCACATACATACATTTTCCCTACTTTTGCTAATTTGTTTTCCAAATTAAATTCTTCTTTTTCTTCATATCATTTCAGGGTCAATCTCTTAACTGACCCCAAACAATTTTTCTCTTTGTGTATTCCCTAAATATATGATCACTAACTACTGTCTTTCCTTTTAAATATGCCCATCATTAGACAAGCTATAAATGACTGGCTTCTTTCAGTCGTAAATCAATCTTGCTATTCTCTTAATCATTCTTTCTCGTACTTCCCAGAACTCTTTATATGGAACATAAATGTGCAGTTAAGATGCATCATTCATGGGGCGCCTGGGTGGCTCGGTGGGTTGAAGCCTCTGCCTTCAGCTCCGGTCATGGTCTCAGGGTCCTGGGATCGAGCCCCGCATCGGGCTCTCTGCTCTGCGAGGAGCCTGCTTCCCTCTCTCTCTGCCTGCCTCTCTGCCTACTTGTGATCTCTCTCTGTCAAATAAATAAAAAATAAAATCTTTAAAAAAAAAAAAAAAGATGCATCATTCATCACTTTTAAATATTCTACCTGAAAAAAAAAAAGAGCCTAGGAATATTAATTTCATTTCCACATTTTCATGAAACAACTTAAGAAAATTTTTTTTCAGACATCCATAGCTTATCCTTCCTTTTTTTATTTTTTTTTTTTAAAGGAAAAAGAAAAGTAGAAGGTTGTTTCTTTAATGGCTGTTTTAGAAAAGAAGACCATGGAGTCTAACCAAAATACTTACCTTCTAATTGGTTACATTCTATATGAAGACTTTTAGAAACAAATTTTAATATCTTCACTCAGTCACTATATATAAAAGGTAATAAATAGTGGAGTAATTAGAATTCCATCTTTCTTCAACTGCTTCCTTATCAATTAAACAGCAAATAAAATATGAAGAATTTAATGTAAGACAGGCGCCTAGGTGGCTCAGTGGGTTAAACGCCTGACTCTCAATTTGGCTTAGGTCAAGATCTCAGGATCGTGAGAACAAGCCCTGTATCGGGCTCCACGCCGTGTGTGGAGCCTGCTTAAGATTCTCTCTCTTCTACTGCCCCTCCCCCATCTTGCTCTCTCTCTCTCTGCCTCTCTCTAAAAAAAAAGGTCCATCATTCTTCTTTCCTCACCCCACAAACAAATTTCTGATAAGTATGTTATTTGTTCTTAATCCAGCCACTGTTTTTTAACTAAATTTTATTATGTTTCTGGATGCAGAAAGATTCCAACCTTCAAAAATATGAAAGAAGCTACATAGAAAAAGGACAGATAACCTAAGAACGAGAAAATTTCAACAGAAAGCATATATGCTTAACATTTCAGTTAAGTTAGGCACTCACAGAAGTACTAAAATTCCCAAGAAAAACAAATAAGCAAAGGACAAAAGATGTCTCAAAAAAAAAAAATCACTAAATCTTCAAAGAAAAATTTCAGTATCTCTGGTAACCAAAGAAATGCAAATTCAAACAATAAGACACTCTTTCCATCTATCAATTTAGCCAAAGATTTTAGAAATTGTAATAGCAAACAAGCAACATTTATCAGGTTCTTACTTTGTGCTGGGTATTATTCTAAATACTTGGCTACATACCAAATGTTATAATTCATTAGAGTCCCACAACAACCCTCTGAGGTAGGCAGAATTATTATTTCCACTTTACAGATGAGGCAACTAAGGCATGGAAGTAAATACGTACTTCTTGTGCTAGCAAAGGGCAATGAGACAGGAACTGAGGGTAGAAAACAATTTGCTACTATACCTCAATCACCTTAAAAATGTTAATGCCTATTACACAAAAATTCTGAGGTTCTAATCTTAAAAAATTCATGGAATCTATCTAAGGGAATAATTGTAAGTTTTTTTAACTTAAAAAGATAAGTAATTTATGGACACTGGGGAGAGTATGTGCTATGGTGAGTGCTGTGAAGTGTGTAAACCTGGCAATTCACAGACCTGTACCCCTGGAGCTAATAATACATTCATTATATGTTAATAAAAAATTTTAAAAAGATAGTAAGTATTGTATTGTATAATACAGATTATCAAATTGGGAACAATTCGCATAACCAAAGTAGGAGAATTGCTAAGTAAATATGGTGTGCTCACATAAACATGGTATGTTTTACAATCATTAAATATTACTTTCATGAATAAGTATGACTTAGAAAAGTATCTGTTATGATATAAAATGAAGATAATGTGCTCAAATAACTCTATCTACAATATAATCATAAATATACAGTAAGTGGATTTTAAAGGCCATAGGAAAAGATATCAAATGTTAATTGTGGTTCTCTTGTATGTACAAGGATAACAGGTAACGTTTTACCTTCTTAGCAATCTCTTCTGTCAAACATTTTCACATTTCACATTTTCACAGTGTCTTATGTGTTAAACTTACAAAACTGCAATTAAAAACATGCTTTTTAAAAGCAAATAATGTATAATAAAGAAAAGGAGGTAAAAGGAGATTAAAACTAAAAAATTCCAGAGCTGAATTATCAAAGATGAAAACTAAAGGGAAAGTACAAGAGAACTGAGCAATGCACAGTTCTCTAAAGGAAAAGTAGAATACGGGAATTCAAAAGAATGGCTGTGTTTTGTTCTACAAAGTGAAAGATAAATATTCAATAAATTAGCAATTGAAAAGTTTAAGTATGCATCAAAGTCATATACTTACATAAATCAATAACGAAAACAACAGTCAAAATTTGGAGAAATACAGTTATTTTAAAATACATAATGACATCTACTAGGAGGCAGTACGCACGGTGGATAAGCACAGGACATCAAGTCGGACTACTTAGGACCAAATTCCAGCTCTGCCACCTGCTGACTGTGTGACGGAGGGAAGTTATTTAACCTCTCTGATCCTCATTTCTCTGTATAACGTGGTTAACAGCAATAACCACACCTCACGGAATTACTGTTTGAATTAAATGAAATGTGCACAAAGAAATTAGCACAGTGACTAACATATCATCCATACAAAAGATAACAGTAGCTAATATTATTTTTACCATTATTATGTCATTATACACCATAAAGTCTACCTTTTTAAGATGTAATTATATTTAGTTTCTGAAGAAGTTGCCAATATTCAGGTATCTGCCAAGAAATATGAAGATATTTATAATTCTTCGAGACATTCATTTTCCTTTTCAATATTTTCTCCTCACATTAATATCTCTGCTTTAATTTAATCTGAATAGTTCCACCTGCATAACCATCACTTTCACACAAATATTACCTTAAAGCTACATTAATAAAGTTAACACTCTTAACAATATGGCAATAAAATAATTCAGTCCAACAACCCAGTGACCACCTTCCATTGTTCTTGAGTATTTCCTCACACTGCTTTTCCACTGAGTTTACTTTATAATTTTTCACTTTGTGCCTTTAAAATATTAAAATGCTTTCTTGAATTCCACTTACATATTTATGGGCCTTAGAGACTGAGACGGTCAAATCTGCAGATTGAATATAATCGAAGTTCTTTTTAAGGAACTCACAAGTGCCCTTTTCCCTCTCTGCACCCCAGGAAGCTGTCCCCACTTATTGCCCAAACCCACACCCAAACCTTGGGCTACACACGTTCAAGGGTTAAGGTCTTCTGTCACAAAGGGCCTCCTTTCTTAGAGGGCAGTGACTTACGACTCCAAGTGGCTGCTGGTCCTGCCCTTTCCATTTTCTGCTGTCTCATTTAGAAAGGTGAAAGGCACTTATCTATCTGACCTAGTGACTTTTAATCTGCCTGCTTGGCCTCAACCTATTTACCCCAATTACACCTGTATCCTTACTAGAAATAAACATCGAATTTATACATCTGATATAACTATGAAATATCTTTTTTGCCTTCTCATGAAAATAAGTGGGTTAACAGATACTGATCCCACTTCTCCAAGCAGAGATACTGAAAGAGTATGTGTATCTCCTAGCAGTAAACTATTAGAATATATATGCTAAATACACATCTTTGTTTAACAAGGATGCTGGCTTGCTTTAAGTCTGTTATCAAAGAACATTAGAGAAACCTAACCTTCAGAGTCCACAATTAAGGAAGAAAGTTGTGCCTAGCCAATCATTTATGCCCAAGAAAAGCAGTAAGTAGAGTCAAACGTCCCCCTTGATCATCTGAGGTCATGCTGCCAAAGGCTTTGCACAGGTAATAGTCATACCCTTCTATAATCTGCCCCAAATTTTCCATTAGAAATGACACAGTTGGGGCCACTCAGACAAGTAAAAACACCAATGTACAGGCAGTGAGCAAGCAAAGAACATTACTCAAGAAGGACAATTTCTAGGGAATTAGTTGCCGATATCCTGAAAACTGTCTCCTGCAATAAAAAGATGCACAGACGGAAAGAGAAAGGGAACTCATCTCCAATTTGGGCAGATTCTAAAACCACCTGGCCATAGTTGGGAAACGAGGAAATGAAAAGCAGTTCCTGACACAGGAACAAAGTTTATCTATCATAAAGTCATTCCAAAGCTGGAAAGAATGAATACATTCCCCAGACTTAGACCTTTATCACCTAAATGAGAATGCAGGTAACTGCAAACAAATAATAAAATGGGGCGCTTAGGGAGCTCAGTCTGTAAGCATCCATTTTTGGCTCATATCATGATCCCAGGGTTCTGGGATCGAGTCCCAAGTCAGGCTCCCTGCTCAGCAAGGAGTGTGCTTCTCCCTCTCCTTCGGCCCCTACCCCCTGCTCGTGTGCACACGCTTTCTCTCCCTCTCAAATAAATACATAAAATCTTTAGATAATAATGATTAAATGAGTTCCTATTATAAGCTGGGCATGAGCTCCAAACTTAAAACTAACACTTGACAGAAGTAAAGTGCTAGAGCTTGCCCAAGCTTCACAAGGACTTCTAAAAGTCACCCCAAAATGAAGACACAGATTCAGGTCTGTTTGACTCTAAAGGTCCTGCTCTCCCTGATATGAACAACTGGGGGTTCATTGTTGTAGGCTCCACATGCCAACAGCAGAAAGTTTTCTCCAGCTACTTCGGAAAGTCTTCACCAATGTCTGAGAAAAAAACACGGATTATGACTAACAAAAAAAAATTAATGTACATTAACTGGCATTTTTTGTTCTTTTTAGTATACATTCTTCCTTTCTAATCTTGTAGCATTCCATTTTTGTTCCACTTTACTCGCTTGTCCAACCTCTCCTTGGAAGAACATCATGAACAGTTTACTTTGCAGGACAGTTTCATATTTTATTGTTCCTTCCAATACCCTCCCTAAGTAGGATAAAATAAAAAGTCCCAAAATGCTCTCACATACACCTAGCTTGCAGCACATACAAAACCATTACTCTGATCTCTTGGTCATTTTTTTCAAAGTAATGTACAAATATGTCACCTTCCTGCCAGTGTTTGCCATCGACAGTTTCAGCAGGTACTAATAAAAACAACTTAAGAAAAAAAAAATGGGGCGCCTGGGTGGCTTAGTGGGTTAAGCCTCTGCCTTCGGCTCAGGTCATAGTCCTGGGGTCCTGGGATCAAGTCCCGCATGGGGCTCTCTGCTCAGCGGGGAGCCTGCTTCCCCCCCACCACCCCTCTGCCTGCCTCTCTGCCTACTTGTGATCTCTCTCTCTCTCTGTCAAATAAATAAGTAGATAAAAATCTTTTAAAAAATTTAAAAAAAAGAACTTAAGGGCTACAGACTCCTCCACCAAACACACAGAAGGTTCCTCAACAAACAGAGTTTGTTCACATACCATAGGATTTTACACACACCCATAAAGCTAACATCACCCTTTTTGAAAGTCTCCCCAAACCACCCACAGCTGGCCTACTAAGTGGCCATTCTAGGACCTCCCTGTGCTTAAGGCAGTCCTGAGAAAGTGCTTCAATTCTACTCTGCTGCTTTATAACTGCATGTTTTCCAGCCTGGCTCCCTCATTAGGTGAAATTCTAACAAATAGGAACTAGGGGCGACTGGGTGGCTCAGTGGGTTAAAGCCTCTGCCTTCGGCTCAGGTCATGATCCCAGGAACCTGGGATCGAGCCGGCATTGGGCTCTCTGCTCAGTGGGGAGCCTGCTTCCTCCTCTCTCTCTCTCTCTCTCTCTCTCTCTGCCTCTCCGCCTACTTGTGAACTCTCTCTGTAAAATAAATAAATAAAATCTTTCAAACAAAAAAATAGGAACTATATCTTGTCAACTTCCAAATGAAGGTACCTGGAATACGGCAGACACTCAGATATTTGCTGAATGAATGACTATTCAAAAATACACTGCCGCTAACTGAGGAGTCATCTCAAAAACTCATTATTATTTTCTAACAATTTCTGCCACTTTAAGATAAATTTTTTCATTTAAAAATTGCTTTATGGTTAAGTTACTCAAGAAAAATTAGTCTTTATGTCATACTCTCTATGTCATACTATCTCTTCAGCTCAAAATAAAAAGTCAAATTAATCAACCACTTCATTCACAAAGTTTAGCACCAAATGACTTCTATTATTAAAACTAAACTCCAGGGGTGCCTGGGTTGGCTCAGGCATTAAGCATCTGCCTTCGGCTCAGGTCATGATTGAGGTCCTGGGATTGAGCCCCGCTTTCGGCTCCCTGCTCAGCGGGAAGCCTGCTCCTCCCTCTCCCACTCCCCCTGCTTGTGTTCCGTCTCTCTCACAGTGTCTGTCTCTCTGTTAAATAAATAAATAAAATCTTAAAAAAACAAAAACAAAAACCTAAACCTCATTCCCAATATAATCTTCTCTACTCCCAAGGATATGACTTCAGAGCTAAAAAAAAGCCTTTCCAAGATAGAAGAATATCTAAATCTCTAGTGTTTGGCACCATGTAAGCATCTCCTGAATAGAGGGCGGTCTTTCTCATTACTCTCAAAGGGACCACACACTGACAGTCTCTCGGTATATTACTGAATTTCTCAGCTTCCTACAGGAGAGACAGGGTGTATTATGATACCTGAATATATAAACATGATTCATAGCAGGAAAAATTAATTATTTATCTTGAAAAAATAAGACAGTGGTAAAAATTTGGAAAACATGAAATTATAAAGAATACAATGTAAGCCAACCAGAATGAACGGCCAATACAATGTTGATATATTAATACACTTGTGCTTTCAAAATGAAAATTGGTATTTTTCACTCATAGATACTCTGCATACAGCTACTTAAAAGCCCGAATATTAGCAAGACTTTAAAGAGTAAAGATGATGGAAAATTATGAGGGTAAATAGGTGGTAAAACCCTATCCTTCAGCTTTTAAAGGATAATTTAGCAATACCTACTCAAAAGACTTTAAAAATCAATATGCCTTTTTATACAGAAATTCCACATCTACAAATTTAAGAAATCATTTCAGATGTGCAAAAATATTTAGGTATACTAATTTATATTCTCACTATTGACAAGAGAAAAAAATTTTAAAGCAACATTCTAAAACTTCTGATAAAATTAAATAAGTTAACCCAATATCATTAAAAATGGTGTTGGAATACACTTAGTGACACGGAAAGATGACCAGAACATCTTTAGAAAATATTTGTGTTCTCTAAAGATAAACTCAAAATGGATGAAAGACTTAATGTGAGACAGGAGTCCATCAAAATCCTAGAGGAGAACACAGCAACCTCTTCAACCTCAGCTGCAACATCTTCTTGCTAGACACATCTCCAAAGGCAAGGGAAACAAAAGCAAAAATGAACTACTGGGACTTCAAGGTAAAAAGCTTCTGCACAGCAAAGGTCAACAAAACTAAAAGAAAACCTATGGAATGGGAGACATTCACAAATGACCTATCAGATAAAGGGCTAGTATCCAAGATCTATAAAGAACTTCTCAAACTCAACACCCAAAAAACAAAGAATCCAGTCAAGAAATGGGCAGAAGACAAGAACAGACAATTCTCCAAAGAAGAGATACAAATGGCCAATAGATACTTGAAAAAAAATGCTCCACATCACTTGGCCTCAGAAAATACAAATCAAAACCACAATGAGATAGCACCTCACACCACTCAGAATGGCTAAAATTAACAAGACAGCAAACAACAAATGTTGGTGAGGATGAAGAGAAAGGGGAACCCTCTTACACTGTTGATGGGGATGCAAACTGGTATAGCCACTCTGCAACACAGTATGAAGGTTCCTCAAGAAGTTAAAAATAGGGGTGCCTGGGTGGCTCAACGGGTCGAAGCCTCTGCCTTCGACTCGGGTCATGGTCCCAGGGTCCTGGGATCGAGCTCCGCATCGGGCTCTCTGCTCAGCAGGGAGCCTGCTTCCTCCTCTCTCTCTCTCTCTCTCTGCCTGCCTCTCTGCCTACTTGTGATCTCTGCCTGTCAAATAAATAAATAAAATCTTTAAAAAAAAAAAAAGAAGTTAAAAATAGAGCTACCCTACGACCCAGCAATTGCGCTACTAGGTATTTATCCCAAGGATACAAATGCAGCGATCCCAAGGGGCACCTGCACTCCAATGTTCTTAGCAGCAATGCCACAATAGAAAAACTGTAGAAAGAGCCGCGATGTCCACCGACAGATGAATGGATAAAAAGATGTGGTATGTATGTATGTGTGTGTGTACATATATATACACACATACACACACCCCCCAGACACAATGGAATATTAGCCATCAACATGGATGAACTGGAGGGTATTATGCTGAGCAAAGTAAGTCAAACAGAGAAAGACAATTATCATATGTTTCCACTCATTTGTGGAATATAAGAAACAGTGCAGAGGATCATAGGGCAAGGGAGGGAAAACAGAATGGGGAGTGATCAGAGAAGAGAAAAACCATGAGAGACTCTTAACTATAGGAAACAAACTGAGGGTTGCTAGAGGAGAGGTGGATGGGGGGATGGGTAACTGGGTGATGGACAGGAAGGAGGGCATGTGATGTGATGAACACTGGGTGTTAAAGGTAACTGATGAATTAATGAACTGAAACTAAACTGAAACTGAAACTAACTGAAACTAATGATACTGTAGGTTGGCTAATTGAATTTAAATTTTTAAAAAGTAAATATTTGTGTTCTCTATAACAAGTTATTTAATTAAAAAAGTAAAAATTAATTTCAAAAAGACAGTGCTGAATACATAAAAACATGAAAGTGGCCTCAAAATATAAGAGAATTAAATGTTAAAGGAAAAAAAGAGTAGAACATTATGTGCACTGTGATGTATTTTAGAAAAATGTTAGTTCTGCCTCCTGGTTTTGCTTGATTTGTACTGCCAAAGTTAACTCTGCTTGGCTTGAGGCCATGTCATAATTATAAACACTGTTTTTTAAATGTAACACTCAAATTAAATTAGTAACAAAAGCCCAAATTCAAAAAGGTGAGATAAGAGCTAATTCAGGCAAAAGCTTTAGGTACTTTTTTAAAAAGGACAATATATTAAAAAGAAACCTAATTTGTTAATTGTTCTTAATGGCTTTGAACATTAGCTATGCTAGCATACGTATAGCGACATACACCTTTCATGTTATCACATCTCTTATCTCTAAGAGCTGGGGATTAAACACTGTCAAGTGAAGGCACACACAGGTTAGATACCGGGCATTCCTGTTTTCATAAACCCATGCTGCCCCCTTCTGGATGCTTTTGGAGATTATGTGATAATACAAGTTTACTAAGATAATATAAATTAAAAGTAATCGTATTTAAAGTAATTTATTAAAGAAGTTAGCCTATTGCTCTTATAAAGAAATATATTATTGGTGCTAAATTTATTTGGAAACATTTTCCAAAAATTCCATTTTGAATAAAGTTCTACTAGCAGCACATAGCTGATAACCAGTCACCCATGCCAATGAGGGAAATAAATACAAATATATATTTATTAAAAGTAAATAAAATACTTAACAAAGTCATGTTTTTTGTTCTCTTTCATATGCATCCCCCCCATCCCCAAAGCGAAGGAGAATGTGAATTTGGTACTTACCTTTACAGTTCAATTTTGAAAATTTTACTATCTATGGTGCATCCATAAATACATAAGATGATACAATAAGATACCGTCTGTTTACATTTAGAAAACACACAAGTGCATACAGACGGTATCTTACTGTATCACACACACAAAGGTTCCGCGTCACAGGCGCAACCAGCCACTGCAAGTACTGTTCAACGAGGAAACGTGGAGAGTTCCACGCAAAAACATCAGGACCATTCTACAGGTAGGAAACACTCTACTGGGTCACTAGTGGTATTTTTTAATTTCTGCATTTTCATGCCTGTCAATAATCTCTGTTTGGTTTATTAGGGAAAATGTTTTTTAAAGCATTTCTGACATTTTAAAATTATTTTCTTAGTACCTTTTTTTTTTTTTTTTTTTTTTTACAAAGTCTGGTTTCTTTCTCTGAAATTAAAATATGTGGAAATGGATCTTGGAGAGTAGAATCCCTCATACTGGAAGCTATTGTAAAAAAAAAAAAAAAAGAATGATGAATAAGAAGGGAAGCTGGCAGGAGCTGAAGGGAAGAGGGCAGATCATTCTCAGTTGGAAGTACTAATCCTAATGCCAGAGTCTTGGAGGCAGTTTCCTGCTGCAGCATTCCAGAAGCCTTAGGAAATCTGCCCTCCCTTTCAAGAGCTCTCTTCTGCAAATTCCCTGGGGATTTGGTGCAGGCTTTGGCCTCCCCTAGCCTCCGGTTCAGATTTTGGATATTCACCAAAGCCTACCTCTGACAGCTACCCAAATCTGAAAAGCATTCTATCTCTAACCACTCTACTTAAATTTCTCAGTTATTAGAATAAGATTCAGTTCAAGTGCAACACTTCTAAAGCATTAAAACATTCTAGCATTGAAAATCTCTGCAGGATTCCAAGATGAGTTAAGAGAATCACACAGTTGGAGAACAGGTGGGAAGGGAGACTTGCTTTTCACTAAGAAGATTTAATACCTCTTGCATTTTATATGCCTATTTATGAAATATTTTAAGATACTACAGTAATATTCTCAGTGTAGATGAAAAGTTAAAATTTAAAAACTCAAAATTTTAGCAAGCCCATTTTAAAAACAGATTTTCCTAAAAAGTCTTCTATATGAGTATTTAAAGTGGCAATCTAATTTTAGTAATAATAGTAGTAAGAGTAATAATATAAGGATTCTACTTTAAATTTGAATCCTATTCAAACTGCCTCAGAGCTTTAACTTCTGAATAGCAATACAGAAGGTGAAAAACACTCTTTTAAAAACAATAAACACAACTTGGAATGACAAACAAAAATGGTATAGAACTGTATGCTATGTTGTATAATTCAGATACTATTTAAGTCATTTCACTTCAGTCTCCTTCCAGATGTACTTTTCATATGTATATACAGCACACATATATGTTCTCTTTCATATATACACAGTACACGTAGATGTATCTTTTCTGTGTACTCACGGCACATGCATATATGCCTTTCATGTGTACATACAGCACGTATGTATACACACTGTCCATGTGTACACACAGCACAGGCATATGTACCTTTTGCATGTTGGTACAGCATGTGTATATGTATCTCTTGTGTGTATGTACAGCACATGAGTATGTTTCATTCACGTGTATATACAGTACAGGTACATGTATCATTCACCTGCATGTAGGATACATTTTGTTTCATCAAGAAACCAAACCACCAAAAAGGAAAAAAAAAACCTCAAACTGAAGTTTTTCCTTTTACATTCAATAACCTGAAGAAGAAACAGAAATGGCAAATAACCTAATATTAAAGATCTCAAAATTACAAGTTTCAACATCCCTCCTGAAGTCAAAACACACAGGTAGTCAAAGCTCACAGCATTTTTTGAGTAGTTTCCCAAAGTTCTCCGTTTCTCTGAGTACCTAGAAGATGCCCCTCCCCTTATCCTTCACAGCATGTTGTTAGTATCTCTCCTTTACCTTTATATAAGGTAGGCCTTGTAGGAGACTAACAACATTTGCCTGATCCTCCTCCTAAAACACAAGGTTATATTTCTGGGAAGACTTAAACACATGTGGCAGATGGTAATACTGCCCCCAGAAGCTTTCTGAATTGCTCGCAATAATCCTTCAGCACTATACAACCCTGAATTACTTCAACAGTCCATATCTTAAAGGATACCTTCAGAAAAATTTTAACATTATTATATTTTAATTATTTAAAATAATCTATATCGGGGCGCCTGGGTGGCTCAGTGTGTTAAAGCTTCTGCCTTCGGCTCAGGTTATGGTCTCAGGGTCCTGGGATGGAGCCCCGCATCGGGCTCTCTGCTCGGCGGGGAGCCTGCTTCCCCCTCTCTCTCTGCCTGCCTCTCTGCCTACTTGTGATCTCTGTCAAATGAATAAATAAAATCTTTAAAATAAAATAAAATAATCTATAATATATAAAATATCTCAGTTATCGAGACTACTTGGTGAATCTAACTCAATTTCAAAGCGCTCTGCCTACTAAATGGACTTTTACCATTTTGGAAAAAAAATATGTAAATCCATCTAAAAAAAGAAAAACAAAAAAGCCTTCAATGTAAAATAAAAACAATCTGTTCAATTTAAGTACTCTACACAATACTGTAGCTAGGCAGTTTTTATCATCTATGTCAAATTTTTAAATACTTAAAACTCCCATTAATAAAAGAATACTGAAATCATTTACTAAAAATAAAGTATACAGAAGCACTGCACCAGGCAACAAATTGATGCTATGTTATAGCAAGAATACGGAAAGGTTTTTTGGTTAAAAAGATACTAACATGGGATAAAAATGATGGGAGTGGAGAAAGAAAGGATGACAAACACTAAAATGCAGGGAAGGAAGCGCATGTCCCTGGTCCGCTGAGACATGTATACGGAGTTGTGAAGGGGCGTACCGTCTGCCTCAGAGCTGCCCGCAGCATCTTTCTACCTACAAATAAGATCTCATTCCTTCTTTACCGTCTCCCTAAGACATGACGATCCGCTTAGTATTTAAAACCTTTTGTATGTTGGTAGGTAAACATGAAAATGATTACAAAATAAAGGAAAAATCATCAACCTTCTACATGTTTGATTATAATTTAAGTAAATTTTAAAACACAACTAATATTCCTCTGTTTTAGGACATCTTTTCCTGAAAAAAAAAAAAAATCTACAAGTCAAAACTCACCCTTCTGATTCTAAGATAAAAACCAAAACTCTGTTCTAATCCAAAAAGCAGACAACATTTTGATATTTATCTTTAATCACTGTGTTTGGTAAATACTTATAATCTTCCAATGACCAGATCACAACTTTAAAAAATATTTTCTGCTAAAAGAAAATGGTACTAGATCAATTTATGAGAGGGACAACCCAAGCACTGAATGCTTTATATGTCATTAACTCTAACCTCAGCAAGACAGTCATTTGCTAGACATTTAGCAAATATCAAATTCTTAGCTTTTTATTAATCATTTAGGCTCTTTGACATTCAGGCACATTACTTGATGCCCCTAAAACCACCAACTAAATGAAAAGGTTATTAACCAGGCAGTCACTACTTGTTAAATCATCACAAAGCAAATAGCAACTTTGTCTTAGCTGTTGTTAGGTTTTGGGTTTTTTTTGTTTGTTTTGGGTTTTTTTGCAAGAGAGTGAAAGAGAGAGAGCAAGTGAGCATGAGAGGGGAAGGGAGGGGGAGAAGCAGTCTCCCCACTGAGCAGGGAGTCCAAGGCAGGACTCGATCCCAGGACCCTGTGATCATGACCTGAGCCAAAGGCAGATGCTTAACCCACTGAGCCACCCATACTTTTGGATGTCAATTAAAAAGAAGAGACTCTCGGGGCGCCTGGGTGGCTCCGTGGGTTAAAAAGCCTCTGCCTTCGGCTCGGGTCATGATCCCAGGGTCCTGGGATCGAGCCCCAAATCAGGCTCTCTGCTCAGCAGGGAGCCTGCTTCCTCCTATCTCTCTGCCTGCTTCTCTGCCTACTTGTGATCTCTGTCTGTCAAATAAATAAATAAAATCTTTAAAAAATAATAATAATAATAAAAAAAAAATAATAAAAAGAAGAGAATCTCTACCATTAAATCTATACGTCGTTGGTTATTTTCCAAATACCAGACTTCCTTGTCTGTGTCTTCCTCCTATTAGCCAGGCAACTAGCACCTGGGTCAGTTCCTTGTCCACTCAGGAGCCCATTCCCTATGTAGCTGCATGTGTGTGCTAGGTACCTTTTCTTCTTCTTTTTCTCCTTCTTTCTTTCCTTATTGTATTGTATTACATTAGTCACCATACAGAACAGCATTAGTTTTTGATGTAGTGTTCCATAATTCATTGTTTGCATACACTAAGTACTTTTTTACTCACTAATGCATTTCTAAATGCAACCAGTCAAAAAAAAATCATTATATTATATATCCACTTGAAGTTTTTTTTTTTCCTTTCCCTAAAGATTTCATTTTATTTTACAGAGAGAAAGAGTGCAGAAGCAGGGGGAATGGCAGGCAGAGGTAGAGGAAGAAGCAGACACCCACTAAGTGGGATGTGGGGCCCGATCCCAGGACCCTAAGATCATGACTGAGCTGAAGGCAGGCCACTTAACCGACTGAGCTACCCAGGCACCCCTCCACTTGAAGTTTTTAAAAAAGAAACCAGAGAATGCTCTCATACAAACATACAAGCTAAAAAAAAAAGTATATACTAATGTAGATTTAAAGAGAAAACATGATCTTATATAAACCACTCTAAACTTTACTTTTAGTTATATTTATAATTTAAAATATATTTCTTTAAAATTTTATATAACGGGGCGCCTGGGTGGCTCAGTGAGTTAAAGCCTCTGCCTTCGCCTCAGGTCATGATCCCAGGGTCCTGGGATCGAGCCCCACGTCGGGCTCTCTGCTCTGCAGGGAGCCTGCTTCCTCCTCTCTCTCTCTCTCTGCCTGCCTCTCTGCCTACTTATGATCTCTGTCAAATAAATAAATAAAATCTTAAAAAAATTTTTTTTATGTAACAACAAAAATCTGGGATGAAAATTCTCATGCTTCACTATAGGGCCTAACTACTGTACAATGAAGCTCAGCATAGATTTTAACAGTGCTGTAACTCACAAGCGCCATTATGATGATATCCGTTTCATGAAAACAGACAGAAGATTGGTTGTTTAAATAAACACATAGCAACTGTTACAGTGATGGAGATAAGAATCTAACAAACAATTTGAAAAGGAAGGAATAAGAAAGAAGGAAGAGAATGATTAAAAACAAGCCATACTATTTAGAAGTAACAGGAAAAAATAATGTGCATCTTCTATTTCTGTGCCCAAGAGTAAATAACTATAATTCTGCTTAAATATTATATATTAACATTATCCAATTTTAAAATTGAAAGGGTTTTGTTAATTCTTTCATCACATTTTCCTTAAGTTACTCTTAAGTTACTCTAGATTCTACTCCTAATAGCAATATAACTCAGGGCTACCACAATAAAATAATCTTTTAGTATCAACTTACACTACAGTTTTCAGGTGGAACTAGAAGTTGAGTAATCTCACCACCATGCACACAGAAGATATGTTTCATTTCTCCAGAAAATATGTCCCAAATTATGACGGAAAAATCCACGCCTCCAGATATCAGGTATCGTTGGTCATAACGAGCTGAGACCTGATGAGGATACAGCAAACATGTGACCTTGTTCCGATGACCGCGAAGTGTTCTGTGAGGTGGCCAACCTGTGAATGAGGTTTTGGATTAAAATGGGAAAATTAAAGTCTTACAAAATTTCAACAAATAAAAGCAAACATGAATTGTCAGAATAGCTATAAATTTTATCATCAAAAAAACTTCTAACTTTATCTTCTAAAATACTCTGTCCTATACAGTAGCTATTAGCCACGTAAGGCTGCTGAGCATGTGAAGCATAGCTAGGGCAGACTCATATGTGCTGGAAAATACAGAGGCGATTCCAGAGATTTAGCACAAACAAGTAAGTAACATATCTCATCTGTAATTTTTTATATTGACTGCCATTGATTTTATATTGTAAAATTGAAATTTTTTCAATTCTACAAGTTGAAATGAAAATACTTTTGCTATATTGGTTATATAAAACAGATTATTAAAATTAATTTCATCTTCATTCTTTACTAATGTGAATATAGAAAATCACATACTCTTATATATACATATTTCTACCGGACAGCACTGTTTTAAAAGATTGGAAGTTTTACTGTTAACGTGGTTATTACTTAGTAAGCTATAGAGATAACTAACAATAAATGAAACTATTAACATACACCAAGAGGTAAAATCAGATACTTCATCACTATACAGTCATTACATGGTATGTATTCTAATAATAGGTACTAAGTATTTCTTACCTGCACTGGCATTAAATTCTACCAACTCTTAGCACACTAACAACTAAGCTGATTCATTGTACTTGTTACAAAGAGGGAAAACACTGTCAATATCATGGTTACAGAGTTCGCAGAACACTTTAGACATTGGTAGATCTTCAGTATACCTCTTCGGAGCATGTGTTCCCCTTGCAGCAGCTGTACTATGGCTGTCTGTGTGGCAGGTACAATAATGATGCTTCCATCCTCACGGCCACAAACAAGTCGTCCATGTGCTGGTATGTACACACTTGCGGTTACTTTAAGAGGCTCATTACTATTGGGAATCACACTCAGCTGATCTATAATTCCAGCAGGACAAGGATTCAGTTTATCAAATGCCTCTTGCAAGCTAATAGAAGTTGTCATTTTCAGCTCTGTGGAGGTTTGTTATGTATCCAAAAAAAAAAAAAAATTGTCCATGTTAGAAAAAAATTAGACATTAAAATAAATGTACTTAGAGTTGATTCAGTAATATATATCAAAGAACGGTAACTGTGATAAAACTGTAATTCTAGGGGCGCCTAGGTGGCTCATTGGGTTACGCCTCTGCCTTCAGCTCAGGTCATAATCTCGGGGTCCTGGGATCCAGCCGCACATCAGGCTCCCTGCTTCCCCCTCTCTACCTATTCTCCACCTACTTGTGATCTCTGTCAAATAAATAAATAAAATCTTTAAAAAAAAAACTATAATTCTAAGAAGAATAAAATGACGCATACACTATGAATTTATTATGCAGTGGTTAGTATTTAGGTTGTTAAATTAAAAGAACTGAGAAATTGCTGCACGTGATTTATTACTGTCTTCTTTACCTTCCTGTTTATCAGGTGTGTCTGATATGTTCCAAATATTCAATCTTCCTGAAGAATCACCCTGAATTAATAGTTTATGGAGGTGTTCCTTGAATCCACAGAAGAATCGAGTAACAGGAGGACAAATCAGCAACTGCCAAAGGAAAAAAAAAATTGGTCAAATATTTGTAGCTGGTCTTTTTTTTTTTTTTTTTTTTTTTAAGGGAATCTCTATACCCAACATGGGGCTTGAACTCATTATCCTGAGATCAAGAATCACATGCTCTACCAACTAAGCCATCCAGGAATCCCTTCTACTAATCAAAATATTTCACATATTAACATTTTTTTTTCAGATAAGGATGTTAAGTGCTTTGCCTCAGAACCAGAGTAAAAAAAAAGTATTTATAGCATGAGTCTTCAACAATAGCTTAATGTAATTTTATAGATTAATTATATATCAGCTAATATTCAAGTCCAATAAAATACAAACATACAAAGAAATGAAAACTACATTTATAGTCTTTCTCTAAAATTAGTATTTATATTTTTTCTCTACATTAGAAAAACTGATCACTCACCACAACAGTGCAATTTATTTAACTGTCTCCTATCAATTAATACAAAGATATACCACTCTTTACCAAAAAGAAAAGTCTCCACTTTAAAGGTCAAAAGGGGAGAACTCGCTAATCCTAGCTTTTTGTCCATCACTGATTAGTAACTAAGAGTAGCAGGAAAATTAAAACTACCAAGACTGTACAAGTAGAAGACTCCATTTTTTTAAAGCAGTACATTTTCAACTAATAGCATGACATTTTACTTGGTCACATTTACATAATCAATTTGAACCTAGCCTGACATATTAACTATAAACCACTAGGAACAAAACCATTCATTAGGCTCTTATGATTACTTTTTTTTTTATTACTTTTTTTTAAAACAATTTTTTTTTCTGATTTTATGCCTTCAGTGAGATCACTTATTTGAAAATACTAAATAGGGGTGGGCTCATAAAATTAAAGTTTAGATTATCAATTCACAAATACTTGAATATTAAAGCATAGAATCTTATCTTGAAAAGCAGAAAAAAAATTTCAGTTATGACAACTATAGTTAAAAACCTACTTACTGTATTTAGTGTTAGTATTCCTAAAAATCATTGGCCTATAGAAACAATACATATTAAGTATAATCAATTATGTGATTTAACTTAAAGTCAAAAAATTACTGAATGTTGTAACCGATAAACAACATCCCTAACATGGAGAAGTTGCTGCAGCAGCTACAATAACCAATACTCCGCATTCCACAGTGTGAGTATCTCACATGTCTCTTAACTTAAAACATACTGGGGATATGGTGAGTGCTGTGAAGTGTGTAAACCTGGCGATTCACAGACCTATACCCCTGGGGATAAAAAGATATTATATGTTTAAAAAAATAAAATTTAAAAAAAAAACAAAAACAACAACAAAAAAATTTAATTAATTAATTAATTAATTAATATTCTGCTAAAAATTAAAAAAAAACATACTGGGGAGGTGGTATTTTAAAAAACATAGTATGTACATTGTTTGGCTTTGTTGTTTGTTTGTTTTTAAAGATTTTATTTATTTATTTGACAGAGAGAGATCACAAGTAGACTGAGAGGCAGGCAGAGAGAGAGAGAGAAGCAGGCTCCCCGCCGAGCAGAGAGCCCGATGCGGGGCTCGATCCCAGGACCCTGAGATCATGACCTGAGCCAAAGGCAGAGGCTTAACCCACTGAGCCACCCAGGCGCCCATTTTGCTGTTTTCTCTATGTTTTTTTGTACAAGTCGTTATCCTTTAGTTCACCTGGAAGTGACTATGTGGCTGGAGAGAAGGGGGCATTCAAGTTAGAGGAGAATGAAGGATAGGTTATAGAGCATCTTAACTGTACAGAGATGTATAAATTCTGCAAACTCAAAATATTGAAAAAAGAAATTTCCTTCCCCTCAACATCCCTTCACATGAAGATGTAATTGCCACTGCACTTCCATTTTAAATTGATATTAAGTAGGTTTTTAGAAATCAGGGGCATCTGGGTGGCTCAGTCGATTAAGCACCTGCCTTCAGCTCTCATCATGATCTGGGGGTCCTGGGATTAAGTCCCATGTCAGGCTCCCTGCTCCGGCTCTCTCACTCATTCACTGTCTCAAATAAATAAATAAAATCTTAAAAAAAAAAAAAGAAATCGTAATAAACTTTGGTTTTTATAGAGAAAAAATTTCTTTTATCCTTTATTTCTAATGCCTGATAATTTAAAAAACTATATGATTGTTGGGGCGCCTGGGTGGCTCAGTGGGTTAAACCTCTGCCTTCAGCTCAGGTCATGATCTCAGGGTTCTGGGATCGAGCCCCACATCAGGCTCTCTGCTCAGCAGGGAGCCTGCTTCCTCCTCTCTCTCTGCCTGCTTCTCTGCCTACTTGTGATCTCTGTCTGCCAAATAAACAAATAAACAACCAAAAAAACCCCACTATATGATTTTGGAGATATACTGCAATGCCTTATCCAAGTAATGAACTATTACTAATCAGCAGTATTCCTTGATTATCTCTGCCCTCCTAAAATTATACCTGTCACTATGTTTACAACTGCATGATAACGTAAATTTATGCCATCAATCTTTTATCAAAAAGTCATTTATTCTATGTAATCAGTATAAGATCATCTGTATTTTTAGAGAAATGTGAACACCAAAAGCAGGTATAATTAAGATATGCAAATTTTAGAACTGTGCTTATAAATGACCGTATCAAAATGTTTTATTACATTTAACACAATGCTCTGAATCTTTCAAATTCTTAGCAACCAAAAGACACTGACAGATACAGTTGTGAAAAATTTTCAATGTCAGTATCAATTATCAATGAGACCTGAAGAACTTTACCCCTTTATCTGTTCGATCCAAGAGGCTATGTTGTACAGGAGGAATTAAGTTTTCAACTACTTTCCCCACATCACTGCGGAATGAATCACTAGCTGGAAGGCAACTGAAAATGAGGAAAATATAACATCCAATTAAAATACTGGCATCAAATATTTTATCATACCATATGAGGAGGATTTTTGGACAATAGACAAAATACGGATTTTCAAATTAGAGTTAATTTAATGTAGGCATTACTATCATTAATTACCCAACTTCAAAATTAAAAAAAATAAATAAAATACCCTACTTCAAATAAAGAGCCACCTAATTTTTGTACTTAGAAGTTACACTAGAATTATAAATCTAACTTAAGAAAACCTTAAGAAACTCTTGGTCTCAGGAAACAAACGGGAAGTTGCTGGAGTGGAAGGGGGTGGGAAGGATGGAGTGGCAGGGTGATGGACACTGGGGAGGGTATGTGCGATGGTGAGCGCTGTGAATTGTGTAAGACTGATGAATCACAGACCTGTACCCCTGAAACAAATAATACATTATATGTTACTAAAAAAATGTTCTGAAGTTTTTTACCTAAATCATTTATATTTTAAACATTTTCATACATCTGAGTTATGCCCTGAATTCAGACTCTTTGCTTTGACTAAAGTCCTAACTTATTATTGATTGAATACCTGGCAGGTAGTTTGTAAATATAACTTTGTCCATTTTCAGTCCAAATGATGACTTTATCTGCTGACACAAAGTCACCTCCAGTCCACGTTTGTCCATTTTCACTAGGACCTGAACACAGCAAGGAATAGTCTCCAGCATCAAATACCTACAAGGAACAAGAAATTCCCAATCTAATCCATGTTGGTGTCATTTAAGTAAGATACAGTGACATTTAAACTAAAAACAAGGGGCACCTGGGTGGCTCAGTCAGTTAAGCATCTGCCTTCAGCTCAGGCCATGATCCCAGGGTCCTGGGATGGAGCCCCAACTGTTAGGCTTCCTGCTCAGTGGGGAGCCTGCTTCTCCCTCTCCCTCTCAAACAAAATCTTTTAAAAACAGACTAAAATCAAAGCAAAACTTCTGGAAATACATTTAACAAACTCAGGCCTTTAAAATTCACTACCTCAAGTTAAAGACATTGTGTCAGTGAGCCATGGGGCTCGGTCACCTTCACCAGGGAAAACACAACAAGGGACCCAGCTGTGTGCCTCTCTGGGGTCAGGCATATAACAAGGGCAGGTGTGCTGCCTTACATAGGGACAGGGAATCCTTAGCCCTTCTTATCTAAAAGGAGGAATATTCTATGAAGAATTCCAAGTCACAGGGAACCAGCCTCTAGAATGCATGGTTCTGACTCCTGTTTTATTTCTACATCCAGTAACACTATTTCTAATAAACCTAGACATCAGAATATCTCTTTACTAATATGGGGATTACCTTACTTTATTTCATCCTGGGGCTGATGCACAGTAAATAGGAAGTTAAAAGACTGAGGTTTTGTTTTTTTTTTTTTAAGATTTTATTTATTTATCTGATAGACAGGGATCACAAGTAGGCAGGGAAGCAGGGAGAGAGAGAGAGGAGGAAGCAGGGCCCCCGCTGAGCAGAGAGTCCGACGTGGGGCTCGACCCCAGGACCCTGGGATCATGACCTGAGCTGAAGGCAGAGGCTTTAACCCACTGAGCCACCCAGGCACCCCAAGACTCCGTTTTATTATTTAATAATTCTCACATATAAATGTCAAGTCCCCTGTACCCCCCCCACCCCGCAAAAAGTCAAGTCAGCAACACAGGCTATCTAGTGCTTTGCATCTGTAAGGCACATCAAAGTTTACAAAGTCCCTTTATGTCATTATCTTTTAAGAGCCTTTTGAATGCAGGAGGCAGGAATTGCTATTCCATTTTACAGACAGCAAACTGACCCAAATAAGGGTTATATCACCCACTCAAGGTCACATGTCCAGTAATTCTAGAGCTAGGACTAAAAATCCTGGTCTCATAATTCCTAGAATAATTTTTCTACCACTTTCAATGATTTGTAAAAGTGTATTCTACAGTGCTAAAAAATTCAATGGCTTAGAATTTTTATTTTAGTTTTCTTTAAATAAAAAGCAAACTGCTTATACAGAGCCTTTTTGAAATTAAAACAAATCCTATCTGAATTTACCATGATTTGCTATATTAATCACTTATTACATTAACACTACAAGAATAGCCAAGACAAGTCTAAGAAAGAATGGAGACCACCCTCCAGCCTTATTATCTAAGAAAACAAACTGTAAAGCTTATAGAAAAGAAAACAATACAGTACTGATGCATAAACAGAAAAATCAACAAGTCCAGAAACAGATTCCAGTAATTACAGGAACAGAATGTATTATAAAGGCACAACAATAGAAAAGTGAATTATTCAACAAATGGCACCAGGCACTGGGGGTCCATCTGGAATAAAGGTAACATTGGATCTACATCTTGCAATTTATACAAAATAAATTCCAGATTAAATATTTGAAGATATATAAAGTAAAATTATACAAATATTAGGAAAAATGAATTTTTTTTAAAGCTCAGCTTGTGATGAGCCCTTTAGAACATCTAACAAATTGCTAGAACCCATAAAAGATGATAATCTAACCATTTAAGATAAGAAACTTCTTTTTGGCAATAAGTATTTGGGAAAGTCATTCTATTCAGTTAGTAGTACTATCTTAATGTTGTTTTACTATGCATTTCCCTGATGAATGAAGCTGAGCACCTTTCTATACATTTATTAGCCACCAGCTTTCTTTTTTATGAAACGTTTTTATCCATTTTCCTATTGGATTCTTTTTGTTCTATTCTCACATACTTACGTGAGAACAGAATGCTTATTATGAACACACCAGAAATGGTATTAGATACTGCCCCTGCAGAGGGGAAGGAAAAGTACGATGGGAAAAAGATGTGTTAAATTGTGTCCTCCTACACTCCGAGTTTATTACTATTTGCATGTGCTTTCGTTTTTAAGACAAAGGAAGGATCCCGTGTACTCACGGTAACTGCCAGGGCTAGCTTCTCCTCTCTAATCTTATTCAGCAGTAGTAGCTGTTGATACAGTTAAGCGAGGATACGGTTAAGGTGCTGCCTGCCGCCCTGGCCTGTCTGGTCAGTCACAGCCCGTCCCCTGTGAGGCAGTGTCACATGGCAGTAAGGAGAGCAGCTGCGGAGCTCAGGCTGGCAGAGCTGATGCCCGGCAACTCCACCAGCGCCTGAACACGCTCAGTCGAGCTTCCTGTGCCCCCTACACCTCACTTGCCTCATGTGCAAAATAAGGAAAGCAGTAGCTCCTACTGCAGCCAGCAGCCTCTGCGACTGCCCCGACCTGGTAGCCAAAGCCTTCTGTCATCCTCTCCCCTGAGCTCGCTGGGATTTTGTGACGTTTCTAGACAACAAACCGGGGGAGAAGTGGTTACACTGCAGTCCCGAGAAGAGGTGGGTCATGGCTACAACCCCTCTTGCTTGCTTACTACTCTGAAGGAAGACTGTTCCCAGGCTGTGAGGGGCCTACATGCAGGGAACTAATGTCTCCAGCCAACAGTCCGCTGGATGTAAAGCCTGCTAACCAGTAAGTGGGGAAGCTTGCAAGCAGAACCGCCCTACGTGACTCCTGCGAGGACACTGCGATCCTGGCTCCCACCTTGACTGCAGCCTGTGGGAGACCCCGAGCCAGAGGCACCCAGCTAAGCCATGCCCAGACTGAGCACCCACAGCTCGGGCTGTGATACATGAACCAGAGGGGGATTGATAAACATGTATGGTTTTAAATTGCTAAATTTTGTAGTAATCTGTTATGCAGGATTAGGTGACTGATACACCACCCCTCAGAGAGCTACGAGGATTAAAAGAAACAGTACATGGAAAGCTTTGAAATATATGCTAGGCACAAGTAGTCAAAACATGCTGGTTCTTTTTCTGTTATGGAAATACTGGAGTCTGGCAAGGTGGAAGTAATAAACTCTTTTCATCATTAGCTCTCCAGTGATGCAGGAAGGCCTTCCCAAATCCAACAAGTTGAACAGAATGGCCATTGGGAATAACAACAAACTACAAAGATAGGTCAGCCTGCAGAAAATTCACCACTGCTGCTTATGTTGTACTGAGGAAATAATGACTGAAACAGTAGCAAAAGGTAGACATTAAGATCAATGAAAAAATAATCATTAACAGAATCATTCTATAACTCAGAACAAAAAAGGTTAACGATATATAACCAAATCCCAACACCTACAAATTTGATATCAAAATCACATATGAATTCCAAAGGGTTAAAATATTCTTAGACCAAGCTCTTCCTTATAATTATCTTTGGAAGTCTAATAAACCAACACTTCGAGGGGTAAAAATACAGCTTCTTACTTATGTGGCTATCTTACCCTCCAGTATCTGGAGCACACAACCAAAAGTGACCTTTGTGTGAATGCACAAAAAGAAATGCTTTGGCAATTCTGACAATAAATTGGTTTGGACTCCTCCTCAAATATTGGCTCAGTATCCTGAAAAGAATAAGATATGTAAAACGTTAGGAATGGTTTGGTTGTCGGTTAAAATTATCATACAATAATAAAAATAAATAAAATGGAAGAAAGATATCACTTGATATATTCACCATTTTAGCCTCTCATGTAAGAACCAAGGTAACAAAAATACTCTCCAAACACAACCAGGCACAGTATCTTGACACAAAGCTACTCAAGATTAAAATGCTGATGACAATCAGTGTCAACACCGTGGCAATAACAGATAAGACAAGTTTGAGTCAATCCTAAATTCTGTATCTATATGTCCTTCTAGGTTAAAAAAAAAAAAAACAAAAAACAAACAAAAAAAACAACTAATCGGGGCACCTGGGTGGCTCAGTGGGTTAAAGCCTGCCTTCGGCTCAGGTCATGATCTCAGAATCCTGGGATCGAGCCCCGCATCGGGCTCTCTGCTCCGCAGGGAGCCTGCTTCCTCCTCTCTCTCTGCCTGCCTCTCTGCCTACTTGTGATCTCTGTCTGTGAAATAAATAAATAAAATCTTTAAAAAAAAAAACAACTAATCAATTCCTCCAGGTCCTCCCCCAATTTGAGTGTGTGAAAATTCAGTAGCTGTAGAGATTAGCATCGATACTGTCGGAATACTGATCTGCCGTTCCTATTGACAGAGTTACAAGGAATTCAAGCCCAAACAACAGAGAGAGAACTAAAATTGGCTTTATGTACTTTTTGTGTTGGTTTGCTTTGTTTTTTTCCCTCAAGCAAACTCTCTCTTTACTTTAGTAGAGGCAACTGAGGAAAATGCCAGCTCTTCTGTGTTTCTCTACTTTATATCTTGTACAGCATGTTTCTCTACTTCATATCCTCAAAAGAGCAGATGTCTGTCATCAAAAGCAAAAAACATAAAACACTTACAGAGACAACATACCAGGGGATGTTCTAGTACTATGTCAATAAGGTTCTCGAAAAAGAATAGTTTTCTCCTGGCCCTTTAGGAAAAAAGGGGGAGGGGCCTATCACTGCTAAAATTGAAGACTCAGGAAGAACAGAGCATCTGTCTCACCTGCATGCCACTTATTTCAGAGGTAACGATCCAGACCTTCAAGATGCCCGTCGCTGAGAGTGCGACCACAGTGTCCTCTAAGTCGAGAGGGACCAAGAAACCAAGGTTACAAATATAATACCCTTTTTTTGCAAATAGTAATATGGCTCGTATTAATAATAATGCTTTTTAACTGGTGTAAAAGCATAATTCTATATTTCATGAAATAACAGAAGCCAGATTTTGAAACAAATTTGAAATTCAAGGAAAAGTTGTTTGCAGCTACTTCAATTTTTTTTATTTCTAATCAACCAGCTTTTAATCATTTCAAATGTTCCTGATCACTATGATTACTCGATGATTCAACAAAGAATTTTTATTCTTCAACATTCACTTTTAAGTATTTGTCACGGATGAACACACTCACTTGACATCTTGAAGACACTCATTTCCCCACTGTCCCACCCACTTTGCCTGACTTCTAGACATTCTATGGCACATTACACCCTGTAGAGACTGTGATCAAGAGAAGACATGATCTAAACACAAAATGCATAAGCTGTGGGTAAGAAAGCAGTCACAGCATACATGAAACATACATGAAACTCTGAGAGCAGAGACACTAGAAGCACTCTCACCTGGGCTCCAGAGGAAGCCCTGAATGAGGGCTGAGATTTGAAATGAGATTTGAAAATCTCTTCACTAACTACCCGATAAACTGTGGATGACTTAACTAACCTGTCTTTAGTTCAATAAGCAAATACAAATGAGTAACAACAGTACCTAGTGTAACGGGTTGCTATGAGAATGAAGACACACCACAGGTAGAGCACTCAGCATGTCAGTCAAGATGAGTTATTACTATTCTAAAAAAGAAACATTTGCGGTCCTTAACTAAAAACTTCCCTGTATTACACAGTTCTCCAGACAATGTAAGGCTCTGGGATGCAGTGATTACAAGTCATGAGCCTGGCCAGAGACACTAACGACTGCTCACAAATCTGTCAATTTATAGTAAAGTGGAATATCCCAATACAGCTAAAATTCTCAAATATCCAAAGACTAGAATACGGTAAATGCAGATTAATATTCTTGCAAGTTTATAAACTGGTAATATTTAGAACTGCATGCACAGCACAAAAGTTTTCATCGGTGACAGCCTATCCTGCTCCAACCAGAGTAAGTACATGTATATCTGAAATGGAAATCGTGCAAAAATTCAAAAAATGCAAACTGCTTGTCACAAATATAGTCCTTTCTTAAAGAAAACATGGCTTGTAACTGAGATTACAGGTGAACTAATAATGAGTTCCCTATTGCCTGGAAAATGAAGTTGAATCTCTTTTTCACTGCTATGCTCTTGAATAAAGCAGTAATTCTCTAACAGGCATTAAAAAGCCTCTACTTAAGAAGGTCCCAGATTACAGAAGCCTGTTCAGGTTTATTTCACTGAACATCTCCCAAATATATGTGACCACAGAATCCTCCTTTTTCACTAATACCTGTTAACAAATTTCAGAACCAATACCCTGCAGACAAGCCCTTGGGAAGTGCTGCAAATCCATCTACTCTGTTTCACAGCCACTGTTGGACCCCAGACCTGCACCACCCTCGACTGGGGTATTAAAATTCTCTCCCATCTAAACCATTCTCAACAATGCCACCAAAGTGATGCTTAAAACACAAGTCCCAGAGCACCTGGGTAGCTCACTTGGTTGAGCATCTGCCTTTGGCTCAGGTCATGATCTCAGGGTCCTGGCATCGAGCCCCCAACATCAGGCTCCCTGCTCAGTGGGGAGCCTGCTTCTTCCTCTCCCTCTGCGTCTCACCTCATGGTCACTTTCTCTCTCAAATAAATAAATAAAATCCTTAAAAAAATGAAATAAAACTTAAGTCCCTTCGAGCATTCTTACCAGAGGCTGTCCAACAACTACAGCAAGGACCAGAAAGCTAGCACTCATGGATCAATTGAGCACACTGGCTGTTTTTTGTAAATAATGTTTTAATAGAACACACACAGGCTCATTCACTTCCACACTATGTGCTTTTGTGCTATCCTGGCGGAACGGAGTAACTGAAACACATCACATGGACTGCAAACCCTAAAATATTTAGTATGTGGTCCTTCACGGGAGAAGTCTACCAATCCCTGATCTACAGGACGAAACGTAAGTTCCCTAGCTAGCACACAAGGCCCTTCTTGATCTGCCCCCCATCAACTCTGCCAACCACAGATGCCCCCACTCCTTCCCTCAAACTTATGTTTTATGCTTATGAAATGTATCATATATGATACAGAACTCTATAGTAAGTACCTATCATGTCAGGGCTCCGAAGTCCCTAAAGGGCATCACACACTGACCTTGTGTTCGGTGGGATCGGATAATACTCATGGAGCTAATCCAGTCTGGAGAGATCTTTGATACTAAGGAGTATAACACCTCAAGGCTGGTGGCATCCACAACGAGGATTTCAGGATAGTGGCCATGGCATAAAAGCCTTCCTTCCCTCTGATTTCCAACAGAAAACTGGTAGAACTAAAAGGGAAAAGAGTTTTAAATGTTCTCCTTTACTTCTGAGACTTAATTCACAAGCACTCATCATGCTTATTATGGCACTCAATTTCCCCAGTACCAGACAGGTGCTATATGGCACTTATTATAGGTGTCTATGTATGTATACACAATCCACCAAATTACATTGATATTTTAAAATATCTCACAAAAATTACTCTTCCTAACATCCTCCCTTTTGAATAATTCTGGAGCAGAAGTCACAGTAATTCTTCATTTTTAATCCTCCTATAGCATCTAAAACAGAACTGTTGAATGAATTCATAAAACACCTCAATAAAATCAACTTCACAGATCAAAGCAAAAGGAATCTTTTCACAAGGCAAAGCAAAAAATATGAATTTTAGATGAATGGGAATAGGTGGGTATAGGCTTATAATTATTAGTTATGACCAAATAAAATTTAGAAGATGACTGCTATTCAAACATGTTACAATCAGCAGGAAATTCTAAGTAATCTAAGTGTGTTATCTCAGACTAAAGTATGAGACAACCATATAAATCATCCCATAATCCACATTTATATTTTGTGGAAGATAAACAGAGGAAGAACGAATACAATCATGACCTACATGTTACTCATCCCAAATATAATTCAAAAGGAAAAGACAGGCTTCTACCAACCAAAGAGCAGAGGAAGAATAACTAGCAAAACAAGACTAACAACTTCTCAAAGGACCTGTCTCCCACTAGCTTAAAAAAAAGGGGGGGGGGACCTCTCCTAGTGGAATAATTCTCCTAGAAGATTACTAACAGATGAAGACATCTAATAACCAGACTACTGCTTCCCAAAGCACACAAATCACATGACAGCACGCTAGACTGAGCACAAAGGGCAATCCTATAACCATTCCACAATGAGGGAAATAACTAAGGACCCTTGGTCCAGTCTGCTCCCACACTCATCAGTCCTGTTCTCAGGCTCAACACTGCGTGTGAAGAAATACAGTCTTCTCTCAACTATGGGGTACCCTGTATAACAAGAATCACTTCTTCAACATAAACGCTGATCACAGAGCACATTAACTCGGTGTAAGGTGGCACCGCTAAGACTCCAAGAGGGGAGGTCTAACAGAACACAGACAACCACAGAGGGCATCTCTAGATCTTAGAAGGTTGATTCCCAAAACAGGACACACAACCTGGAGGTCCCAGGGACTGCCAGGCACTCTCACATGATTATGTGACAAGAGAGATCCCTGACACATCTAAGGGGAGAGGGTCGAGGAGGAAAAGATGGGTGCACAGAAGCAAATTCTGTCAATATCCACCTGACACCAGCCAGGAGAGACATGTGCACCGCAGGCAGGAGAAGAGCTCTCTTCTGGGGGCAGGGATATTTTATTCGCCTTGCCTGATAAATGCCTCTCACCTTTTACTTTAAAGACACACTATAAAAAAAGAATACAGTATAACTGTCACCGCATTAAAATAAAAAAAAATAATAAAGTTATACTCTCAAATAATCTTCTGACACCTAAACTCAGCTTCCCAGACACTGTCATACTAGCAAACAAAGTATCCTGAATGGAGAAACAATTTTTCCAAATATTAAAAAGGGATCGCCCAGGTGATAATTCAGTAAGTTGGCATCTCCTTGTGATTTCAGTAAGTGCCAGTGTGACCACAGTTTACCATTTCTGCTTATACAAACAACTCGCTCTTGAACCTGAGAGAGTGAAGATCACACAGGAAACAACTGTCCCACACGAGTGAACCTGTCAAAGAGCTGCTTCTACTTAGAGATGGCTGCCAAGTTAACTGCAGGACCTAATACAGGATCTGAGAAAGAACACTCACTAAAAATAAGCTGAATAAACAAAGAATTCTTCCTAAAATGTAAACCAAAAGCTTTTAAATCATGGAATTATACAACAGTTAAAATGTTTATTTCCAATGAGTTCAAGACACAAAATAAATTTCTCTATATAAAGTCACTAACCGTATATCATTTATTATCCATTTTCTCTATAGACCTTGATGACTCATCATATGATAAAAAATAAATAACATATGCCCCTTGAATAGAAAGCATACACTCTAACAACACTGAAGAAGCAATTTTTAAAAGGCCTTTCTAAGGGTAAGAAAGAGTTAAAAAAAAAAAGACTTTATTATACAACCCACCACCTCAACCGGAAACATTTTCCATCGCTTTTCTAATTTTTGTTGGCACAAGTTTTCTTTCCCTACAAATGACTGTATTTGTTTGAGGGAGGCAGTATGATGTAATTGAAAGAAGAGAAAGATAAACCTGATTTGGGATCCTGGTGCCAGGAATGACTCACTGTGAGACTGGGACAAGTCATTTAATCACTCTGGGTCTCAGCTTCTTTCTATGTAAAATAGTATACTCCTATCTCATTTGTAAGGCTATGGGGAAAACTAAATGAAACACCATAAAAGAAATGCCTACACAATAAGTGCTCAGCAAAAGTTCTCTTCTCTTCCCTCTCCTGCCCCATTCAGAACACAAATGATATTTTCAGTGGACTTGAGATTTTCCCAATATTCAACAGAGTAAATGATGCATAAATTGAAGCACCAAAAAAACTTGATTATGAAAGAGTAAGAAGGGATAGCAGGAATAGAAGTCAGAAACTATAAATTCCTATGTAAATTCTTGTATAAGGAAGACATATGAAATAGTCATTTCTTCAACAGTTAGAAAGTCAAAAAAATGTACCCAAGGACCAACTGCACAAGTAATAAACAGGTATGACCTGTAAAGTGGGTCCATTTGTGTCAAGCTTGAACGGAACCACAAAGGCTTTAGCATGAGAGAATTCATTACGTAGGATCTAAAGGACGGATCCAACTAATAAAGGGGCTCTCACTTGGGTAATCAGTTACCATGGCAGCGGTATGGCTTACTCCCCGACCTTTCTTCGTGAGTATCCTCTACTAAATATGTCCCCCACTATGCCATCTGATGAGGAATATTTGTACTACCCCAACTGTAGTCTTCTTGTCCTGTTACTCATCTCGACCCATTTTTCATATAAAAATTAAGGATCAATGTTTAAAAAACATTTAATTGTATACCTGTAATAAGTTGTGCTGACTTGGGCAGTTATGGAAATAGATACTAACCTGTATGCCTGTATGTGTGCAGGCTAATTTTGTAAACTCAATACATCTGCCATCATTCACGTCCCAGAGACACATCTCTCTATAAAACAAAAATAGCTAACTTTATTTCTGATTTTTAGAAGTACTGTCAAACTTTGTCACAGTGCTCTAATATTAATCTTTCACTAAAACTGATATATTTCAGGGAAAAGTAGTGTATAATCATAATGCTGTTTGTGAAAAATTCTGGTCCTCACTCACCATCCCAACCTCCCCTCCAAGCCCCCCATCCCCTCCTGATCCACATTCTTTCTGGGCACAGGGTAGGACTGCACTTCCTGGCTCCCTTTTGGTTGGTAAAACCTTGTGAGTAGTTCTGGCCACAACTGACACAAGGGCCTCCAGAACTTTCCTGCTCCCTCCATTCCAGACAGTGTCTGCTTCTGTCAGTGGTTGCTCCCTTCACCCTCAACCTCCAAGTAAGGATAATAGTGAAACAGAGCCCCAAATGATATACCAGGGTCAAGTGACAAAAACAAGAAATAAAGTGTTAATTTAAAACACCAAGATTTTCCATTAGTTATCAGCACAGCTAGAAAATTTAGCACAACACAAAGAAAAATTAAGGTCAACTTAATTCCAAACCTATCTGAATTAAATGTAATATTCCAATTTTAATCCAGTATTTATTGCATACATCTTATCAAGTACATAACAAAAAAACCTTCTACCTCAAACTAAAGATAGGACATCCAAAATTAGAAATATCAGTATGTCTCTGTCTTTTAAAGAAATAAGCTTTATTTAACAGAAGTCAACATTAGGAAAATGCGTGATGCTAATATTCTCAGGGCTTTCTTCAAGATGCCCTTTCATATATTTCACATGGTATGAAACAGTTTTTCAAAGGATGGTCAATCTTATTTAGAATACACATGCTAATATGAATTATCATTTAATTGACCAAAAGGGTCTATATTTTTACCTGATGCTGCCTCTTCTTGTTATCATTACATAAGGTTCTTTATAAGTTCACAAATTATGGGGGGTTAATGGGGGAGGGAATAACTTCTTAGATATTTCTCTTCTAGGTCCCCAACTCCCCTCAATAACATATTATGTACATAATTTTCTATGCACCAGAAAAGTTTAAAACTCCTCACTCTGAACCCTACAACTATTATCTAATGATTTCTCTCTTTCTAAAGGCAACTTATATTCTAAGACTCAGGAATATATAATTACCTTATGTATGAACATTAGTATATGAACTTTGCATGGCTTCATCTTCCAAATTTATGCTAGCCTATCCATCATTCAGTTGTCTGCCAGCTCAGTAAAAAGACCGTGGGCATTAGTGATCAAGCTTTAACTAATAAGGTATACTGAGTTTCTCAAAAGCAAGGCAAAAACATAATCATAAATTATGATAAAAGTATTACAAAGATCATTAATAAAGACAAAACTTACATTTATAAAACCATATTCCAAATATCTTTAAGTTCAAACAACTGAAGCATTTATTTCAAAGATAATTCAAAAGAAAAAAATACTCTATTCACTAATACACTGGTACTATTTGCAATAAAGACTTATGAGGAAAAAAGTGAATAAGAAGTACTTGCCCACTTTCAGATGCACTCACGATATACTGTTTGTCGCTAGAAGCACAAGCTTTAGACAAACAGGTGATTGAGGCTGTGTGACCAAACAACAGTGCTCGAGGATTAACCTAGAAATACACAATATGTTGATATAAGTACCAAATTTTTAAAAATTAAATTTTAGGACTCCTGCGAAATATTCAATATAAATATACAGATACCGATTTGAGAAGAATTGCTCAAAACACCAAAAACTGAGAGTAAACAACAATGACCCTCACCTATTTAATGCTCATAATCATCCTACCAGGTAAGTTCTGAAGTCAGAATTGGAGCACCAAAAGATAACACTGTTTGCTCAACACATACAGGGAGTGACAGAGCTGGAGGTCAAACGAGGGCAGTCTTACGCACTAAACTACAGTGTACTGAATAATCAGATTAAGAATATGAATCAGTAATAAAATAATTGAACCCCACTCATTTTTTAAATAATATGCTCATTGACCTGAAAATATAGAGTCTCTAGATTAACACACTCAAAACTCAAAAAAAATAGAGGATGGGCACTCTCCCAAATGCTGGTAGCAACATTAACTACCAGGAATGAAGAATGACCTTCACAGAGCAATGATTTAGTGACACAGTTTCTTACAGAAAAAATGGCTTAATACCCACTATTCTAAAATACTGGCAATCAGCCCCCAAATTTATCCACTTTGTTTCAAGTGACACGTTATTATTTCAGGTTACTTCAGGGCCTTAGGTTATTTCAGGATATATTTTTCAATTAAATATTTAATACATGCAAATAACATTTATAATATATGTATGTAAGACATAAAGAATACATTAAATAGCCACATACTCAATACCCAATTAAAAGAATAGAATATAACAAAGTCCCTTTGTACCCATCCTGGTGACCATTTTACAAACAATTTATCCTAATTTATTAGTAAAGCTAAACCGTTCAAAATTAAATATTCCACAGGAAGAGTACTGATACTGTTCTGGTATATAACAACTGAAGAGATTTTCCAAATAAAATTCATTCTAGTCATCTTTCGTACAATTACAATTAAGAGAAAATTTCAATCTTTTTTTGCTTAGTTATATAATATGCCTTTTTTTCCTCAAAGGCTAAATTTCTATTTTAATTACCTAAGAATCAACCATTGTTTATAGTTAGAATGGACCTGGAAAATTTCCCATGCAGCCAAAATTTTCTCATACATCCAACCCCACCTCCACATAGAGATTCAGCAGTCTTCTACTAAAAACTATGCTCTTGGTCAATTATTTAATTTCTCCCAAGAAAATCAACTTAACCAAAAGTTTTATTTCCAATGTACATGGCTTTGTTGGGAAATTCCACTTTCAGCCATACCAAGTACCTAGAACTAGACTTTACTCCCACCATAATCTAGAAAAATAAAAAATGTTGAATGAAGTATAAACATCCCTGATCATTGTAATAGAGACAATAAAATTTCTGACAAAATTCAGTATCTTTTCATAATCAAAAACTCTTAACAAAATGAATATAGAAGGAATATACCTCAACTTTATAAAGGCAATATATGACAGCTCACAGCTAACAAGATACTCAACAGTGAAAAGCTAAAAGCCTTTCTTCTAAGATCAGGAGTAAGACAAGAATATTCACTCTTGCTACTGCTACTCAACATAGTACTGAAAGTCTAAGCCAGAGCAATGAGGCAATAATTGCCTAATAAATATTGCCAAAATAAATAAAAGGCATCCGAATCAGAAAAAAAGAAGTAAAATTTTCTCTGTTTGCAGATGACATGATCCTATATATCTTAAGGACTCCACCAAAAGACTGCTAGAACTAATCAACAAATTGAGTAAAGTTGCAGGATACAGAATAAACATACAAAAATCAGTTGCATTTCTATACACTAACAATAAAATAGCTAAAAGAGAAATTAAGAAAGTAATCACATTTAAAATAGAATCAAAAAGAATAAAATGCGGTTGACCCTTGTACAAGTAGAAATCTAGAAAAATCTAGAAAAAGACTACTGGAACCAAGAGTGGAATACAGTACAGTCACAGTTCACAAGTTAAAATACCAAAAAACAGGGGTGCCTGGGTGGCTCAGTGGGTTAAGCCACTGCCTTCGGCTCGGGTCATGATCTCAGGGTCTTGGGATCCAGTCCCGCATCAGGCTCTCTGCTATAAAATCTTTTAAATAAATAAATAAATACTAACAATGAACATTTGTAAAATAAAACCAGAATATATGGCTCTGCCACCCATCTTCAGATGAAAGCAAAAGAAAAACCAAACAAACAAAAAAAAACCCCAACAACAACAAAAGAACTGTGTAAATGAAACTATATTTTCTTTTCTTTTCTTTTTTTAAGATTTTATTTATTTATTTGACAGAGATCACAAGTAGACAGAGAGGCAGGCAGAGAGAGAGGGGGAAGCAGACTCCACATATCATTACATGCATATGAAATGCCCAGAACAGGTAAACCTACAGAGGAGTTATATTTGGGATATGGGATATTTATCATATCAAATTAACATCCTTACATATATTGCACATTCTAAAAAGAGATAGAAAACAGATTGGTGGTTGCCTTGGGAGGAAATGGGGGTATTGGGAATGATATCTAAAAAGTACAGGGTATGTTTCTGAGGAAATGAAAATGTTATAAAATTGACTCTGGTAATGTACACTTTACTTATTTATTTTTTTTAAAGATTTTATTTATTTATTTATTTGAGAGGCAGAGATCACAAGTAGGCAGAGAGGCAGGCAGAGAGAGAGGTGGAAGCAGGCTCCCCGCTGAGCAGAGAGCCAGATGCGGGGCTCCATCCCAGGTCCCCAGGATCATGACCCGAGCCAAAGGCAGAGGCTTTAACCCACTGAGCCACCTAGGCGCCCCTACACTTTATTTTTTTAATTCAATTTATTTAAACTAAAGAAACAAAAAACAAAAACAATTCACCCATTTTTCCCACCCCCACTCCCACCTCTGGCAACTACCAATCTGTTCACTCTGAGCTTCATTTTAAATATATATATATATATATATTTTTTTTTTTTCAGATTTCACATATAAGAGAGATCATACAGTATTTGCATAGAGTATTTGTCTTTCTCTGTCTGACTTATATCACTTAGCATGATGCCCTCTAAGGTCTATCCACATCCCAAACGGTAGGATTTCATTCTTTTTTATGGTTGAATAATATTCCTGTGTGTGTGTGTGTGTGTGTGTGTGTGTGTGTGTGTGTATGACACAATTTCTTTAAATGAGTGAATTGTATGGTATGTGAATTTTATCTCAATAAGGCTGTAACAAAAACAAAAAATATTACTTAAAAGATCAACCTGCTTGCCCTATATTCCATGCTGGCTACCACCCCATTTTCTCTGTTACCCTTTACAGAAAAATCCCTGGGGAAATTTGCCAGAGAGGGAGATTAAAAATATGGGGGGAAAGGAGAATAAATCCTGAGGTGTTTTAACTAGAATTGGAGGTATTAGTGTGAACTCTGTGTGTGTGTGTGTGTGTGTGTGTGTATTCCCAACTCCTACTTCCCTAGTCTGTCCACTGTGAAGGCCTAGGAGCACAACACACTGAACACTCCACAGTAGGAAAGAATGGCCATATATACAACTAAATTTATGTTTTATAAAAAGTTTTGCTCTCTTCGAGACATTCACCCTAGAAGGTATAAATGTCCAAAACTATTTTTTAATACCTTTTTGGATGCTTGCTTCAGTATTTGGATAAACACCTTTTGAAAAGTTTTAAATATAACATATTAAGCCACTTAGGGTAAATATAACAACTGAAAATAACCAAAAACCAGCAGAAGTCAATTCTGATGAATAATACAAATTATCAACCTGCATAATAGCAATTTGAATCAAAACATATTTCACAGAAAATATATTACGAGGGCAAATATTATTCTGAGACTATTGTTTTCTCTTAAGCAGCTCCTTGTGTCTAAAACATACAATAGGCATTTCAAATACTCACTTCTAATTCTATCGAAAGATCCCAGAGACATATTTGTCCGTCATGGCATCCAGTTACAATTGTGGTCCCGTCGTCTGTTAAAAGTACTGCTGAGATGCAATGTGTTGGTGCTTTGCGACCCCAAAGAACAATGGGTAGGACAAGGCTGTTTCCTGCCATTGTGTTTTCAAACCTGGAAATGTTGTAAGAATAACGTCAAATATTACAATAATTCCTTCTAAAACATACATTTGCATTATGAATCCAAGTTGAATGTCCTAAGTACCAAAAATTCTCCTGAATATATATGATATATATATGATACACATATATGAAAATACATAAAATTTCATTTTGTATATATAATCTAATTAAAATCTTAGTTAATTCTCATAATAAATCATGCATCAAGTACTATGGCCATGCCCCTTTCACAGATAGAGACACTGAGTCTGAAGGAGTCAGAAGGTGAAAAGCAAAGTAACGGAGCCCAAATCAAAAGCCAGGCGGCCTGACTTCGAAACCTAAGATCTTATTCACCCTGCTAGGCTACCAATGACATGTAAGGTCTAGAAATTTGTTAGATCTCCAAACCAGTAACAGATGCCAATGTCCAAGAAAAACTCAGTGTTGTTTCACAGTGTGCTAAACATTAAAAAGAGGATATTCAGTGGAAAACTCATTCATCTATATTTACTACAAACCTATTATGTCTCAAGATCATCAATGTCTTCTACTGTAAATTCTGAAACTTCAGGGAAAAGGGTTTCTTTTTAAGTGTATATGGGAGTACGGGAGAGCACAAATACAAGGAATTATTCTTCATAGGACAAAATCAAGACCTAGTTGGTGAAACAACCAGATTTAAGTGTTATAAACTGTATGGCTAAAAACTAAATACTAGTTCAGAGAAGTTAGAGAGAAATGAAAAATGGAATAATCAAAGAGGGCTCCAAAAAGACTGCCAGATCCCATGAGACACTAGGTGGTCACCTATAGGGCTTGACAAACAGTCAATCAGAAATGGTCACTGCAGTGAATTTTTCTGCCCCAAATTTTTAAGTGACAACAAATGATGTATGTATAATCATAGACCCTTTAGAATGCTAAGACAGCCCATGAAATTTTCAGAAATACTTAAAGGAATAACCATTTTCTGTGAAGAAAACTAGTTTGATAGCCATGGTCTTATTGTTAGCTGCTTCCAACAAGACTTCTTTAAACCACTACCTCACTTAAAAAAGAAAAAATAAACAAAAATAAAAACTAAAACTAAAGTCGCTTTTAAAGAATAGTCACTGGGTGAGGTGCCTGAGCGGCTCAGACAGTTAAGCATCCCAGGCTTTTTTTTTTTTTTAATATTTATTTATTTATTTATTTATTTAATTTTTTAAATTGACATATAATGTATTATTAGCCCTAGGTGTACAGGTCTGTGACTTGTCAGGCTTACACACTTCACAGCACTCATCATAGCACATACCCTCCCCAATATCCATAACCCCCCCACCCTCTCCCTAGGCCCTCCGCCTGGCAACCCTCAGTTTGTTTTGTGAGATTAAGAGTCTCCTATGGTGGGGCGCCTGGGTGGCTCAGTGGGTTAAAGCCTCTGCCTTCGGCTCGGGTCGTGATTCCAGGGTCCTGGGATCAAGCCCCGCATCGGGCTCTCCGCTCAGCAGGGAGCCTGCTTCCTCCTCTCTCTGCCTGCCTCTCTGCCTCCTTGTGACCTCAGTCTGTCAAATAAATAACTAAATAAATCTTAAAAAAAAAAAAAAACCTCTTAAAAAAAAAGAGTCTCCTATGGTTTATCTTCCTCCCGATGCCATCTTGTTTCATTTTTTCCTTCCCTACCCCCCAAACCCCCTACGTTGTCTCTCAAATTCCTCATATCAGGGAGATCATATGATAATTGTCTTTCTCTGATTGACTTATTTTGCTCAGCATAATACCCTCTAGTTCCATCCACATCATGGCAAATGTAAAGATTTCATTTCTTTTGATGGCTGCACAGTATTCCATTGTGTGTGTATATGTGTATATATGTATATACACACACATACATACATACATACCACATCTTCTTTATCCATTCATCTGTTCATGGACATCTAGGTTCTTTCCATAGTTTGGCTATTGTGGACATTGCTGCTATAAATATTCGGGTGCACGTGGCCCTTCGGATCACTACATTTGTATCTTTAGGGTAAATACCCAGGAGTACAATTGCTGGGTCATTGGGTAGCTCTATTTTCAACTTTTTGAGGAACCTCCATGCTATTTTCCAGAGTGGTTGCACTAGCTTGCATTCCCACGAGCAGTGTAGGAGGGTTCCCCTTTCTCTGCATGCTCACCAGCACCTGTCATTTCCTGACTTGTTAATTTTAGCCATTCTCACTGGTGTGAGGTGGTATCTCATTGTGGTTTTGATTTGTATTTCCCAGATGCTGAATGATGTGGAGCTCTTTTTCATGAAGCATCCACTCTTGATTTCAGCTCAGGTGGTGATCTCAGGGTCCTGGGATTAAGCCCTGCATTGGGCTCAGCCGTGGAACCTGCTTAATATTCTCTCTCTTCCTCTCCCTCTGCCCTTTCCCTTCCTCATGCACTTACACTCTCTCTCTACCATCCCATTTTCTCTGTTACCTTTTACAAGAAAAATCCCTGAAGAATACTGCCAAAGAGGAAGGTTAAAAATATTGGGGGGGGGGAGGAGAATAAATTCTGAGGTATTCTACTAGAATTGGAGGTATTAGTGTGAAAAAAAAAAAAACTCACTGGAAAGAAAATGAGGCAAGTAAAAACTCTAAAAATCTATATTACTTAAATCTTTTATTTTTTATTAGAATACATGACTTTCATCATTTTGCATCCCCCAAAACTTCACTTTTTGCTACTAGTAAAAGGTATGTACTTAAGGAAAAAATTTCAAGTTCACTTCCTATTACTATAACCTTATATATATATATCATGTCCACCATTTCATAGGCTACCACAACACAATTATTTCCATTTCTTTTTTTTGCATATTTCTATTTGATATCAGAAAATGAAACAAAGCACTGAACCAATTTTAATAAAACAGGTACAGCATGTTTCCTGGCTGAAAAACATACCCAACAATGACTTTCTCAAAAAGGGAATCTGGAAGAAGTTCATTTTTCCATGTTGAAAACATTCAGTATTAAATTATATCACCCAAAGATTTCTCTCAATTAAATAAGCTCTCAGGGGGCGCCTGGGTGGCTCAGTGGGTTAAAGCCTTCGGCTCAGGTCATGATCCCAGGGTCCTGGGATCGAGCCCCGCATCGGGCTCTCTGCTCAGCGGGGAGCCTGCTTCCTCCTCTCTCTCTGCCTGTCTCTCTACCTACTTGTGATCTCTATCTGTCAAATGAATAAATAAAAAAATCTTTTAAAAATAAATAAATAAATAAATAAATAAGCTCTCAGCACTGAAGACAATATGGAAGGATCTGGAAAGAACACCATTTCTCTATATTTGGGGAGTCATATTCAGTGCATATTGTTTTGCTTAAAGAAAATCCAATATAAGGACTCAGGACTAAGGAATATGTGTGCTATGGGGAGATGGGCCTGCTCTGATGCAAAAGGAAAGAGCATTCTGGTATTTGAGTGATAAGGCAACTCAAGGAAACCTAGAAGAATAATGCATTTCATAGCCCCTAAAACAAGTGAAAATAATCATCTGTAATATGACAAAGGCATATAGCATATCATTAGAAAACATATCAATCTCTGACTCAAGTTCTCCAGAAACTAAAATAATTATGAAGATTTAGAAAAAAAAAAAAAATACCCCACATCCTCCCAGTCAACAAGTCAACAAGAATCTGAGAGGAATTCTCATTAAGGGCAATGAAGGATTTTCAGAGAGAACTGTCTTAGTTTCCTAGGGTTGCCACGACCACAAACTGAATAGCTTTAACAACAGAATGTATTGTCTCACAGTTCTTGAGCCTTCAAATCTGAAATCAGATGTAGGCAGGGTTCACTGTGAAGGGAAGGATCTACTCCAGGCCCCTCTCCTTGCTTGTAGAAGGCCATCTCCATGCTCGTATGGCATTCTCCCTGTGGCACATCTGTCTCTGCACATCTGTCTCCAAATTTCCCCCCTTTTAATAAGGACATCAGTTATACTGGATTAGGACCCACCTTGATAACCATCATTTTAGCTTGATGACCTCCATTAAAACCCTACCTATGTCCAAATGAGGTTACATTCGGAGGTACTGGAAGTTAGAATTTCAACAAAGGAATTTTAGGGGAGCACAACTCAACCCACAACAGGAATATATCCTTTTAAAGAACATAACCTGGGGCGTCTGGGTGGTCAGTCAGCTAAGCATCTGCCTTTGGCTCAGGTCATGATCCTGGGACCCTGAGATGGAGCCCCATGTCGGGCTCCCTGCTCAGCAGGGAGTTTGTTTCTCCCTCTCCCTCTGCCTGCCCCCAGGCCCACGTGCATGTGTGCATGTTCTCTCTCTCTCTCAAAAAAAAAAAATTTTAAAAAAAAAAAAAAGAAGAAGAACATAACCTAGAACTAATTAATTATCCAAAAAGCAATTATCCCTCAGGAAATAAAAGTAAAGAATTTCACTATGTCTTTTCCAGGAGATACTACATCTGCTAGTTAACTGCATATCTGAGGAAAAAGTAAGAAATTCTGTCTAACAAAGGTAAGGAGTTACCATCTTATGTCTTACGTTGAGGACGGAGGCAGCAGGAACCAGATTCCAAAATTCACTGCTATATTTCAATGGAAATTAGACAGTAAAAACTAACCTGTCCTGACCCATATATATGTATGGATGTGTGTGTGTGTGTGTGTGTGTGTGTGTGTGTGTGTGTGTGTGTGTGTGTGTGTGTAAAACATACCCTTGTCAAAGGTCCTTAAATTATGCCCAATGTTATTTCTTGGCTGGTATACTAAAAGATCTAAATAGGGGCGCCTCAGGGTCTTGGGATCAAGCCCCCTATCAGGCTCTCTAATCAGTTCTCTGCTCCCTCCTCTCTCTCTGCCTGCCTCTCTGCCTACTTGTGATCTTTCTGTCAAATAAATAAATAAAATCTTTTAAAAAAAAAAAGATCTAAATATAAAGTACCTGTTTTGGGGGGTTTGGGTTTTTTTGTTTTGTTTTAGATTTTATTATTTATTTGACAGAGAGAGCGAGAGAGCCCAAGCACTGGGAGTGTCAGTGGGAGAAGAAGGCTCCCAACTGAGCAGGGACCCTGATGCGGGGCTCCATCCCAGGACCCTGAGATCATGACCTGAGCTGAAGGCAGACGCATAACTGACTGAGCCACCCAGACGCCCCTAGAAAGTACCTGTTAAGTGAAATATTTAGAAGGTAAATGATCATAAAGAATACCTGAAATGAAACATGAAACTGTAGTGGGACTCACAATCAGTAGCTGCTATGGATGCCTTACTGCTGGGATTAGGGTGGTTCCAATCAAATACAGAATAAACAGAAACAACTTCGAAGTAAATAATAATCAAAAGGGCTTAGTGGTCAACCAGAAGATGGTATTGAGAAAAACCAGGTTCATATAGTTTCAGATCATGGCTGGGCCAGTGGGGCGGGGGGCGGAGACTAAGTCCTATTTATAAGACTCATGTAAAGAAGTGGATTTGTGCTCCTGGGTCTCGGATATTAAAACCTCCTGGAGGGGCACCTGGGTGGCTCAGTGGGTTAAGCCTCTGCCTTCAGCTCAGGTCATGATCCCAGGGTCCAGGGATCGAGCCCCACATTGGGCTCTCTGCTAGGCAGGGAGCTTGCTTCCCCCCCTCTCTCTCTGCCTGCCTCTCTGCCTACTTGTGATTTCTTTCTGTCAAATACACAAACAAAAAATCTTTAAAAAAAAATAAATAAATAAAATAAAACCTCCTGGATATGAGGTTATTAAATCAAAGTTGGGGGCAGACTGTGGAGAAATGGCTTTGGGGGAATGTTCAAAAGTTGGAGGCAGAGAAGACCCATTTTGACACTGGCTCTCCTCTCTCTTGCCAGACATGGAGACATCCTTAATGATGCTGGGTTAGTTCAAAAAATAAGAGTGCTCAGGCTTTACAACACTTCCTTACCCTACACTAGACTTTTTGTTATGTAGGAAAAATAAGCTCTATTAGTTTTTTACAACACTTCCTTACCCTACACTAGACTTTTTGTTATGTAGGAAAAATAAGCTCTATTAGTTTAAGGCCACAATTTTTAAGTTTTGTTATGCATAAATATTATGATCTTTCTCACAGATACACTACACCCCCAAATTTGTAAAAATAATATTCATGGCAAACATATGTGGTAAGAAGAAAGACAAAGAATTACATAAAGGAAAAATGTTAAGACCCCTACAAAGTAAGGGGTGGCTTTGTTGGAGGTGAGAAGAGGACAAGGAAACAAATACAACTGTCATCCTGTGGCCAAGCTCCTTCACACACCAGCAGAAGATAATTAAAATTCATCATTAGCTGATCAACTTGTGAAAGACAAACTTAAGATGGTTTAGGTAGGTCACTGTAAAATGTATGTATACTTCAATTTTATACAAGTCCAATATAAATAAGCTCTATTAGTTTAAGGCCACAATTTTTAAGTTTTGTTATGCATAAATATTATGATCTTTCTCACAGATACACTACACCCCCAAATTTGTAAAAATAATATTCATGGCAAACATATGTGGTAAGAAGAAAGACAAAGAATTACATAAAGGAAAAATGTTAAGACCCCTACAAAGTAAGGGGTGGCTTTGTTGGAGGTGAGAAGAGGACAAGGAAACAAATACAACTGTCATCCTGTGGCCAAGCTCCTTCACACACCAGCAGAAGATAATTAAAATTCATCATTAGCTGATCAACTTGTGAAAGACAAACTTAAGATGGTTTAGGTAGGTCACTGTAAAATGTATGTATACTTCAATTTTATACAAGTCCAATATATAAAAGCTAGTCCTGCTGAATTTATAAGAGAATTCAAGAAATTTCCACATCCAAAGAACACATCAATATTTCCTTTCAGCACTGAAGTGTGCTAGTTCTTACTTTCAAGATTCCTTTGGATATTCTAGGTCCTCTTAACTTCCACACAAATTGAAAAATCAGCTTGTAAATGTCTGCAGAAAAGCCTGATGAGTCATGATTATGCCTAGAGCTGCATCAAATTCATGTATCAATCTGGGGAGCAATGTTTCAATGAAATATTACTAGTGCAAAAGTGTATTCTAAAAGCAATCTTAGTGTGGGCACCTGGGTGGCTCAGCTAGTTAAGCATCTGCCTTCAGCTCAGGTCATGATCTCAGAGTCCTGGGATGGATCCCCAAGTTGGGGCTCCCTGCTCAGTGGGGAGTCGTCTTCCCCCGCCCCCACCCCACCCCCACTCCTGCTCTCTTGCTCTCTCTCACTCAAATAAATAAGATCTTTTAAAAAATAAATAATGGAATCTTACTTCTTAAAGGGATGTACGGTCAAAGTAGCACATGCAGCTTTTTGATGAGACTCCACCACTCTTCTTTCTCAATATAAATGAATACAACCTGGTCCAACACGGTTAACCAAACAAGAAAATCAAACAGAAATCAAATAATTTTGTAGCTCTCTCCTGAAAGGTTCTGAATTCTTCCTATCACTTTTTTGAGAGAGTAACACTTTTCTTCTAGAAAATAAAAAATTTAATAGAGAACAAACTGACGGTTACTAGACTGAGGTGGATGGGGAGATGGGTAAAATAGCGATGGGAATTAAGGAGTATACTTGTGATGACTACCAGGTAGTGTATGGACATGATGAATCACTATACTGTACACTTACAACTAATCTTACACTGTATGTCAACTAACTGGAATTTAATAAATTTTTTTTTAAAAAATGAATTACATGGAAGAAAGAACAAAAAAAGTTTATTTTCTCCTTAAAAGTACAAACATATCGGGGCGCCTGGGTGGCTCAGTTGGTTAAGCGACTGCCTTTGGCTCAGGTCATGATCCTGGAGTCCTGGGATCAAGTCCCATATCAGGATCCCTGCTTGGCAGGGAGTCTGCTTCTCCCTCTGACCCTTCCCCTTCTCATGCTCTCTCTCTGTGTGTCTCTCATTCTCTCTCTCTCAAATAAATAAATAAAATCTTTAAAAAAAAGAAAAAGTACAAACATATCTACTCACCAGCGACAAGGAAGAAACACTGTGAGGTATGTGTACTATATTTATATGTATAAAATTAATGCCATATATGCTAAAATGAACATGTACCTAATGTATGAACACTTTTAATTTTGACAAGCTTTTTTAAGGTATAGTATTTTTTAAGGTATTTTTTAAGGTATAGTAACATGTTCTCCATCGAAACAAATTATTCTTGGAAGAGAGATACTATTACTCTTTCTTTTTTTTTTTTTTTTCAAAGATTTTATTTATTTATTTGACAGACAGAGATCACAAGCAGGCAGAGAGGCAGGCAGAGAGAGAGGAGGAAGCAGGCTCTACGCCAAGCATAGAGCCCGATGTGAGGCTCAATCCTAGGACCCCGGGATCATGACCTGAGCCGAAGGCAGAGGCTTTAACCCACTAAGCCACCCAGGTGCCCCACTATTACTCTTTCTTAAGAGCTTACAATTCCCTTTAGCATACACAATAAACACATTCTATTCATGAAAATTTGAGAGACTGTAAGATTCTAACTTGAATTTCTGAATCAAAGAAAAGACATATTACTTTTAGTACTTATTTTGACTAGATACAGTACAATGAGTATTAATTCCGTAAAACCTAGAAATCTGGTCATGGTGTAATAATTAACAGGAATTTCTTGGAACATCTACTGAAGAAATTATCATTATAAAGAAATGATCTTGGGGCACCTGGGTGGCTCAGTTAATTGAGCACCTGACCCTTGGTTTCAGCTCAGGTCATGATCTTATGGGTCATGGGATCCAGCCCCACAACAGACTTCCCAATCAGTGGGAAGTCTGCTTGAAGATTCTCCCTCTCTGCCCTTCTCCTCGCTCTCGTACACACAGTGCATGCTCCCTCTCAATAAATAAATAAACCTTGGGGCACCTGGGTGGTTCAGTGAGTTAAAGCCTCTGCCTTCGGCTCAGGTCATGATCCAGGGTCCTGGGATCAAGCCCCACATCAGGCTCTCTGCTCTGCGGGGAGCCTGTTTCCCTTCCTCTCTCTCTGCCTGCCTCTCTGCCTACTTGTGATCTCTGTCGAGTAAATGAATAAAATCTTTAAATAAATAAATAAATAAATAAATAAATCTTGAGAAAAAATAAAGAAACATGATCTATAAGATGCTTCCTATAATTCAGTCACTGGTATTTATTTAATAACCTGGGCCATTTTAGAGACTAATTCATTTACCTTACACTAATCCTTCCATGGTACTTGTCACTTATAACCAAACCAATGGATGTCCTGTGAATTACCTAAAATTTCACAAAATCCTCAATCACTAGGCCATAGACCTTTGGGTTTTCAACATATTTTTTTTTTCTCTCGTGCTTTTTGGTGTAATAAAGTCTTCTACATCTATCTGACCCTATATACCATGTGAATATATAGCTTAGATAAAAGAAGAGAGAAGAAAGAAATCAAACAAAGGAACAGGATAAGGAATCTTTAGTTCATTATATGAGCATTGTATGTGCAAACACTCTTAATACAAGGAAATACATACAGGAAAAAAATTATAATCTCAGTCCATCAAAAATACAAATGCTTCAAAACATTTTTTTCTTTTTTTTTTTTTTTTAACATATAATGTATTTGTTTCAGGGGTACTGGTCTGTGAATCATCAGTCTTACACGATTCACAGCACTCACCACAGCACATACCCTCCCCAATGTCCATAACCCAACCACCCTATCCCTCCCCTCCACCCCAGTAACCCTCAGTTTGTTTCCTGAGATTAAGAGTCTCTTATGGTTTGTCTCCTTCCCCCGTCCCGTCTTATTTCATTTTTCCCTCCCTTCCCCCCACTACCCCCCCACCATGCCTCTCAAATTCCCCATATCAGAGAAATCATACGATAATTGTCTTTTTCTGATTTACTTATTTCGCTCAGCATAATGCCCTCTAGTTCCATCCACATCGTTGCAAATGGCAAGATTTCATTTTCTGATGGCTGCATAGTATACCATTGTATATACACACCACATCTTCTTTATCCATTCATCTGTTGATGGACATCTAAGTTCCTTCCAGAGTTTGGTTATTGTGGACATCGCTGCTATAAACATTTGGGTGCATGTGCCCCTTTGGATCACTACATTTGTATCTTTCGGGTAAATACCCAGTAGTGCAATTGCTGGGTCATGCGGTGAAATTTTAGAAAAGCCACCAAAGGCACTAATGAAATAACACGAAATAAAGGATACCCTGGCTTACGATACTAGACTATCACGTCAAATACCTCCAAGAAGAACTGACTGAGGCTTCCACCTGGTAACCGAGTCTAAGTGACTGATTAAAACAACAAATGGGCAAATTAGCCAGGACCTAACCCTATAATTGGGCTGGACACAGGAACTTAAGTTTGAATTTCTTCAAACTGAGTAACAGATAAGCCAAGACACTCGAAATGGGCACCACATGGGGAGTTAAGAGGAATTAAAATACAGAGTATGCAGTTTTCCAACCATCATCATTCAACTGCTCTATTAATTAGCTAATAATCCATTCCTTGTTTACAACACTATCACCTAGTGTATGAAGGGAGTTAAACATGTTCCAAAAAAGCTTTATATTAAATGGGAATGAAACAAGTCCTGGAATAGGATTGAGATTTTTAAAAATTCCTATTTTCATGGAAAAGGCCCAAAGCAAAAGTGATTGAACAAATTATTTTTTTTTAAGTTTTTTTTTTTTTTTAAGATTTTATTTATTTATTTGACAGAGAGAGATCACAAGTAGACAGAGAGGCAGGCAGAGAGAGGGAGGGAAGCAGGCTCCCTGCCAAGCAGAGAGCCCGATGCGGGACTCGACCCCAGGACCCTGAGATCATGACCTGAGCCGAAGGCAGCGGCTTAACCCACTGAGCCACCCAGGCGCCCGATTGAACAAATTATTAATATGACATAGTTATGTCATATTAATGACATAACTTTAATAGAAACTCTGAAGAAAATTATCTAACTCTCCAAAATATTGTGTACAATATATTCATATTTTGCCACTAATATATCAAAGAAAAATGTTAGCTTTCAAATTATAAATAGACAGGGTCTAAGACTAGATGCCTCTAGAAGCAGAAGAATACTAGAAACGCTCAATTTTCATTCATGTTTGTAACAAAATCTTGCTTAAAATTAAATTTAGAGATTGGTTATTAAATAAAATTAACTGATCAAGCTTCACAGTCAAATATCAGGAGTCCTAGATGCTACCACTCACTGTGCCACCAATCATGCAGTCTTTGATCATACCAATTCTAAGGCTTAGTTTTCTCCCTAAGAGTTATTTATAAAATTAATTTTGAATCCTTTTGAAGTCAAAAAAATCAAAGAGCAAGGATCTCAATGTCTACCTCTAAGTCATCTCTGGTGGTTGCTTTAATTTCATGTATTTCTCTATTTCAATGAATCTCCTCTATTTCTCATTCTGTATAGAAATATAATTGTACCTCAGTCAACAACAATAAAAATAATCATAACCGAACGAACTTAACAATCAGAACTGTATTCAAATCCTGGCTCTTCTGTGGAATCTTGAAAAAGTTACCTCTCTGGGTCTCAGCTTCCCCATGTGTAAAAGATGGACAATAATACCCTCTTTTTTTTTTCCTTTCTTTTTTTTTTTTTTTTTTTAAGATTTTAGTTATTTATTTCACAGAGAGAGACACAGTGAGAGAGGGAACACAAGCAGAGGGAGTGGGAGAGGGAGAAGCAGGCTTCCCTCCAAGCAGAAAGCCCAATGCGGGGCTTGACCTTTACTAATGACTGAGCCACCTAGGTGCCCCAATTATACCCTCTTTCAAGAAAGCTGTCTTACATTGGGAGGGTATGTGCTATGGTGAGTGCTATGAAGTGTGTAAACCCGGCGATTCACAGACCTGTACCCCTGGGGCTAATAATACATTATATGTAAATAAATAAATAAATAAATAAGAAAGAAAGCAAGCAAGCAAGCTGTCCTAATGATTGAGAGAAACCATACATGTAATGCAACTAGTGAAATACCTAGCACATGGAAGATGGTTAGTAAATAATTTTTTAAAAAGACAGATTTTGCTACATCTTCACATTCTGCTTCCACATCCACTGGTTTCTTCCAGCACTGCCATTTCATATTTTATAAAGTTGGATTTTTAATAAGGTTATGATCTTTCAATGACTTTCTGCTATAACATAAAAGAACTACTGTATATGCTTTTCAGACACAATTCTATTATCTGCAAATATGGCAACTCACTTCTGCATGACTTTATTAGAAGTAATGCTACAAACTCCTATGTGATACTTAAACAGCTTTCAAACTAAAATCTGTCTCCTAATAACAATAATTAGTATACATTTGAGAGCAGCACTTCCCAAGTTTTCATTTTGTGCCTATAGCATGGCATTACAGCAATAGATAAAATGGACACAATTCAACTATCCAATGGGACTTATACACATACAAGCAAACAATGACCACAGAGTGTCATATAGGAGAAATCTCAAGACCTATGAAGACACAAAAGATAGATATCCTAACCTACACTTTAATGGATCCAGGAAGGATTCTTGGAAGAAATAATGGTGAGAATGAGTAGGAATTAACCCAGGAAGAAGCTTAAGGAATCACATGTTCTAAATCCCATAGGTAAGAGAGCTCAATTCTTTCTCGACAGAGAAAATGGTAGAGTTGGCATTCAGAGCACAAAGGCCAAATGATGAGACAAAAAACAACAGGTGGATTTGCACCAAATCATAAAGGATTTAATCAGCCATCTGAAGGAATGTGGAGTTTAACCTGACAGCAATAGGAAACAGGTCAAGTGTTTTGAATCTGAATTTGCTTTTCAGAAAGATCACTCTAGCTGCAATACAACGGATAGGGATAAAACTCTGGGTTTGAAGACCAGTGGGGCTACTGCACTACTGCTAGTAAGAAATGATGTTACTGAAATTTATCTCAATCTCTCATTACTTATTTCTGCATTTTTGTGTTTAATGAACAAATGACTATTACTCTCCCCCTGCTGCTCTTTATGCTCATGTTCCCTAAGATCAAGAACCACATCTGTGTATTCACCACATAATGCTTGGCATAATGTCTGCATAAATGAGGTCTTTAATAAATACATGATGCAAGGTAGTAGTGGTGAGACCAGCAATAATAAGATGAAGAGGAGAGCTGTTTTAGAGATACAATAGATAGGATCTGGTGTTCAGAGCACCAAGTTGATAAAGATGCAACATGGATTTTGATACAGGTTCTACACAAGGGCACTAGGAGGACAAGAGAAAAAAAAAAAGCATTTTGAAATATTAAAAGTCCTCAACATAAAGGACTATTATTATGATACAGATGCCCAGTAAAGTCATCAAGACATCGGATTCTAATACATGAAACAAATTATTCTACACCTAACCAGAATTTACTAACTATAGGTTTTGAGAAGGGAGAAGATATTACAGGGTTTCACATTAGTCTTGAGCAGCATCAGACTAAAGAGACTTAGTGACCTATAAGTAGTTCTCTAAATAGAGAAGCGACATGCTAAAACTCAGCGACATAGTATAAATTTCAGATTAACATGGAGGAAAACACTACAGACAGGGAAACAAATACGATGCTACTACAACTAGCCTGAGTGCACAGAGATAAGAAACTTAGCTAAAATTATGAGTTTTGAAAGGAAAAGAAAATACAAGACAATAAAGAAAAATAGTAAATCATGGGGTTTGATGCAATGTGTAAGGCCAGAGGCTGTAGACAAAGACATGTGACTGTTACTTTCTAAGCAGAGTGAGATGGAAAGAGGGAGGAAACATGAGGGGAGGAAGGAAAGTGATAACATAAATGAGGTAAAAGCGGAACAGACGCATCATCTGGTATCTGAGAAATTACAACTCAGAAAATATTTGCATTAAATGGGAGCAGAGAACTCAACAGAAAGTGTTCTACAAGAGCAGCAAAAATGCAATCACCCTTTGCCTGCCTCAGTAAATCAAGTCACTGTAAGTTGATGAAACATGGGTCTACCTCCATGGCTTTGTTTGTTTTTTACATTTAAGCTTTTTTAAAAGAAAGGCTTTTATAGTTGACAAAAAATAAAAAATAAACTGTCTTCCTAATTTAAAAATGGAAAGATTATAGCCCATATACCATCTAACAATTTTTATTTTGTTGGGTATTTAGGTCCATTGGCAATTCTCTCAAAATCATATGGCAAACAGATCTTAGCCCAGAGGCATATACAGGCCTCCAGATTCCTAATGCAATAAATACTCTCCACTATTTTTTTTAAAGTAGGTTCTATGCCCAATGTGAGGCTTGAGCTCAACCCTGAGATCAAGAGTTGCATGCTCTATCTTCTTAGCCAGCCAGGAGTCCCTACTCTTCACTATTCTGTATTATCTTCATTTACTGCAAACTTCCATATACCAGAAAATGTCATTGTCCAGTCAACCTGGTTAATCAATGTGTTTTTCTAAATCACGTTACTCAAAGGTAAGTAGAACTCTAGTATTCATGGATAAAATAATGTGTCTCAGCTCAGCAGCATATGGGGGAGAGAGGGAGAAATGGGGTGGAGGAGATGTTGAAAGGGATAAAGGTGAAACAGGATCACGAGTGTGAGGGATGGTCTGCATCCAGACCCTCCTCTGGCAGTTAAGGACTTACAACCCAGCTGCTGAGAGCCCTGGGTTGTCTGCCCCCACTAAGGACTGCCTTAGCCAAAGGAAGATCCTTTGCCCAAGCTCTCATCCCTTCCCACAGGATAGCCCATATCCAGCGACTAATCAGCTCAAGGACATAAAAACCAGGCCCCCTCAAATCAAGTTAGCCCTAAAGGGTCGTTCTATCTTCAGAATTCCCCTCACCCTCCAGGCTCAACTGAGATTCCACTGAGACTCATCACAACTCAACTTCTCTCTTTGGCAGAACCTGCTTTCTGTGCTTCCCCACCCCCTACGCAAACCCCTCACTCCGTGTTTTGGTGGGCGTTTTGGGGGGTTTTTTGGTTGGCCTTTTTTTTTTTTTTTTTTTTTTTTTGAGAGAGAGAGAGAGAGAGTGAGCACGAGTGTGAGCTGGGGGCAGGGTTCAGTTAGGGGAGGAGGAAATCTCAAGCAGACTCCCCACTGAGCACTTAGCCTGAGACCATGACCTGAATCAAAATCAAGAGTTGGAAGCTTAACCAACTCAACCACCCAGGCACCCCACCCAGGGTACTGATATCAAGAGCCCTCCCTACTAAAGGTTTATTAGTGCCAATCTCTACCTCCAAGTCTGCTCACCAGAGAACCCAGGCTGCAAAAATAAGTGCCAAAGCTCTTTTTAGCACAAGAGGGTTCATTACATTATTCTATTTGTATGAATCTAAAATTTTCTCTAATTTTTAAAGGGTATATTGAAAAAAACTTTAATGTCCATCAATCAGGGATTAAATAAATTATGACAGAACCTTACCATGGAACACTGCAATGTGAGATATGAAATAATCTCCAAAATATATAGTGGGAGAAAAAGTACAATGCAGTGTGTAAAATATACTCCCATGGTGAGCGCCAAAAGGAGGATATATGTGAATCCATATACATCTAGACGTGCAACTAAACTAACACTAATTTTGTTGATAAATCATCGGTTTTATGGTTTTCCTCCCACCTTTGGATACTTCACTGTACTCCAAAATGTAGTTTAATAAATAAATAGATATGATGATTTTATTTGATTCACCAGGTTTTGTTTTAAAGATGCACATGTGCACACATGGAGTTTCCAAAAAATGTTTAACAAGAATTTATCCGCAGCCTATAATCTTTCAAATGCTAGTTCTCTGCTGTGAGTGCTCTGTCCCAAACCCCATGACTCACTATTTCTGCAAACATGTTTTCACTACATGTTCTATATACAGGTACTTAACACTTAGCCTTGTGTGTAGTTAGTTGTTTAGAAATTTGATGTTCCATTACAGTGTGTGTTCCTCAAGGGTAAAACCAGATCACCTATGTAAACCCACCACCTTTGTTATTTAATCATTATCAAGCAAACTGCATTCTGCGGGATTTGCAGCGGCTGACCAGCACCTAGAATAGTAACTGACTTCCACTAGTGGTCGGTATGTATCTCCTGAATGAGTAAACAGAGAATAACAATAACTAGCATTTTACTAAGCTCTCACGGTGTGCCAAGCAAGAGAAGATCTTTTTTCTTCTTCTTCTTTTTTTTTTTTTTTTGCTAAATCTGACTCCTTCTGGACTCTTTCAAGAATCTTACTCCCTTAATTATCCTCCTGTCAATCATTTTAATTTCTACTAAATTAGCCTTCATCCTTCAAACATGTTCACATGTCACTTTTGTCCAAAACACCCTCCTTTGTACCGGCCCCTGGTTGTAAATCCAGTTCTCTCTGACATTCTAATCACAATCAACATTTTGAAACCTGTGATCTTTGGCTCCCTGTTTCCATCCTTGCTACAAAAGTCCTCATGTAATTGAGTTTCGATCCTCAAACAAGATCCAAGGATCTCAAGATCTCCCACTACATGAAGAGATCACCAATTTCTCTAACAGGACACTCCAGGGCAGAACTCTCCATTACTAAGAGAGAGAAGCAAGGCCTTGGAGAGACCTGAGAAAAGAGAATGCTTTGTCATTAGTAAGGCTGCTAGTTTGACATGGCTGAACAATTGCCAATCCCCAACCCTCTCCCTTTGGTTTCCGTTTCAGTTTTCTCGCAATTATCCTCTTTCTATTTTTTCAGCTTTCTTCTGCCTAGATATATGAAGGCCCAGAAAGCCAAAGAAGAGGGACACCTGGGTGGCTCAGTCATTAAGCATCTGCCTTCGGCTCAGGTCACGATCCCAGGGTCCTGGGATCAAGCCTCGCATTGGGCTCCTTATTTGGCCAGAAGCCTGCTTCTCCCTCTCCCACTGCCCCTGCTTGCGTCTCTTGCTGTGTCTCTTGCTGTGTCTCTCGCTGACAAATAAATAAATAAAATCTTTAAAAAGAAAGAAAGAAATAAAGATAACCAAAGAAGAATTCAAGAAACAAGGAAAGATCTTATATCTGTTTTTCATTAAATTTGGACTACTTAATTTGATTATTCTTTTAATAAAAAACTCAGGATGAAACTTACTTTTCCCCTTATGACTCTCCCCAATTTTTTATTATGAAAAATTTCAAATGTACAAAAGGTTCAAAAAATAGTATAAAGATCACTCAACAAATATCATATTTCCTGTGTCAATATTTGTATATGTATGTATATACATACATATACCTATATACATACTCTTTGTTGCTAAACCAGTTGAAAATAACCTACATACATCATGACAAAACACTAAATAAAGAGCTTAAAAATAAAGAGCATTCTCCTTCATAAACACAGTATTATCACAATCACCATTATCAACACCATAATAATTCTTTAACAGAACCTAACTGTCCAGTCCACAAATTACTTCAACTGTCTAAAAATGTCTTTTGTAGCTTTTTTTAAACCGGCAAATATTCAAGCTATATGCATTGAATTTGGCTGTTATGTCTAAAGAGTAGTCTTTAGTTCTAGAACACTCCCAATCTCCTTTACATTAACTCTAAAAAACAAAACAAAATCAATTGCTTACAAAATGTTACACATTTTAGATTTGTGTGATCTTTTTTTGATGTCATTTACCTTGTTTCTCTATTTCCTATTTTCCTATAAACCAGAATTTAGATCTAAAGTCATCATTAGGCTCAAGTAAAACATCTCTGGCAAGAATACATCGTAAGTGATGCTACACACTTCATACTACTTCACCACAGGAGGCATGGAACATCGCATTGTCCCACACCATTTGGTTAAGATGCTGACTACCAGATATTTCCACTGTGCTGTTTTTTTTTTTTCCTCCTTTAAAGCTATCAATAACCAGGGTGCCTGGGTGGCTCAGTGGGTTAAGCCTCTGCCTTCGGCTGAGGTCATGATTTCAGGGTTCTAGGATCAAGCCCCGCATGGGGCTCTCTGCTCAGCAGGGAGCTCGTTTCCCCCTCTCTTTCTGCCTGCTGCTCTGCCTACTTGTGATCTCTCTCTCTCTCTGTCAAATAAATAAATAAAATCTTAAAAAAAAAGCCATCAATAACGTATGGAATGATACTCTGATAAGACCACCGTATTCTGCAATATCCCACGTGACACTGACATCTCACGTGATTTCTAAAAGCTCTAAAACAGAATAATATGTGAAAAATCTAGTATGATATCAATGTTGATCTCTCAACATTACTTTTTAAACTCTCAAATGCAAAAGATGTATTTCTATTCCACGGACGCAGGCATTTTCATAAGGGGGTCAACAACATCTCAGTACATGTACTTCCTATCCCTCAGGCAGGGCCCCTGAGATTTGTAAATAACAAACTCAAATTCTCTCTCATGAGAACAGGCACACATGAACAAGAGGAGGCCTATACTACCCGCCTTCCTCTGGGGAACATGAGTAACAGGGACTATAGAGTAAATAGCAGAACTTAGCTTGCCACAGTTACAATGAAAGAAAGAAGAGTCTATAAAGGTTAGCTCAGATTCTCATAGAATATTCCTACATCGTTTGTCAGAAGAGTGTCTTCAGGTCAAATTCACAATACAAAGCGATGAAGGAAGTGATCATTAAGATTATGAATTTTCAGGGGCACCTGGGTGGCTCAGTGGGTTGAGGCCTCTGCCTTCGGCTCAGGTCGTGATCCCAGGGTCCTGGGATCGAGCCCCAAGTCAGGCTCTCTGCTTCACGGAGAGCCTGTTTCCTCCTCTCTCTGCCTGCCTCTCTGCCTACTTGTGATCTCTGTCTGTGAAATAAATAAATAAAATCTTTAAAGGGGCGCCTGGGTGGCTCAGTGGTTAAAGCCTCTGCCTTCAGCTCAGGTCGTGATCCCAGAGTCCTGGGATCGAGCCCCGCATCCAGCTCTCTGCTCAGCAGGGAGCCTGCTTCCCTCTCTCTCTCTCTCTGCCTGCCTCTCTGCCTACTTGTGATCTCTCTCTGTCAAATAAATAAATAAACTTTAAAAATAAATAAATAAAATAAAATAAAATCTTTAAAAAAAAAGATTATGAATTTTCATTGTGCTGCATTTTTGTTACCAATTTATTGAAGATTTGAAAAAAACTGAACTGGGCCATAAAGACTGTTTACTGGAATGCAATGAGATAGCCAGGTCATAACATGCTGAAGGAACTACCGAGCTGCTTACTCAGAACAAAAGGTTTCCGGATTGGGGCGCCTGGGTGGCTCAGTGGGTTAAAGCCTCTGCCTTCAGCTCAGGTCATGATCCCAGGGTCCTGGGATCGAGCCCCGCATCGGGCTCTCTGCTCAGCGGGGAGCCTGCTTCCTCCTCTCTCTTTCTCTGCCTGCCTCTCTGCCTACTTGTGATCTCTGTCAAATAAATAAATAAAATCTTTAAAAAAAAAAAAAAAAAAAAAAAAGGTTTCCGGATTAAAGAGCTGTGAGGGACACAACCTTTTGAACACTAAGCTTGTCACTAGCTTGACAAGATCATACTTTATTATTTGAGTGGCAAGAAAACAATTCCCAATGAACATGACACTTAAGGACTCCTTTTTTTTTTTTTTTTTTTAAGATTTTATTTAATTATTTGTCAGAGAGAGAGAGAGGGACAGAGAGCAAGCACAGGCAGACAGAATGGCAGGCAGAGGCAGAGGGAGAAGCAGGCTCCCTGATGAGCAAGGAGCCCGATGTGGGACTCGATCCCAGGACGCCGGGATCATGACCTGAGCCGAAGGCAGCTGCCCAACCAACTGAGCCACCCAGGTGTCCCTAAGGACTCCTTTTTTAAGGGAGTTCCAGTATTGTTTCAAAAGGACATGTGTAGGGTGCCTGGGTGGCTCAGTGGGTTAAGCCACTGCCTTCGGCTCAGGTCATGATCTCAGAGTCCTGGGATTGAGCCCCGCATCGGGCTCTCTGCTCAGCAGGGAGCCTGCTTCCTCCTCTCTCTCTGCCTGCCTCTCTGCCTGCTTGTGATCTCTCTCTGTCAAAAAAAAAAAAAAAAATTTTAAAAAAAAAAAAAAAAAAAAGGACATGTGTAACGAGCAGACGGCAACAGAAGACGACACTTATTTCTTACTGCCAAACAGCCCTGATGCACGAGAGTCAGGTTTTGAAGAACCGTAGAGCTATCTGTTCAAAAAATGTATCACAATTTTTTAAATGACTCATAGATTTTGAGACATGAGTCATGTTCTAAATTTCTATAACTGCAATCAGGACATCTGAGCTCAACTTACGCTCTATCACCAAACTGCCTCAGTTTCAAGAGTTACTGATTAAACTAAAAGCAAACTATGCCCATCAAGCCCCTACATCTTAGGTAAAACAGGCCCCACTTGGTAGAACCAACTTTGACCCACTAGCCTCTATCTCATCTGCGTCTCCAATTATTCCTACATGTTTCCCTTCTCTCACTTCGTCATCAAAGCTATATTAAGCACTGACGTTTCTCATTCCTCACAAATTAAACTACCCAGGTAGAAACAAACATGCTCTTCCAAACTGGAAGTGGAACTCTCCCAGTATTCTGGGGATCAGGACGGTATGCCGGGTAAGTCAAAGATCTGACAGTCATACTGACGAGGGACTAATCCAGCTCCTCCGTTTACTAGCTGCAAACCGTAAGGGAATATGGAACCTCTTTCCAAGTCAGAATGCCCTCATTTTTAACATTACCCTTCTTCTTAGAGACTCCAGAAAAGTGTTCTGCCTGTCACAAAACTGCTCTTGACAAGTCACCAATGACCTCTCCAACACTAAATCTGATGTCAAGTCCTAATCCTAATCTCTCCTGACCTACCAGCAGCATTTGGCATAGTCCATACTTCCTCTTCCTTGAAACACTTCTTCTCTCACCCTCCAAGTCTTCACACTTTCCTGATATATCTCTAGCTTTAGTCTCCATTTTTCCTCATTTTTGACCTTTAAATGCTGGCATACCAAGAGCTTAGTCCTTGGACTCCTTTCCTGACAACACTCCTTCCCTTTCTCCCTCCTTCAGGGATTTCACCAAGCCTCGCAGCTTAAATACCAACTACATGTTGACAATGCCCAATTACAGCTTGGGGCTCTCTTCTGACTCCAAACTCACCTATCCAGCTTCCTACTCAGTATGTCCCTCCAGATAGCTAATTAGCTTCTCAAACTTGACCTGTTCAAAAGTAAGTCCCTGCTCTTCTTCCCCAAACTTGCTTCTCCCCCAATCTTCACCATCTTATTTAATAGCAACTCCATTTTTACAGCTTCATAGGCCAAAATCCTAGAATCATCTTTGATTCTTCTCTCACACACATTCCACCTCCCAATCCATCAGAAAACTCTACTGGCAATACCTTCAAAGAGTACTCTTTGTACTCTTTGGATATCTAGTATCCAAAGACTCCTCTACACCTTTACTACCACCACCCCATTTCAAACTGCCAGCAACTCCCATCATGGATAATACAATAGTCTCTTAACTGGTATCCCCATTTCCAACCCTTGTCCCCTTCACCATCTCAACAGAGCATCCAAAATGACACTCTTGGAAAAAAAAAAAAAAATCACATCATATCACAAAGCTACTCAGAATTCCTCCTGTGACTTCCTGTGTCACCCTGAGTAAAAGCCAAACTATTCAACCGCCTATCCTACATGAATGAAGCTGTAGTTCTCTCCTTATCCATTTTCCTTCTTGGTTTTCTTCAATTCATCAGGCAGGGTCTTATCTCAGAAGTGTCCCCCAGGTCTTCATGGTACACTCCCTCACTCTCTTCGGGTCTCTGCTAAAATGTCATCTTCTCAGGGAGGCCTTCCTTAACCAACATAAACTGTAAAATCCACCATCCCCACGGTATTTTATTTTATTTCTCCAAAGCACTTAGAATCCTTTAACATACCCAAAATTTTGCTTATTTGTCATCTGGCTTCCCCACTATAACATAAACTCCATGATTTGTTTATTGTTCTATATACTGTATTTCCAGTGCCTAGAACTTCTGCCACTTAGCAGGCACCCAAATATTTGTTCAATAAATGATCCAAGTACTGAATAAAGTGTGTTTGTTTTGGTTTTTTAAAAAGTTACAAATTAAAATCCATCTTGATCTTACATACTTTGGATTTCAAAGAAGAGTTGCTTATCAATTACTTTTTCTATAACAATGTCAGCAATTAATATAAGTCTCCCTAATCAAATCCTTAACACACTAATTGTTTTTGCCAGCTGCAAGTTGCTCCTATATTGTAGCCTTTTTCATTCTATCTGTGACACATACAAAGCCAGACATACCATAGGACCTATGCAGCTAATTAGCTGACATGGTTTACTTTAATCCCTTTTACATTCACAAAGGCCTGTTAATGAGTCACAAAACTGTTTCTTAAACTAAGTAAAGTGATATTTTATTAGTGTGAACTTTTCACTCCCCTTAATGGAGGTTTTTATTGTTTGTATTTGTAATGTTTAGAGAGAAGAAGAGCCCTTAAGGAAGACAACCAAATAAATAACTTGAATGCGAGAACAGAAGGTAACTGGCACACTCTTATCAATCTGTTATCACTGACATATATTAACTACCAACATTCAGAGAGAAATATGTATGGACAAAACACCAGTAAAATACCTTGAGTGAGCTTGAAAGGTCTTAAGTTACAGTTGCCAAGCTAAATGGAAGACAGTGGTTTAAAAAGCCATGTATTTCCTGTAATTTTCAATTCTAACCTAAAAAATAACCCTTGGCACTTCAGAAATTTTCTCTGCCCTGAACTACTCACCAATGCCCTAACATTTTACTGTTCCATCATTTTCTGATTCCCACTAATTCAAGCAACTATGAGCGAGTGTGGGGGGCGGGGGGAGGCGCTACATGTTCATTAAACATCATCAACACATTTTGGAAAAGATGTCTAATTTTATTTAAACTATTTAATATTTCATGAATATAGTATATATGTTAATAGAAAAAAAAATAAAAATTCCACTTGGACAAGGACTTTCCAAGTGATGCAGTCATGATACCAGGCTTCTCCTTCCAACAAAAATTTCTACCAGCAAAGTAGTTTTAAGTAATCAGATGAACCACATGAATAGAGTTCATGTTCTAAGCTGACATCATAGTCATAGTATCTATAAGTAGGAACATAAGGTATCCTTTTATTGATGACAGGATTCCACTGGGCCACAGAAAAACTCTCAGTTGGTTCTGCCTATGATCAATGGCATGCATATAGCTAAGACTAGGAACTCTGAATAAAGGGCAACAATGAAGGGGACAAAATGGGAACAGAACCTACAAACCTCACTAACCAATTACTTTAATCATCTGTCTCATAAAACAGACAAATGTCACAGAGAAATGTAACACATAAACCAGGAATAAAGGCACTACCTAGTTCCAGGACTAACAAACACTAAAATTATTCCCAGATTTATACTATGCATTTTGATCTCTCTCTAGTAGAACACAACAAAGATAAAATCAATGTATGGAAATCAGTAGCATTGTCTTCTACCTACAATAATCTACTTTAAAGTAGTATCTAGGCACAGTATTTTTTTTAAAGATTTTATTTATTTATTTATTTGACAGATCACAAGTAGGCAGAGAGGCAGGCAGAGGGAGAGGGAGAAGCAGGCTCCCTGCTGAGCTGAGAGCCCCATGCGGGGATCGATCCCAGGACCCTGGGATCATGACCTGAGCAGAAGGCAAAGGCTTTAACCCACTGAGCCACCCAGGTGCCCCTAGGCACAGTATTTTTTTTTAAACAACAACAACAAAATTCTGCTCAGTCCTAAATGGGAGAGACCATTCAATGTTCTTGAATCAGATGACCTAGTATTACAGAGATGTCAATTCTCCCCAAAATAAATCTGTATATTCAACGTATCCTCAATTAAAATTCTAGTTGTGTTGTTTTAGAAATTCTAGCTCCAAATATTTATAGAAAAGAGTAAAAATCCACAAATAACTAAACCAACCGTGAAAATGGGCAAAGAGGGGCACCTAGGTGGCTCAGATGGTTAGGTGTCTGCCTTTGGCTCAGGTTATGATCCCAGGGTCCTGGGATGGAGCCCTGCATAGGACTCCCCACTCAGCAGGAGTCTGCTTCTCCCTCTCTCTCCCCATCGTTCCCAGTGCTTGTGCTCTCTCGCTCTGCCAAATAAACAAATAAAATCTTTAAAAAAGAGAAAAAAGGAAAATGGGCAAAGAATGGAGAACTTGCCCTACCAGACACTTAACATCACTAGCCATTTGGAGGGACAAATTAAGACCACAATGAGATGTATTACTACACATCTAAACAGCTAAAATAAAAATACAATGATAATACCAAATGCTAGCAAGGATGCAAAGAAACTCAATCTCTAGTACATTGCTGGTGGGAACATAAAATGGTGCAGCAACTCTGCAGAACATTTTGACAGTTTCTTCACAAACTAAACATACACTTATCATACCATCCAGGAATCACCTTCCAAGGCATTTATCCCAGAAAACATGAAACTTTGTATACACACACACACTCTGTACAAGAATGTTCGCTGCACCTTTATTTGTAATGGCCAAAACTAGAAACAGCCCCAATGTCCCTGTGAATGGTTACACAAACTGCAGTACACATATACCATGGAATACTACTCAAATTATGCAACAATTTGGATGAATCTAAAAAATTATCTCACACAACAATTTGGATGAATCTCAATCTCAAAAAATCATATGTTAATTCCATTTATACAGCACTCCTATATAGATACAATTATAGAGATGGAAAGCTTGATTGCTGAGCAGAGGTTGGGATTGAAAGGAGATGGATGTGACTAAAAAGGTGTAGCGGGAAGGAGATCTTGGTGGTAATGGAGTAATGGAATAGTTCTCTATTTTGACTGCAGTGATGGTTACAGGTATCTACACAGGTGATAAAATGGCCTTGAGCCATTGTCAAGCATTGCACCAGTGTCAATTTCTAGGTTTAGCTATTGTACTATATATAGTTGGATAAAAATGTAACCATAAGGGAAATTGGGTAATGTTATATAAAATGTAACCATTGGGGGAACCAGACCTCTCTGTACTATTTTTGCAACTTCCTGTGATCTGTAATTATTTCAAACACAGACTAAAACAAAATGGGAAGAATTATTCACATAGGGGAAAAATATTAATACAAAGCCATTATGTGAAAACCACATGGTGTCACAGCAAGAGTAAACAGATAAACCAAAGGAACACAATACAGTGTTCAGAGTATGTATGAGAACTTGATATACAATAAGTGTAGCATTTTATCCAAGGGGAAAGGAGAGAATGCCACTAGGAAAACTGGCACACTACACAGGAAATAAACTGAACCTCTTCCTTGTGACATAAAAAGAGTCAGGATGCACTAAAGAACTGTATATTTCAAGGAAAACTATGAAGTTAGTAGAACATAAAATAAGAGTAACTTTATGACTTGATTTGGGGAAAGACTTCTTAAAACCCCCAAAGCACAAACTATAAGGCAATTTTTTAAAAATCTGACTACACCAAAATTGAAGATTTCTGTTCAATGAAGCACATCATGAAAAATGTTACAAATGATAGAATAGGAAGATGGATACTTAACATATTCAACAGACTAGTCTCTAAGAAAATACAAGAGCTTCTGCAGATCAACAAGAAAAGGAATGAAACCTCAAAAAAATGAGAAAGGGATGAACAATTTTACAAGAGGGAAAGTCAAAAAAATAAAATGCACATGAAGAAATGCTCAAACTCCTTAGTAACAGTGAAATGTAATTTAATGAGATTTTACTTTGTATCAATTAGCCTGGAAAAACTAGGACACTGGATAACACTAAGCAACAGTGGAGTTACAAGGACAGAGAAATCCCCAAGAACTGCCTGCAGGAATACAAACCATTACAGTTTGTTCTGAAGCACAACCTAGCAGTCCTTTGGTAAAATATATGAAATGCCCTATGATCCAGAAATCACATTCCTGGATGTAAATCTCACATCCAGAAGTCTTGGACATATGTTTATTTTGGAATTTTCTATGGCAGTAGGAAAATAAAGGTAAAACGGGTATCGACAAATTGGAGAGTAGATGGAAACCTGTAATGCATATAATCTCTGAAATACTATGCAGCAGTCACATGCAATGGACAGTGGCACAAACAGATCTTTAAAACATGGTAGGAAGAGAAAAAATTTCCAATATACAGTATTATATAACATACGTGATATGTAATATAGAACATAAAAATATACCGTATCTCTAAAAATAAAAAATGTGGGCATCCAAAACAATATGCATTTAATAACACATACAAACATAAAGATACACATCATGCATATTAAAATGATTTCTCATGGGTTGATGAGCAAGGGAATGGTGTGGGAATTGGAAATAAAACACAGCGAATGAAAAAAAAAAAAAAAAAAACCAAGAGACATACCTTGAACAGTCAATGATGATCACTGAATTGAGAAAAAGTAATTCAATCCTCTTCACCTGAGGCCCAAAACAAACTTTAAAGACTCAGACCTAACAGAGAGCACACTACTAAAGCTAATTGTTATCCTACTCTTCTCATGACAAAGGCACAAAAACTAGCTCACTACGTTTAAAGTGTTCAATGCTAAGCCTGTTACATAGATAAACCACTTACTTTGCTTCAAAACAGAACTTACCTCCAAGATAAAAATAAAAGGAAATTATAAGATATAAGACTCACTACTTAAGATATAAGTTCCCACAATGATACTCAAATAAAGCCCAGTCCCTTTGATTTACCTCTCAAGCTCTTTTCAAATTTAGCAGGTACAGGTGGCAATAAGAGAAAGTGTATATAGCCTAGTTTTAAGTAGAGCTCTGAGTATTTTAGAAATAAAGAGAGATATTTAAGCAAATAAATTCTCTATAATAATCTCTTACTGAAATTAACAAGGCATTTACTATCTATATTGTTTTCCCAATTTGAAATAACTAAGATCTGTTATTTTCAATGAAATCAAGGTAGTTTTGGATTCTTCGTAAATAAAGGCCTTTCAATTTTTACTTTTATTATTATTATCTTTTAAAGATTTTATTTATTTATTTGACAGAGATCACAAGTAGGTGGAAAGGCAGGGGGGGAGCAGGCTCCCTGCTGAGCAGAGAGCCTGATGTGAGGCTGGATCCCAGAACCCTGGGATCATGACCTGAGCCGAAAGCGGAGGCTTTAACCCACTAAGCCACCCAGGCGCCCCACTATTTTTACTTTTAAACTGTTCTTCCCTTCCATTGTCACAAGTAGCTTATAAAACAAGAAAATCTGTTACACCAAAATTTCAAAAACTCAGTTTCTCTTTCACACACTACGATTCTTGCCATCTTATCCATAAAGTCCTAAGCAATAAGCATCTAAAAGAGTCATAGCCTGCCTTTTTTGGCTTATGGCAAATGTTATCATGAAAGCAAGCTGTTCCTCTCACTGAATCCTAAAATCCGCAGCATCAACATGGCCAATGCTGTCTAAGATGCAACCGTACCTGCCATAATTTCAAGCTATAAGAACCAGCAAATTCTGCCCAAGATCTGAGAAACTGACAAAGCAAGTGAATCAAAACATAAAACGCAATTTTTGAACCAAGGGCAGGGTAATGCTGACTCCAAACATACGGTTTCAGAACGCTGGGACGCAAAAGTCAGTGGGAGTAGCAGGTATCCTTAGACCAAATCCTAAGGTAAAGGGATGGAGGGCAGGTAGGTGGCACCTCAAAGATGAAACTCTTAACAGACGTTAGCACTTTAGGCAAGGGCAAGCTGGAAAGGAGTACCAAGAGGTAAAGAAACACCATGCGCACCCAAAAGCAAACACATTTCCCGAAGGCACTGTCAATAACCACCCACTCATCAACACAAACCACCTCGCTCTTTGGATTGCCATTGAGATCAGGGCAAAACCAAAGTCAGTGTCACCTGAAAAAAATGTCATTCACCAGGCCAAGGGACCCCAAAGACCCCTGGCTGAACCCCGCTCCGGGGAAAGGCACAAAGCTGTGGGCCTGAACCTGCACGCTCGGCAAAGAACAGAACTGCCATCAGCAGAGCTCGAACAGCTGGCAGGCCCCCCGCCAGAATGGTCTGTGACCCTTGACCCCCGGCCCCTGACCTCCACTGCGGGCACGTCCCACGCTGGGGTTCCCCCTGGGATAGTTTGAAAGCCCCCTCACCTGTCACAGTTTCATCTCATGCCGCAATGTTGTCCATCCCACCACCCGCGGACGCCCGATCAAAGCTGGACTAGGCGAGGACGTTATGTGAGGAAGACGTGGGGCGCTCAAATCCGGGTAGACAAACCACAACCCGAGCCCAGCAGGCGTCTCCCCGCGGAGGTTGGAAGGTGCCGCTGCCGCTGCTGCCGCCGCCGCCGCTGCAGTAAATCAGCTGACACCCGACTGCCGTGACTTTCGCTGCAACTGTCGCAAAAATGAGGGGGAGGGAAATTATCATCATTTCCATACTTGCCTGGCCGAGGCTAGAGCCAGAGAAGCTGGCCCGTTACCAAGGAGACCGAACGGTGTCGACTGTGGGCAAAGAGTGCACGGTCGCCATTTTTACTATGGGAAGTGTCGTCTAGGCTCTCGTCTCGCCTCCAATGCCCATCCTGGGAGGACCAAGATGGAGGGAAGAATGAAATGGCAAGTCTAGGTGTTTCCAGGATGTTGCAAGTTTACTCTTCCGCCCTGCGACTCTGTCCAGACACTTGGAAAGTGTTAGCTCAGAAATTTGGTTACTTTTCCCTCTGACCTCGAATTTAGATGTCGCCCACGACAGAGAGAGCCAGAGGAAGAACTCGGCTTCTGAGCTAGAAGAAGTCTGACCTTGTGCAACATTCTTGTAGAGGAGTGGAAATGAGTGTATACTCGCTGCGTGGGCGGTAGAGCCTAGTGGAGCGTGAGATTGCATTCGGAGAGGCTCGGATTGGGATTCCGGGGCCTCCACTGCGCAATGTTATTGTCATCGGGGGCGCGATGCTTCTTCTCTTCATTCTCCTCAAGCCCCATATAAAATATAGGCATAATAACCTCATGGGTATCTAGGAGGCTAAACGAGCTCAATAAATATTACTTATTATGCTTGCCATCTGCTTCCCAAATATTTGTTGAATGAACAGTAGCCAAGGGAAAAATGATGCTATGCTGGTAGCCAATGCTCAGTTCTGTTAAAAAGATAGAAAAAAATAAGCATTTCATATCTTTGTCCTTCATAGTCTCACTAACACATTTATGGGACAAGAATTCTATCGCAGTTCTCAAAAGTAAGCTGTGTAAACGAATCACCTGGAGAGGCTGTGAAAATAAAAGTTTTTGATTCAGTAGGTCTAAAGTGGGTTTCTGAAATCCTCCCCTTCTAAGGAGCTCTCAGGTAATGCTATTTGCTGCTGGTCCTTGGACCGAGTCCTGGGTGGCAAAATTCTATTGGATGAGTCTGAAGCAGGAGATTGACTAGGAGATTGACTAGGCGATTAGAACAGAGCAGAAACAACTCCTTGAGACAGGATCATTTCCTTACTAATATGTCAAAAGAGACCTAAGAGTTGGTTTAGTCAAAAGGCTTTCTGTCAATGTATTATTCCTGCAAATACCAAACTTCTTCCTCCCCTTCTTTCCAGCTTAGACAGTCCTCCTCCTTGCAGCATACTGCAGACCCATCAGTTCTGGGGGGTACACCTCCTTCTCCCTAACTAGGCCATTTAGTGTCCTTTATGTCCCGGGTGTCATTTCCTATTTATTTGTAGAGACCAGCTCTGCCGCCATCATGATAAAAACTAGATCATAACATTGACCAAGGAAGTCAATAGAACACTTGAAAATCAGCAATTCTGAAATTGTCTTGTACTGCAAATTGGGATTCTACGATTCTCTTCAACTTTTGACTAACTGCCCTGCAATCATATGGGGGCTAAGGAAGAGCAGAGAAATTATGTCAAATAGAAGAAATTAATTCCTTGGACAGCTGGGTTCAATATACTCATTCGCTCTGTTGTGTTGATGAATACATTTAAACTGTTAAGTTCATAATCCCCTTTACAATTTATAAGAACTTCTCGGAAATATGGGAAGCACAGAGTGGTTACCAGGGGATAATTGTGGCTTCATTAAAGCTTGTTTGGTTTGTAGAGGAAATCTATAAAATATCCCTCCTAGATAAAGTTGACTTTTACTCAACAAATACTAATTGAATTTACATGTTTCAAATACCTTCCTAGGAATACAAAGGTTAATAGGAAGTTTAATGAGAAGCCTTCAGACTACTAACACTCTGGCCCCTCTCTGCCAAGTTTACAAAACGTATTGCCAAAGTCAATATATAAATGCATGCAATGTCCTGAGCCACAGGACTAAAATAAAGATTCAAATATTAATGAATAACACGCTTTTGTTTCACAAAAAGTCACACATTTTTATACGCACATATATATTTTACATGCATAACCTTCCTGAAAATTAAGACTTGTATCTTCAGGGGCGCCTGGGTGGCTCAGTCGTGACCTTCAGCTCAGGTCATGATCCCAGGGTTCTGGGATCAAGCCCCACATTGGGATCCCTGCTCTGCGGGAAGCCTGCTTCACCCTCTCCCACTCCCCCTGTTTGTGTTCCTTCTCTTGCTGTCTCTCTCTCTGTCAAATAAATAAATAAAATCTTAAAAAAAAAAAAAGACTTGTATCTTCAGTAAGTTGATCCTGAGTATATTTTTTGAGTAAATTATTTATTTATTCCTGTCATCTGGAGGGATTATACAAAAATCTTAAAAGATTTATGCAACTGAAAATTCAGTTCAACACATATTTATTGAACTTTAACAGAAAGCAAAGCCAAGCAAGCAAGAAAGCAGGCTCTGCTTCCCACCAAGGCTCACAAAATGAGGAATTCTCTAAACATTGGAAGGCGTTGGGCTGCTAAAATGAATGGCAAATTTCCCCCAAGACCTATGGCTATAATACAGCACAGTACCAGAAATAAGGAGTACATAAAAAGTAGTGGAGAAGAGGTGAGTTACTTCTAGGCTGAGATGAGGAAGGTTAATCACATGAGATTTCATGAAGGGCTACGAAAATAAATAAGATTTGTAATAGGAAGAACTAAGAAAACAACACAATTTTGTTGCTAGTTTTGAAATGTATACAAGTGTGTGTATACATGTAAAACATGAATATAGACACATATGTAATAAACAGAAAGTTAACTAAAAGTGAAGCACAGGGGACATAAAGCAAATGTAAAGGGAAACTGTGGTATTAAGACTTAGTTATGGGTCGCCTGTGTGGCTCAGTCAGTTAAGCATCTGCCTTCAGCTCGGGTCATGATCCCTGGGTCCTGGGATCGAGCCCTATATCAGGCTCTCTGCTTAGCAGGGAGTCTGCTTCTTCCTCTCCCTCTGCCCCTCCCCCTTACTCATGCATGAGTGCTCTCACTCTCCCTCTCTAATAAATAAATAAAATCTTAAAAAAAAAACCTCTTAGTTATTTCTAATCCCATAAAGGATTGCCCATCAATGGCAGTCTTTGCCCTGGAACTCTCCTTGATTCATACAGTCTTTCTCAGATTGGGCCCAAACCTACTAATAAAAAAATAACATGGGGAAAATAGAATAAGATCAGATAAGGAGAGGCCTTGAATTCCCTTAGAAGCTTTTGGGACTTTACTCCAAAGCAAGTGAAAAGCCACCGAAGACTTTTGACCAATACATAGAGTGGTGGTTTTGCTTATAACATTATATTTGTTCTTATGGTTGTACAACAAATCACCATGAGTTGAGTGGCTTCAAACAGTGCACATCTATTGCCTCACAGTTTCCATAGGAAAGCAGTTCAAGCACAGCTTAACGGGGTCCTCTGCTTGTGATGACACAAGGTGACAACTGAGATGTCAGTCAGACTGTAATCTCATGTGGAGGCTCAATTAGGGAAGAATCTGAATCTGATTCCTGTCCTTGTGGACAAATGACTAAGGACCCTCACGTTCTATAGGCCACCTACAGTTCCTTGTCAGTAGAGCCTTAACAAAGGCCTTTCACATGGCACCTTGTGTCTTCAAAGCCAGCAAAGAACACCTCTCTAGAGGCACAAGAAAGATGGAGTTATATAGTTATAGCTATTGGTAGAGATAGATAAATCTATAGATAGTAACCTAATGAAGGGCGTGACAGCCCATCACTGTTTGCCATATTCCACTGGTTAGAAGCAAATGACAGGTTTCACATGCACTCAAGGAGAGAAGACTGGACAGAGTGCGGCTCACTGGGCAATCCCTGGAGGGTGTGTCAGCCACAAAAAATCAGTCCAGCAGGAAAGCATCATGTACACCAGGTGGAAAAGATGGAGAGGTACCAAGACAAAGAAGAAGTTGTCATCATTGTTGTTTTCACCAAAAATGTATAGTTGTTACCAGAAAAGAGCCATAAACAGAACCCATGGGATTAAGGGTCAAAAATTTCAACATGCTATGTTTTAATGATATGAGCATCAAAAAAAAACCCTCTAAGTATTACCCTGTCTTGAGAATTTAGTAACAATTACCCTACAACACACCAATACTTCGGCACCTTTTAAGTTCCAAGTTAGTTCTCCAAAAGACAAGGAGATTTCTGCCTGGTGGTCTAACTGGCTTCATTGTTACTGTCATTTCCAGATTGTTTCATGTGTGCTGTTATTATTTTCCTGTAGACTGTACATCTGTGATTTGGTATTCTTCACAGGGCCTAATACTGCTAATTCTGTTCCTTCCTTAGTGGACTCATTTGCCTAGAAGTCATGTCATGCTTGGGGGCTTTATATTAGTACTAGGGTCCTCACCCTTTATCATGTTGCAGCTGAGAAGTTTAGTAAGTGTTCTTTGCATGGTTTTGTGTAATTATAACTCTTTAAGAGCTTCCCTTTGTATTTTCTCATATGACATGAAAGTCACATGACATGAAAGTCAACTGGTAAGACTTCTCCTTTTTTCCTATCTCATGACTTCTTACAAACCAAATGATTTCTTCTAAGTAACAGGATATCTTTTTCTAGAAATATCTCTATTTGTTCCATATGTACACCTTCTAGGAAAGAGTGAAGGTGTTAAAGTTGGGAATACTTGAACTCTTCACAAATAAGCGTTTGGGGGCGCCTCATCAAGCTACCAAGATCAACAAGGGGGAAATTAGGATAGTAAAGAAGGATGTGAGGGGTGCCTGGGTAGTGTAGTCAGTCGGTTGAACAGCTGACTCTTGGTTTTAGCTCAGGTTGTGATCTCAGGGTCCTGGGACTGAGTCCCGCATTGGGCTCTGTGCTCAGCAGAGTCTCTAGAAACTCTTGCTCCCCTTCATTCCGTGCCTCCCCCCTGTTCTTTCTCTCTATCTCTCAAATAAATAAATAAATAAATAAAATCTTAAAAAAGAAAAGAAAAAGAAAGGTGTGATGAGTAACCAGTAGCCTTGTTGCAGGCTGTAGCAACAATGGTTGTACTTTGTCCTAGTAATCTCTCTCTTCTCTCTACTCTCAGGATGATAGAACCACCACAGCCCAGGGAGAGTTGTTCTTCAATCCTGTGCTGAGAAGAGGACCCATGTGTCTCAAAGTGGGCCGTGGAAGACACAAAGATGCACTGCCCAGATTTTTCTTCCAGGAAAATCCACTTCCCATCTCCATGGAGAGGATTTGCTTACTGCTCTGTTATAAGCTTCTTCCGGGTCTCCTTAGCTTTCCAGCTGGGATTACCTATTCTTGAGACAGCCCTGGCAAATATCTGAGCACAGCAAAGTCAGTCATGAGCGCACTCTTCTTGGGGAGTCCTCAGTGAATGGCTGGCAAGAAAGTGCACCCTTCTTCTCCCCGTACCACCTTCTTCTCCCTTTCCTCCACTTCTGCCACTGCTATTTCTGTTGCTGATGCAACTTTTCTGTCCATTTGAATCATTTCATATAAAAATTTAGAAAAAAGAAATAAAGAAAAAATTTTTAAAGATTTTATTTATTTATTTGACAGACAGAGATCACAAGTAGGTAGAGAGGCAGGTGGGGGTGGGGGGGGCGGGAAGCAGGCTCCCTGCCTAGCAGAAAGCTCGATGTGGGGCTCGATCCCAAGATCCTGGGATCATGACTAGAGTCGAAGGCAGAGGCTTTAACCCACTGAGCCACCCAGGTGCCCCAATAAAGAAAATTTTAATAAAAATGAGGAGAAAGGGGCTCCTGGATGGCTCAGTCAGTAAGGGTCTGCCTTTGGCTCAGGTCATGGTCCTGGAGTCCCTGGGATCAAGCCCCGCCTCAGGCTCCCCGCTCAGCAGGGAGTCTGCTTTTTCCTCTGCCCCTCACCTCGCTTTCTTTCTCAGATAAATAAATAAAATCTTCAAAAAAAAGGATGTGAGACAGATATCAACCAATGCAATGTAAATACCTTATTTTGATATTGATTCAAATAAGTCATAAAATAAATTAGTAGAAAATGGAGAATTTTAGCATTACGTGATTATTTGGTGATATTAAGGAAGCATTGTTAACATTTTAGATGTGATAATGGTATTTTGGTTATGAAGGTGATTTTTAAAGGAATCCTTATGTTCTAGACATGCAGGCTAAAATACTACAGATGAAATTATATGATGCCTAGCATTAGTTCCACAATAACCTGGGTTGAGGGGGGCAGTGGCTATGAGTAATTTAACCTGTTTCTACTTTCATGAAATAGCACTTTTACTTGTCCTAAATATAATTTGGCAAGGTGGAAAACATCATTTATTCAGCATCCAGTGGTATTGGGTGCTATGCTGAACTGGGCATTCAGATAGTGCCAAAACCTGGTTCTATGGTCAAATTTCTCACAGTCTGGCAGGGAGACAGATACATCTACCATGAGTGCAATGCTGTGTTGAGAAGTGGTGTGTTTTGGTACTTTCTTCCAGTTATGTCTGATCCTCCTGATTTTTTTCTGATCCAATATTCTGAATTTTGGTGGGATATATTCTTTTTTAACTTTGTGTAAATAATCACTTCCTTACTGGGTGGAAGCTAACATACATTTTATTTTTATTGAATGTCTGCTGTGCCTGGCCCTCAGAGGTACCGAGAGTATGCAAATAGTGCCACTCAGGAATGGGCTAACTGATGATGTTGTGTATGTTTGGTGTATGTGTTTGCTCAAGGGCATGCCTGAAAGGGTGCTTTGGACACAGCAAAAGTCTTTATTGGGAGGCATTTCTTCTCTACCTGCACATTCTAGTCAGACAATATCTACTACACCACTATAAGCCAAAAAAGAACTCTCTTTACAAGTGGTTAAGTGAAAACATAGTTATGTGTAGGCATGTGTAGTTTTTCAGCTTTAAAGAGTTAACTCTAACCTCCAACATACGCTTTGAAAAATTAAAATATGGGTTTTTATCTCAGAGTCTTTCTATCTGGCCTTCTTAGCAGCAACTCTAGGCAGTTTAATGACTTCTAAACCTCAGATATAAATTTCAGAATAAAAAACTATTTTACATTTCTGGGAAACACCCAAAACCGACTCAGAATTGCTAGCAACTTTCTTCAGTATGTTCTAGGAAGATGAGATTTATGATGGTGATGGGTCACTCCACGATTGCCTAGAAAACTCTCTCTTCCAAGACACTGCCTAGCAATGGAAACTAAGGAATATAGTGTTAGTGGGACAAATGGTCTGTCTGGGGACTTGACAGCATTATTTAAAGAAGCATTTGATATCCAAGAGGAAATCATACCCCTTTGATTGAAAGACACTGCGCCACCTAGGGACAGCCATGGGAAATGATATTCAATTTTCAAATTCAATAGCCCACACCTAGAAAAGGTTTGGAAATTATGAAGCAGGACATCGTTTCTACTTAATATTTATATTACATAAATTATGTATTTCCCTCGACTTTAAGAATAAAACAAAGCTTATTAAAATTATTTTTAAAATAAATTACTCAGTTGATTAAAGAATTAAACTAATACAAAATGTTTTCTACTTCTTCAGGAATAAGGTAACAGTAAGCTATTAAGCCAAAGTTGTTTTTTAAAGATTTATTTGTTTGTTTGAGACAGAGAGAGAGATTGAGAATGAGGAGGGAGAGGGACAGAGGAGGAGATAGAAGGAGAGAAGCGGACTCCTCCCTGAGCCCAGAGCCCAGAGCCCAGATCTCAGAGCCAGGCTCTGGGCTCTGAGATCATGACCTGAACGGAAACTAAGAGTCAGATGCTTAACCGACTGAGCCACCCAAGTGGCCCAAGCAGAAGTTATTTTTCTGTAGAATTTTGGGATAATTATAATTTTGATAAGCTAATGCAGGGATTTCATACAGTTTATGGAATTTATCAATAAATCTGTATTCTTGGGCTTCTGTAACTACAAATTCAGTTATATAAAGAGGTATATTATATCTCCAAGGAATTTATGAGGACTTTTTTTGTAGAATAAAAGTTCTATCTACATTATATTCTTGCTATTGCTCTTCAAAAAACCAGAAACTGGCATTTCCTCTAATTTTTACAAGAGGACTACATTTAAAGAAAAACTTACGTTAGAGATTTTATGGTTATCGCGTACTGCTTCCCTAACAAAAGCTCAAATATATACAAAACTGGAAAACTGTGCCTTTCTTTTCTATCATGAGAATACTTTTAAGTGATTAGAATCAAATTGGTTCAAAAAGGTAGATGGTGGATCAAATAAACCTAAAAGCTGAAACTATAAAGCTCTTAATGAAAATGAGGGAAAATCTTTATGGAAGGGAGAAAGGAAGAAGTAAATCCCCTGGGGAGAAATGGCAGACTGGGACATCTAGGTAGATGGGCCCGCAGGCAGCTTTGAACAAAGGGTCCCAATCCGTAAGGTCATCACATAAAGCAGAAAGGGCTAGATTTCAAGATAGCATGTAGAAAGAGACAGTGCTCCTAGATATCTACACTCAAAAGCCCAACTCCCACTCTAAATCCAGAAATTTGGTACCATTTCTGAAGCAGGCAGAGGAGGAGATAAAGTTGTTTTTGTTCTAGTTGGATACAGCAGGAGGGTGAGGATTCAGAGTCAACATGAAACTGAGTTATACAACAAAGTACTAGTTCTTGTACCCCTGCATGTTGTGGACAGAGAGTCATACTTATTATGCTTCCTAGCCGTTCATTTATTAAACCAGTATTTATTTTGTACCTACCATGGGCAAAGGGCTATGAGAGAGATAAATCCAAGGATGATGTAGCTCTAGCATTTCTATTTGTAAATTCAGTCAAGTGAACCCATGGCAGCTACAAGTCATGATAGAAAGCCTGCCTCTAGTGACTGGTTGAGCCTGATAAAAGTGGGCAAGTTTAAAGCGCACTATATTCTTGGCAAGTTGAGGAAAGTCAGGACCCATTTCCGTGAATGAAGAAACTTATGCATTTCTTTCTTATTTTTATCCAGGCCTGAATATTAGAATACGTTCCTTCATATAGCTTTCTCTGCTCATTCCAGCTGGAAATGTTCTCTTCTTTTTCTTTCTTTCTTTCTTTCTTTCTTTTTTTTTTTTTAAGATTTATTTATTTATTTACTTGACAGACAGAATACAAGTAGGCAGAGAGGCAGGCAGAGGGAGAGGGAGAAACAGGCTCTCCGCTGAGCAGGGAACCCGAAGTGGGGCTTGATCCCAGGACCCTGGGATCCTGACCTGAGCTGAAGGCAGCCACTTAAGCGACTGAGCCACCCAGGTGCCCCAATGTTCTCTTCTTTTTCTCAACCACTATGGTACGTTATCTGTAGTTCTACCATGGCATTTACCACATTTTGCCTTGTATTATTGGCTTTTGTAGTAGTGTCTTATCTGCCTTTTGATGTCCTTGGAAGAAAAGTGTTTCAAAGCATTATCACAATACCTTGTACATATTTAAATTCTATGTGATCGTAGACAAGCAACATCAAATAATGGATCTCAAAATACGGACTCCTTGCATCAGCTACTCTGGATGCCTGTTAAAATTCACTTTCCTGGGCCATGCACCAGCACTCCTGAATCAGAATTTCTGGGTGTGACACTGGAAACTCCCATTTTAATGAGCTCACTGAAGTTCCAGATCTATGGATTTCAAGATGTAACAGTTACAGTAAGATGGGGCATGACAAATAGGTTTTATCCTGACTGCTGACTCTGGTAATGGGTGGGGCTGAATGGAATTCTGAGGCTGAAGCTAAATAAACCCCGGGAAACTATGTCCTCTAAGGGTGATGCCCGCCAAGATGGGATGGGGTGGAGGGAGTTTATGTGCTGTGAATTCTGCATTTCTGAATATGGTCATCTCAGGAACTGAGAAAGTGTATCATCCTTTTAAAAATAATCATGAGTCATCCTTGTAGAAGTTTAATGTTAAGTGTTTTCTAAAAGTTTCATGGAAATTCCAGTAAATGGAGTTTTAATACACATTAAGAAAAAATAACATTTTGGGGAAAATTTCATCCACCAAATCTCATTTTCCTTAATGACATTAAACATTACCTAAATTTCACAGGAGACCAATTAACTGTGAATATCATTTTGTTTTAGTTACTACTAATAGGGTAAGGCAGAAACTTGGGCCTTCTTTGTAGAATTTTTGTGTAGCACTTTTTCCCCCAGCTGCACCTTCTTTCTTCTTATTATTATATCTACTATTTATAATTATAGAAAAGATTTGTAAAATATAGAGGAAAAAACACTCAGCAAATCATCACCTCAATAACATTTGTTAAAAGTGTCTATGCAATATATAAAGTCTGTTTCAGTATAATGTTGGGTGCAATGGTGAGGGCTAAGCAGCTGTACAATTGCATAACTGAGTAAGTTACATACTTTCTGCAACTTTAGCCTACTCCTTTTTCTTTTGTTCCAGACTCAACCTTCCTACTGTCTGCTATCCTCCTTACCTAGATGTTCTACTGGCATCTTAATTCAGTACAGAGAGCCCCAGGATTGATATATCCCCACGATCCTAGACTCCTTCCTCTGTCATTGCTCTACATTGGTCCAATTGGTCACCAAATCCTGTGATTTTTAACTGCTAATTTTTTCTCAAGTATATCATGTCCTCTTCATTTCCATTTCAGCTGTTCCCATAACTCACTTCCTGGATTACTACAGTAACCTAAACTTCTCTCACTGCCTTCCATCCTCCTCACTGCTACCTCAGTAGACACTTTTTTGTAATTAAAAAAAAAATGCCCTGCAGTGATTACTCCATTGCATTCACGTTAAAATACAAATTTCTTAGCTAGTCCTGATCAGACGTCTACCTTCCTCTTCAGCTTCATCACCCCAGCTAAATCCAAAAGCAAATCATTTGTCATAGTCTGACATTTAAAAGAACACACTATTGTTAGACTGTTATGCCCCAATAATGGCTCCGTGATTAAAAGAGCGAGAATGATATAAAGCGAAGGTCAAGCAAAGCTTTATTTTGCGCCAAACATCAAGAATCAAACTGACCGACCAGGGCCGCGCCTCTTACAGAGAGGGGCGACCTTTCTCTGTTTCACAGGCTAGCTTTTAAGGGCAAAGGCCATGCGACGGGGCCTGGCCACACACACGTGGCCAATGAAATTGTAACACACAGAGAAAGCTGCACAGTGATGCTAGGTGCCCAACTGAGTTACAATTTACCCTAGTAGGCATTTCAACTAGCCTATCACACCTTGGTTAGAATTGGCACCCAAAAGGCTCCCAAAGGGCAGGGGCCCATACTCCTTGGTAGCTAGGGAGACAGTATGCAACCCCCCACTGATCGGAAGGCTCCACCTGGCCTGAACCACCCTTGTATCTGGGCTTTGTTACCTGGAGCTCGTTTTGGGGACTTGTTTTTAAGTAAGTCCCCTGGGGGCAGGGGAGCAGGGATAGTTTAAGGGTTAAACAACGTTATTGTTTTAACCTTGATGGAAGCCTCTTGCTAAATAGATCCTTACAAGACTACTTCAACTTGAATGATTTGACTTGTTACTACGTCAAAATTAAGCTATCCATGAAATAGTAGAACCCACTTAACAGGGTTGTTGTAAGGATTTAATGAACTAATATACACAGAGCCCGTATCTTGTCTAGCGCATAGTTTGTTAGCTATTCTTATCATCATTAGCAGCAGCAGCCATTTCAAACCACAAATCGGTACTGCTGGTTCTTCTGCCTCTAATACTCCTGTCACCTCTCACCATCTGGCTCTCTTCTATCAAGAATCAGCTCACGGGCTACAATTTCTAGCAAGTTTACCCTGCCCCATCCTCCTGTCTCATCTGTCCCCACTGTTTCCTTTGCAAACATGTTATTCTATTGCTGGTTTCATTCACTAGACTGTGTATCCAGGGGAAGGATGGTGCTTTCATTTTTTTCAGGCACAACTTAAAGACAGGTGCTGATATCTTGAGGACGAGTGCACAGAGAGCACCCTTGTATCACGAGATCCGTAAATCAATAGACCTAAAGTCTCTTTTTATCTAGTGCGGCGACTTGCCCCAATTATGAGACAAAGTACTTCTTCTAGCCCTTCCAGGGAGAGGGGTTAAAAACCTTAGCCACGAACCTCGGGGGAAAAGGGGGTTCCCTTTTTTTTTTTTCCCCACCCCAGGAAACTCGGTAGAAGACGCAGGTCTTGGAACCGCGGAGGAACACAGGAACTTCTGAATCTCCAAGTCTGAGCTTGCGACCCGCTGCTCTCCTGCGCCTGCGCCGCTCCCGCCGGCGTGGGGTTCCGCAGAGGAGGGTGGAGCCAGGGGTCGCGTTTTAGGATTGGGCGGTGGGAGCCAAAACGGACGACGCGGAAATGACGCCATCATGCGCAAGCGCCGGCGTCCTGGTCGCGCGGTGGCTCCTGGGTGCCGCACGCCTTTCCTTTCCTCGCCTCTCCCCTCCCCTCCCCCCTCCCATCCCCACCCCCTCGGCCGCTCCGCTCCCTGGCGTGACTCGGCACTGAGAGTCCCGGAGAAGACGCAGCGGTCGTCACCTCCTGTGTTCAGGCCTCGGCCTCTCTGAGCCTCTCCCCTTTCTCTCCCGGGTCTTCTCCTTCAGTTTTGAAGCCGGTGGCGTCGCGGCCGCCCTGCCGGGCTAAGAATGGTGGGAGTGAAGCCGGTCGGGAGCGACCCAGATTTCCAGCCGGAGCTGAGCGGCGCGGGCTCCAGACTGGCCGTGGTCAAGTTCACCATGCGAGGGTGAGGTCGGGCGCGAGCCCTGTGGGCCTTGTGTGTTCGTCCCTGCTTTCCCTTCACTTGTTCGGGTCCCCACTCCCTTGCGGTCTCCTGCTCGGGAATGTCCGGCGCTGGCCGCAGCCCCAGGCGCTGCCCGGTTAGGCCGCAGCTCTTGGGTGTGAGCCCCCGTTTGTGCACAGGGGAGTCTCTGGAGGGCACGGAGGCCTGGCCCTCCGCGTTCCATAGTCCAGGAGATCGCCTCCCATCCCTTCTGCATCCTCGGACGAGCTCTGGACTTGGGGGTGGCCCCCTTCTAGTCTGTGGTAGTCTTCTTACAGCGGCCCTTGCTTTCGCCTGCCCCGTTCGTTTCGGGGAGCCAGCTCTCACTTGCATTTTAGAAATCCTGAAATCTTAATTTACCCAACACTTTGGCTTGCTTCACCACCTGCATTTCTGTAAAACCTTTAGAAAATTCAGTTGGGTCTATCCAGCTAATCCACGTAGTGCTTAGGCCCGAAGCTCATTTTAATGCATTTTAAATTAATGTTGAGTCCGGGTGCTTTTTAATTTTCTTAATGGTTTTGTTACTCGTTTGGTTAGTAACTTGGTAACTTAGGCTCCTTTATGTGCGGCTACATCTGATCACGGAAATTAGAATGAGTATATATTAAATATAGATACCCAGACATCTGGGTTTGGCCAAATAGATTTCATTTTTGACTTGATGGTTTAAGAGGACAGGGATCTTGAAAGATGCTTAACTGGGTTGGGTAAATCTCAACATAATTTGTTGGTCGCAGAGCTCGTGGATTTTCTATTTTGAGCATGCAGTGTACCTGTGTCAGAGTGACATGTTGGAACTAGCCCTTCAGAACCAAGATTTCTGCGACTGTATTTATTGACCTCCGCTTGCGTATGTCAATGCCTTCTAACTTAGAAGGATTAAAGGTCTCCATTTAAAAAAAATTTTTTTTATTTTTTTATCTTTTTAATTAACATATAGTGTATTAGCAGCCCCAGGGGTCTGTGAATCGCCAGGTTTACACACTTCACAACACTCACCATAGCACATACCTTCCCCAGTGTCCATAACCCAACCCCCCCCAACCCTCAGTTTGTTTTGTGAGATTAAGAGTCTCTCGTGGTTTGTCTCCCTACGGATCCCATCTTGTTTCATTTATTCTTTTCCTACTCCTCAAACCTGCCCAACATTGCCTCTCAGCTTCCTCATATCAGGGAGATCATATGATAATTGTCTTTCTCTGATTGACTTATTTCACTCAGCATAATATCCTCCAGTTCCATCCACATCATCGCAAATGGCAAGATTTCATTTCTTTTGATGGCTGCATAATATTCCATTGTATATATATATACACACACACACACCACATCTTCTTTATCCATTCATCTGTTGATGGACATCTAGGTTCTTTCCACAGTTTGGCTGTTGTGGACATTGCTGCTATAAACATTCGGGTGCACGTGCCCCTTTGGATCACTACGTTTGTATTAAAGATCTCCATTTGATTTATCTTCACCCCCTCCCCCGAGTTATTTACAATTAAACCTGGAGAAATCTACTACAGGTATCACTATTTAAGTAACACATTTAGTAGTCCAGGTAACTTTATAAACATTAGGCAGTATTTTGAATCAGGATGAAAAGTGATTCATGGCTATTGAATATGATTTAGTAAATGTTGAATGTATAAGTAGTGGCATTAGGATTAGATAGTTTTAGTCATTGTGGGGAGGAATGCAGATAGAGATGAAAACAATTAAGGACTTATTCCTACACCGATTTCTCTTGTACAGAATTGAAAACGAGCAGTATATTGGATTTTCTAGGGTGGCATAGAGTACCAATTTGACATGTGGACTTTCACATTTACTGAGTTCAAGAAGATAAAAATTTCATCATGAGGACATGTCTGAAAGTAATGTCAAATTCTATAAATATGTCTTCCCAGCTTTAGCAATTTTGTAATGTCTATATATATATTTTTTAAACCAAGTCACTGGTTTTTTTTTTTTTTTTAAGATTTTATTTATTTATTTGACAGAGATCACAAGTAGGCAGAGAGGCAGGCAGAGAGCAGGCTCCCCGCCGAGCAGAGAGCCCGATGCGGGGCTCGATCCCAGGACTCTGGGACCATGACCTGAGCTGAAGGCAGAGGCTTTAACCCACTGAGCCACCCAGGCGCCTCTGTAATGTCTATATTTTTAATATGGAGGGATACCCGTACATTTATTAGGTACCTAGGCCAAAATTGGAAAAGGGAAGAGATGATTTTAACAGTGAATCTCATTTTTAATTAACTTTTCTAGTTCTAGCGTACAGGAGTGTGTAGACTTTCATCCCGCAATAAAACACTCTCTTTTTCCCTTAACCATAGCAGAACAGATGACAAACAGTGATCAAAAATTTATTAATTGAAATGAGAAAAGTGGGGAAACTTTGCTATTAAGGCAACATTTCCATTAACAGTGAGGCAACATTTAATATAAACAATTACAGGCATTGATTGGTGAAGCACTGTGTTATTTACTTTTAAAAAGGTATTTTGATGCAATGAAAATTTTTTTGGCAAATGAATTTAGAGAACTTTCAAGTTCAAAAGTATATTTATAGCTAACATTTATAAATCTGATAAGATTATATTTGCCTTAAAGTTCCTTAACATTTTGGCCATTGAGGTAACTGGGTATCAGTATTAGACCCTCAAACAACTGTATCCAGTAGATCATGTAGGAAACCTCTTAGATCAAACTTAATGTCCCATTTTAGGCCAAGAACATAGTTTTCTCCAACAGCTATTTCTTTTCCATCCCGACTTTAAGCCTTTTTCCTTTTTCTCCACTTCAATGTTATATCTAACCTATTAATTTTAATATAATGTTATGCAGATTGTCACCGTTATGTTTAAAAATCTTTGTGGCTCTCCAGTATTTTCAGGGGTTTGTTTTGTTTTTAAGATGGAATGTTTCACAAATTTGCATGTTATCCTATTTTATCCTATTTTAGTAATAAAATATTTCAGTAATAAATAAATAAATAAATAAAATAAAACTGCTACCAGAGTGAGCACTCGGGTTTTTAATTGTAGTGAAATATATGTAACATGAAATTTACCATGTTAGCCATTTCTAAATGTATAGTTCAGTGACAGTAAGTACATTCACATGTTGTACCAACATCACCACTATTTCCTAGAATTTTTCATTATCTCAGATAAAAGCGTTAACCAGTAAGTATCCATTAAGCGAAAACTCCCACCCCTGGTAACTTCTTTTTGTCATTGTGAATTTGCCTATTGATACCTCATGTAAGTGGAATTAAATATATTTGTCATTTGGTTTCTGGTTTATTTCACTTAGCATAATGTTTTCAAGGTTCATCCACGTTGCAGCATGTTTCAGAATTTCCTCTTTCAATTTAAATAATATTTCACTGTATGTGTACACCATATATTGCTTATTCATCTGTTGATGATGTTGGGTTGTTTCCACCTTTTGCTTTTGTAATACTGCCATCAGCATTGGTGTGCAGGGATTTCTTTGAGTGACGGTTTTCAGTTCTTTTCAGTATATACCTGGGAGTGGAATGTGGTTGCACCATTTTGCATTCCCACCAGCAGTGCAGGAGAGTTCTAATTTTCCACATACCTGCCAACACTTTTTATATTTTAATGGCCATCCTAAATGGGTGTGAAGTGGTCTGGTGGTTTTGGTTTTCATTTCCTTAATGACTAATGAGTTGGGCATATTTTCTTGTGCTTAATATCTCCCGTGGAGAAATATCTATTCAAGTCCTTTACTCATTTTGAATGACTTTGGTTTTTTTATTACTGAATTGTAGGAGTTCTTTATATATTTTGGGTATTCCTTACCTGATATATGATTTATAAATATTTTCTCCTATTGGTTGCCTTTCACTTTCTTGATAGTGTCCTGTGATGTACAAGTCTTTAAATTTTGGTGACATCCAGTTGATTTTTTGTTGCTCGTGCTTTTAGTGTCATATCCCAGAAATCGTTGTCAAATCCAGTGTCATGAAGATTTAACCCCTGTGTTTTCATTAAATCATTTTGTAACTTTAGTTTTCAAGTTTAGGACTTTTACTCATTTTGAGTTAATTTTTGTATATGGTGTAAAGGTCCACCTTCATTCTTCTGTACGTTGATATCCAGTTTTCCCAGCACTATTTGTTGAAGAAACTGTCTTTTCCCCTGGTGAATGGTCTTGGCATCCTTCTCCAATATATTTTTTTTTTCTTAACGAAACAGTCAACATCTGTGTTTTATCTACTCTTGTAAGAGACTTATTTAAACATTTATATTGACTCATTCAATCCTCAAAGTAATCTTTGAAATTATCCCCATTTTACAAATGATGATGTTAAGTCACAGATTAAATAACTTAAGGTCCCATTGCTGAATGCAGTTTGGATTGTAAAGTGCTGTTCTTGTTCTTTCCAGCCTAAGTAGAAAGGAAATGCAGGTTCATCTCTATATTGCACAGAGCCTGATATTTTTAAATATATATTGCCTTGAATTATTTAGTTACAGCTGCCTGCAAACTAATCCTATGACTTAGGACAGTTCCTTTCACTCTATTCTTTTTCCTAACTGTAAAATAGGAATAGTAATATGTAATGTAACAGTATTGTTTAGAGAATGAAATCGTATATGTGAATTACATACTGTGGTAATATGTTTTTGTAACTGTTATTTCCAAACTGTTACTTGTTTTAGTTTATTTTTTTCAAAGATTTTATTTATTTATTTGATGGAGAGAGAGATCACAAGCAGGCAGAGAGGCAGGCAGAGAGAGAGGGAGAAGCAGGCTCCCCACTGAGCAGAGAGCCCGATGCGGGGCTCCATCCCAGGACCCTGAGATCATGACCCGAGCCGAAGGCAGAGGCTTAACCCACTGAGCCACCCAGGCGCCCCCTGTTACTTGTTTTAAATATACTCAGATACATTCAGTGATTATAAGCTGTGCCATTTTTGTTATCACTGTTGGGTAAGCCCCAATGCTAAAAGAATATATATACATTTTCTTCCTCATAAAACTTACTATGATTTTTTTAAATTGAAATATACTTGGCATACAATAGTTTATTAGTTTCAGGGTATAAGAAGTACAGTTACCACCTTTTACCATATACAGTTATTAAGTGTTACTGACCATATTCCATATGCTGTACTTTTCAGCCCCATGACTTTTTTAAAACTGGAAGTTCGTATCTCTTGATCCCTTCACCAATCCCCCCTCATTACCACCAGTTTGTTTTCTGAGATTATGAGTCTGTTTCTGGTTTTTTCATTTGTGTGTTTGTTTATATCCCACATGTAGGTGAAATTATATTGAGTATGAATGATTTTGATATTGAATTTATGAATGTATCATTTTTACCATATTCAGTTTTGTTAAAACAGGTCCTAGTTTATATTTGGTTAGGTGTTACTATTACCATCTGGGAAGAATGTTAGTGTATGTTAGGATGTTGAGTTCTAATGGTTATGGTAGCTGATTTAAATAATATGTCATATATGTGTGTGAAAATAGTATGTGCTGCATTATTGTTGCAGACTGAATTACAGAGATAGCAAGTTCAGTAGTCTAGGCACCAGGCAGATAATGAGAGAGGTGGAGAGCTTTAAGATAGCTAGTGCATGGCAAGGCCTCAGAGAACATAGAGAATTTTTCTTAAAAGTATACTTTTTTATTGAACTATAACATGCATGCAAAAATGTACACAAATCGTTTGTGAATACTTTGAGAAGTTTTAACCAACATGTAGATCAAGAATTTGCCTCCCTCTTCCCCTGCTATGCTTTCTTCTCATACTAGAATTCTAATACCACAGATTAGTTTTGCCTGGATTTGAACTTTACAAAATAGAATCTGTCTGAATTATTTAATAGAGCATATAGGTTTAATCTTGACAGTTAATTTAGAAATAACAAAAGGCAGTGTGTAGGCCACTGTTACGAGGTTTTGGGAATAGCTGTCAGGAGTTGGGTTTTGTGATCAAATTCTAGCACTGTACCTCATTGTTCTTGACTTTGAAATGAGTTGTAGGGCTTAAATGAATTTAAGGGTTTTGTAAATTGTATAACATATGGTAAATGCTCAGTGAATGCTAGCCATTTTGTGTTATTAATTGGACCAGTTATGATTATGCCTGCCCTAATTGAAATACAATAATGTAGACATTACCTACCTTAAAGTTATAGCCTACAGAAAAATAGATTTTTAAAATATCTCTTCAGAAAGCACGTACATTTTCCTTACCATTTATCAGCAATGTGTTTACACATGTTACTGCTCAAGGCAGGGCACTGACTGCTTTAGCAAATAGTGAAGAGTGGCAAGTTCATGAAGTAGAATGTGTTTATATTAATGACGGTAAACAAAAATCTTACTTATGAAACTAATTTGGTGCTTTCAAAGAAAGCTGATCTTGAATTGGATTAGGAATTAAATGTTCTGTTGTGGCCCTGCCATTGACTAGAGCGTCTGATCTTGGGCATGTCCTTTAACTTTCCTGGTCTTCAGTTCTTACCTATCCAATAATTGTGTTAGGTTAGATTAGTTTTAAAGTTTTCGTTTTGTGGGTTTGGTTCTTTATGTATTGCAGAAAGCTAGAGAGTTGTGTGCTGTGTTTTTCTCAGAAAGCATAAGTTAGAGTCCTTCTTATATATGCATTTTACATACTAGATTTAAAGCTAACCTTTCTGTCAAAGAGAGGTTCAGAGGTAGAAAAAGAACTTTTTTTTTTTCACTTTTTTAAACCTCTGGACTAGATGATCTCTGGTTACATTTACAAGTTCAGAGGCTCTGTGATGATATATTATTTGAGGGCTGTGAGTCAAGGATTGCACAAGAGAAGAAAGTATGATCATGAAATTCAGTCGTATTTGGGGCATAATATTTTAAATATTTATTGATTTGAGGAGTGGGGGAGGGGCAGAGGGCGGGGGAGAGAGAGAGTCTCAAGCAGACTTTGCACTGAGCATGGAGACTGACCTAGGGCTCAATCTGATAACCCTGAGATTACGACCTCGGCCAAAAACAAGAAGAGTCAGACGCGCAGCTGACGGTACCACCCCGGTGTCCCGGGGCATAAGATTTTAGCTGCTAGAAAGGTGCTGGAGAATCCAGTTCTTTCTCATTTTACATGGAGCAATCAAGGGACTTGTTCAGGAGCTTTAGCTAATAATGGAAATTCTAAGTTTATCCTTAAATGCTAATGTTAAGCAGGCAAACATCTTAAAATAACTAACCAGTTTCATTTGAGTGATTATAGTGTGAAAGTATGCCGCTGTATTTATTTCTGCTTCTGTATTCCAGGGCTTATTTTGATTTTTGACTACAGTTACAACCTGTGATGGCTAACTGAAATTAAACAGAGGATCTAGATAAAGTTAAAGTTTGAAAGGGAACAGTTATCTTAGGACAGTTATTTTAGCTACAAGAATTTCTTTTTTCTTAACACTTGTTAGCTCATACATGCCTGGTGAGCATGATGTCAGTATAGTGTGGAAGTTGTGTTGGTTCGTATTCTATTTTTCCTAGGTAGTGAGGAACAGAAATGGAAATAGAACTTTAGCAGGAAGAAGAAGAACCCTCAGCCATACAGGCAAGCTCTCTTCCACGTTTATTTATTTATTTATTTTTAAAAAAGATTTTATTTATTTATTTGACAGACAGATCACAAGTAGGCAGAGAGGCAGGCAGAGAGAGGGAGAGGAGGATGCAGGCTCCCCGCTGAGCAGGGAGCCTGATGCGGGGCTTCACCCCAGGACCCTGGGATCATGACCTGAGCCAAAGGCAGAGGCTTTAACCAGCTGAGCCACCCAGGCACCCCTCTTCCATGTTTATTTTAAGAGAGTTACTACAGTTTAACAGAAGCACTTGTACCCAACACTTGTTCCCAAGAGGACTTCGTTGTCAGTGTTGCTCTTCCTCCCACAGCCCCATGGCCTGGAGCTCTGCTTCCACCTGCATTGTCATAAGCACTGAAATGCACACATCCGTTGTTACTCATTTAAAATATTCCCTGAGGTCGCCTCTAGGTCTGAGCCACCTGCCCGACTGTCTAAGTATTTCCTGAGTACTTCTTTTTCTTAGGGGTATTTTGACAAAGTTATATAGATTTAAATGGTTTGCCTCAGTCCAATTTTCCCATAAGTCTTATTTTGAATGCATGCTTTTGCGTAAGGGAGATTTTTTTCCAGGAATGAGTGTGTTGTGGTGTAGCATAGATAGCTGTGTTTCATTTGGGACACCCATTTAAATGCAGTTAGTGTTTAATTCTCTAGTCTCAAGTTATTTAATATTTTAAAATAAAGGTACCTGTTCATCCTAAAAAAAAAAAAGGATACAGAATTACGAATAATTTAAAAAGTCTCCCCTAAACTCTCTTCCTTTTCCAGTCCTACTTTGCAGAAGTAATTAACTGATTATTGTGTGACACACCTAATGTGTATATATATATATACACGTCTTTGTAAACAGTACAGATTTACAGATTATCCTTATTCCCTGGTATGTATGTGTCATACCATATTAAACTATTTTTCTGTTGATTGCCATTTAGATTGTTTCTAATTTTTTTTATCATTATAAACATTGCATTGAACTTTGTTATACATACTGCGAAAATGAGTTAATCTTAAGGTAGTATGGATGTATAGAAGTGAGATTGTTGAATCTTGGGTTGTGTTCATTTAAAATTGACAAATCATGATTAATGGCCCTTAAGAAAGGATCTAACAGTTGGTATTCCCATCCGTAATGTTTAAGACTTACTGATAAGGAAAAGTATTTTGTTTAACAAACATAGGTTTAGTGACTGTAAATGTTTTTTCTTTATAATTTGGTCTCCGAACTTCTTTGAGGAGAAGATCCAAAAATCTACTTTCAGAAGCACCAAGCTTAATATTAAAGAACTTAATTGCTTATTTTGTTAGCTTTTTTTGGTGTGAGGTTTAAGATGGCATGGGATGAATATACTGATTAAAATTTGAAGACTGGAGGGCGCCTGGGTGGCTCAGTGGGTTGAAGCCTCTGCCTTCAGCTCGGGTCATGATCCCAGGCTCCTGGGATCGAGCCCCACATCGGGCTCTCCGCTCAGCAGGGAGCCTGTTTCCTCCTCTCTCACTCTGCCTGCTTCTCTGCCTATTTCTGATCTCTGTTTGTCAAATAAATAAAATCTTAAAAAAAAATTTGAAGACTGGAGAGATAATCACAGCTTGGGGATGAACATTTGTGAGTTTGAACATTTTGTGATTCAGAATTTGCTTTTCCTTGTGCTCCTGTCTGCCGTTGCTAAGGTTTTTGTCTAAATTTTTATTGAGATACAACATAATAAACAATTATAAATGTATGGCTTAATTAATTTTTGTAAACTGAACACACATGCCCATGTAATGAGCTTCTGGACAGACAGAGCATAACTAGCCTTTTGATATCTCCCATGACCCTGTCCTGTCTTTAACTCTCGGAAAGGTAACCTTTGTCCTTATTTATAGTACCATTGATTTTTGTCTGTATTTGAACTGTGTATAAATGGAATCATATGATGTACCACTTTTCTCAGTATTATTTGTGAATTAATATGTGTTTTTGCGTGACATTATAGTATTCCACAGTATGAGTAGCTGCAATTAATTTACTCATTCTGTGTTGATAGAAATTTAAGTAGTCTCCACTTTTGGTTATTAGAAATATTACTACTATCAATATTTTTTTCAAATGCCCTAAGGCAAACATATGTAGATGTTTCTGTTGTTTCTATACTTTAGACATGCATATGAGGTAGGCATAGGTCTTTGTTTAGCAGATACTGACAGTTTCTTTTCTTTACCCCTAAAGTGGTTATACCCCTAAAGTTTGCATAGTCACTAAACAGTTCAATTGCTCCATATTCTTGGTAATGCTCTATTATACTTTTTTTTGTTTTAGCTATTTCGGTGGAGGTTTTAATTTGCATTTCCCAAGCTTCCCTAGTGACAGATGAAGTCAGATATCTTTTCATATTTATTGACTGTTAGGATAACCTCATTTGTCATGTACTGGCTTAAGAGTTTACCCAGTTTCCTTTTGGGTGTCAGTCTTGTTCTTACTGATTTGTATGAATTCTTTACATATTAGCAGTATAAGCCTTTCGATATGTTTCACAGATTTTTTTTTTTTTTTAACCACTCTGTGGGGTCTTTTCACTCTCTAAATGGTATTTCGAGGAACACAAGGTCTTGATATCTTCCAATTTATCAAGTATATTCCAATATATCAATTATTCCCTTTTTTTTTTTTTTTAAAGATTTTTATTTATTTATTTGACAGAGATCACAAATAGGCAGAGAGGCAGGCAGAGAGAGAGGGGGAAACAGGCTCCCTGCTAAGCAGGGAGCCTGACGCAGGGCTTGATCCCAGGATCCTGAGATCATGACCTGAGCTGAAGGCAGAGGCTTTAACCCACTGAGCCATCCAGGCGCCCCTGTTTTTTGTGTTTTAAGAAATCTTTGCTTACTCCAGAGTTTTGAAAATATCCTTTGTATTTTTTTCTTAAAACTGTTATTGTTTTACCTTTCATATCTGGATCTGTCATCCATTACTATGACAAAAACAATTCCATCTGGAATTGGTTTTGTATATGGTGTGAGGTATGGGGGCCAAGATTCATTTATCTTCCCCTGTGAGTATCCTCTTGACACAGCACTGCTTATTGAAAAGACCATCCTTTCCCTGCTGCAGTGCTCTGTCAGATGTTTGATAAATCAGGTACTCTGTAGGATACTGATACTGTACACTCTTAATTTACAAAGCTTTGTGATTGTTCTTAATACTCAGTAATGTAATTTTCTCAGCTTTGAACCTCAGAATGGCTTGGATTATCTTTGGCATTTCCCTATAAATTTTAGAATTTAAACTTGTTAACTTGGGGAATAAAACTTACTGGGATTTTCCATTGATTCTAAGGGTCAAATTTAGGAGCATTGACAGGTTGACACTGTTGAGTTTTCCAGTTTATAAGCATAGTATATTCCTCCTTTTATTTATTTCCATCTTTAATTTTTCTCAGAAAACAGAAGACTTAACATTAGTAGACTTTAAAACTTAATATAAATCTGTAGTCATTAAGACAGTGTGGTATTGATGCAAGTATATCTAAATAATCTCGTGGAAGAGACTAGAAAGACCAAAGCTAAGATGATGAGATTTTTTGTTTAATTTCATATTTTAACAAATTCTTCAGAGTATAAATTAATACAGTTTTTTGTGGGTTTTTTTGTTTTGTTTTTCTTTTTGTTTTTTACCAAGCATGTTTTTTACCTTTCTCACAGGTGTGGACCATGTTTAAGGATTGCCCCAGCATTCAGTTCTATGAGTAATAAGTATCCACAGGCAGTTTTCTTGGAAGTTGATGTACATCAGTGTCAGGTAAGGGAAAGGAGTCCTTTAAAAAATTTTTTTCATTGGTTTGAAATTCAACATTGTTACTGTCCTTTGTTTCTCTCTTTATGCACATAGTACTTCTTTGAAGATGGGGAAATGTTATATGGACGTGAATTATTATAAATGTTATTGTGGCTGCATTAGTTTAAAAGGGTAGCTCAATATTGATTGCTTCTGGGTTTGTTAATATCTTTCTGACACACAAAACTAATAAGCTATTGAACTAAATCAGTCCCCTGGAAGTCCTATTTTTACATTTTTTGTTTATCTTTTGCAAATTGAGAATAGTATCTTTTATTGCTGAGGCATTGTTCGATTTGAAAGCCATGGCGGAGAATTCTTGATTGTAGTTAGAGTTGGATTGATCGGGTTAGTTTGTAATCATAGCTTCAAAGCTGCATACTCAGCAGAAACCTGAAAGTGTTAATTACCGTCCATTGATTGAGACGCAGTGTTGTTGGGAGATTGCACTGATTACTTAGTTGGAATGGCTCTGTGGCAGTTCTGTGTTTGCGTATGTGGAAGTAGGGAGGAATTAATGGGAAAAATTTTTCAAGGTTCCTTCCAACACTGAAAATGTCGTTTTTGGTTCTTACTAAGGAATAGCTGTGTGGATCCTCTTTTTGGTGAGGTTTTGTCTTTGATACATTTCTGAGTGTGAAAAGAATTTGTAAATGTTACAGTAGTTTGTAGTAAGTAGTTTGGGTTTGGTTTAAACCCTGTAATATTGCTTAGTACTTCTGTTGCATACTGCTGTACTCCCATTACTGGCCCTTATTTCAGTGTTCACTGTCTCGCTGGAGCTGTGTTCTGGAGCTTTATTTCCAGTATGATAGCCACTAGCAGCATGTGGTTACTACACACTTGAAATGTGGCAAATCGAAATTGAGAAGTGCTGTAAGTGTAAAATACACATGGGATTTTGAAGGCTTAGTATGAAAAAAATGTAAAATATGTCACTAGTTTTTTTTACAGTGTGTTGAAAATGCGATTATTGGGTTTACTAAAATATATTATTAAAATTGATTTCAGTTGTTTCTCTGTACTTTTTTGTATTGGCTACTTAAAATGCTGGGATACTGGCAACTTAAAATCACATGTATAGCCCACATTTATGTGTTATATTTTTTTTGGACAATACTGTTCTAAAATGTCAATCATTTTTTTGTCTTTTTTAAAAAATTTTTTGAGGTTTAGAGAAGGCATCTCTATGTAAACTTTACGCTTTTTTTTTCTTTAAACAGTATAGTGATATCTCTTCATAGTATTTGAATATGCAAGGTGACATATTTGCTTTATTATTTCCTTTACACTTATGAAAAGTTTAAGTCATGAGTCAGTGGTTAATTAGCTCATTTCCACTCAGTACTTAGTTTTATAATAAAGTGCAGTTGGAACAGATTTTTAAAAGGTAGTTGTTGCAGTGTATTTGATGGGAGGTCAGAAGCCATTTCTATGAGTAGAGTTGAGTACATTTACTTCATTTTCATGGAGAGATGGGCTACTGTTGTTCAGATGTGTATTTTTTCCTAGTAGCATTGACATATCAATACCCTTTTGGGCTTCTCCATTTAAGAAACAGCATGTACTTATGAAAACTCTGCCTGGTGGTATAAAGCATAATTTCTGTATTGGAAGCTAATTGTTCTACCTGGGGGTTAAGTGTTTAACACTAAAATTGATAAAAATGCATGTTGTACTTCATTGGGAATTTGAAGGTAATGTAGTTGTGCCCTCAGTAGTAGGTCTGTTTTTTCTTAAATAGCAATTGGGAATAAATTATTTTATGTGGCTTTGTTCATGCTTGGATATTTAGCTTCTATAGAGATGTAGAATGAATATTCAAAGTGGTTTAAGGTAAATTTTAATCATTAACAGTATCTAACTTGCCAATTCTAGGGAACAGCTGCCACCAACAATATATCAGCAACACCTACATTTCTGTTTTTTCGAAACAAAGTGAGAATTGATCAGTATCAAGGAGCAGATGCTGTTGGATTAGAAGAAAAAATCAAGCAGCACTTAGAAAATGACCCTGGAAGCAATGAGGACACAGATATTCCAAAAGGCTATGTAGGTAGACTTAAAAGTGAAATGATGATACATCTCTTCTCATTATTTGGTTAAAATGATATTGACTGTTATCTTTTGCTAGTTAAGAATATTTTCAAATAAGATCTTTAAAAGTAATTTCATTAGCTGACTATTGGGTATTGCTTCTCTTGTATGCATTATAATCTTAAGCCCTCATGAGAAACAATTTTTCTTAAATAATTCTTTTTGCTACTTGTTTTCTTTTTTAAACCTACTTTCTGAATTGTCTTAATAGCCAGTTTTAAACATTTAATCATTTTTAATGTATATATTTTTATATATACATTTGATTTTCATTTTATTACATATAATGTATGATTTATTTATATGTAATTTTAAAATTATACATATATATTTTTTTTCCCGAAAATATGAAGAAATGTGCGTTGGAAAAATTTTTGAGGTTTTGACAATTGAGTAAAATGACATGTAAATTTTAATGTGTGATCTTTATATGCTGGACTCCTTTTCCTGCCGCTTCTTATAGTTTTCTCTCTCCTTTTTAATGTATCCCTTATTTTCTGGCACCTCTTTCTTTCTGCAAAAAACAAAAAAAAAACAAAAAAAAACCTACTTATTTTGTTTTTGGGTCATATGTGACTTTGCTATTGGATATGTTTTTCTGAGTTTTAAGAGTAAATTATTATTCAACTAAAAACTTGAAGACTTAGGAACTTAAAAGTGTTTGAAAATTGCATAATACAAATGGTTATAATTCAGCATCTATATCATAAGAGCTATTCAGGAAGGACCAAAATTCAGAAGTAATTCATGGTAACTGACTCATTTATACAAATTGGTTAATCCTGCATACTAAAATACATATTTGTATATATCGTTCCTAATTTTTCTTGTTATAAAGTTAATTGTAGTTGCAGATAAAAAATGAACTTTTTAAAAAATAATGATTACCTCTAGTTAAAGCTGATGTATGAAAGAATGTGTATCAAGTACAGTAAAGCAGATCGATGTCATGGACTACACGTTCTAAGTCCCTTAAATTCCTGCTGAATAAGGAGACTCTCCTACTCCAGTCAGATACATATGAGAAAGTCTTTTTGTGTGTGGGGGATTGAGGGTTGTGTCTTCAAAAAGTGTGTTTAACATGTCGTACTGGTATTAATTAAGTGAGGGAGACAATTAATGTCTATTTAAAACAGAACTGTTATGTAATAATTTGAAATTGTAATATGCAGTTAGAAAGTATGAGCAAGTTGTATAAGTCAGGGTTGTGACACCTTTTGGAAAACTTTGGAAATTATTTGACTTGTAAACTGTTGTGTTTACATCTTTGTATTTTTTTTTCCTGTATTTACTAAGGGTTTTTGCATGAAAAGGTCTTAGGAGCGCAATAGTCCTGCTGCTTAGCTAGAGGGATACTTCTTTACACATCAGCTGAGTGTGATTATCAGTGTTATGACCTCAGGTAGGAGATAAGCAGGAAAAAATGAAGTTTTAAGAAATTAAAAAAATTTAGTTTTCATGCAGATGTTATGCATACAGTGTGAAAGGCTATTAAAAACATTTTCATTTTTTCCATCAGGTGTCAGTCAAGACATTAAAAGTTTTGAACTATATGTCTACAAGATTATTAAATATTTAAGATTTTGGTAATGTGTTTCTAAGAATGTCATCATTCTCACAAGACAAATAGAAACTAAATGGGAGAAAGCCTTAAGTAGATCTAAGTATTAGTATTACAAAAATGTATTGACAATTTTAAAATAAAATTTTGGTTTTAAAGACTTTCAGTTATGTCTTAACACTAAGAAGTTGTACAAGTTACTGAGTTTGTACATACTAGTTTTGGAACTCCTAATTTGATTGAAGCCAGAGTAAGAGAGGTACTCCTGTCTCTTAGAGGGATTTGAAATATTGCAATAAATGTAGATGTGATACTCAAAACATTAAGAATCATAATAGTCCTTATTCAGAAGTAAGACAGTATTTTTGTGAATGTAATGACTTTTAGTTTTTAAAGCGTTGATTGAAGCATGGGGAAAGTTTAAAATGTTCTCTTTTCTCTCCCATATTTGCTAAGAGTACCTAGTGTGGCTCTAAGTGGCAATGAGAGCTCCATCAATATCAGGTCTTCCTCTCCCCCAGAAGTTTGAGTTCTGGGCACTCTGGAATTGAAGTTGGATTTGCCTATGTTCTGAATCTTGAGGTTTATATGTGTATTTTAGTATTCTGACCTCTGAACTGTAGATTTTGGTCTCCAGATTTTGTCATCATTCATCAAAATGAAATGAAACCTTAAGTGACCCGAATTTGTGTAGTAAGGTCTTTCGTTAACCCAAACTAGAAGCATAGAAAGGTTTTTCTAACTTCCTGTGTGTCTTATGTTAGATTTTCCCCCTCTAAAAAAGAAAGGTGAAATTTATTAAACAAAACAATTGACAGAGCAGTAGTACAGCAAACACATATAACCATTTACCTGTGTTCATCAGTTGTAAATATTTTGCTGTTTTTGCTTTCTCGATATGTATTTATCTACTTTTACCTTCTACAGAATCATTTAAAAGTAAACTATAGACATCGTGATGGTTTATCTCTAAATATAGCTTCTAGGAGCAAGAACATTCATTTACATAACCATGATACCATTATCACACCTAAGAAATTTAACAAATGGTACAATATAATATCTCTCATACTTAAAGCCTACATTCACATTTTCTTAATTATCTCCGGAATATTTTTTTTTTTTAAGATTTTATTATTTATTTGAAAGCACAAGCGGATGGAGGGGCAGAGGGAGAGGGAGAAGCAGACTCCTGCCTGAGCAGAGAGCCTGATGTGGGGCTTACTCCCAGAACCCCAGGATCCTGACTTGAGCCAGAGACAGATGCTTACCCAACTGAGCCACCCAGGCACCCCTCCAGAATAGTCTTTATAGCTATTTTTGCCCTGTCTAGGATCAAGTCAAGGATCATGCATTACGTTTAAGTTGTTTTTCTTTAGTGTTCTGGAGACGTGTCTTTTTTTTTTTTTTTTTTTTTTTTTTTTTCCATTCATGACAGCCTTTTTTTGGAAGTTTAAACTGGTACCAGTCAAATATGGTAGCCAGTAGCTAGTAGGTACATGTGGCTATTGTGCATTTGTTACATGACTAGTGCAACTGAGGAACTGAATTTTAAATTTTATTTACTTTTAATCAATTTTAAATCTCCAAATGTAACTAATGGCTATCTATCTTATTGTACAGTGCAGGTTGGACCATCTATCTTACAGACTGTCCCACAATCTGGATTTGTCTGATTGTTTTTCTGTTATTCTTTCCTCATTATTGGCAAGTTGATTACATAGGTAGTGATATTTATTTCCAATTGCATATTTCTAGAATATGTCAGTGTGTAGTTAGGTCAGATATAATGCCATTAGTCCCCAGACAGTGTTGTATAACAAAAGCTACCGACCAGTTCCAATTAGGAACAATTATTGTAAAGCTCTTACAATGTTAGTAAACAAAATCCAGTGATCTAGAAAAGAAAGATTATGGGGCGCCTGGGTGGCTCAGGTTAAGCCTCTGCTTTCAGCTCAGGTCATGATCTCAGGGTCCTGGGATTGAGCCCCACATCAGGCTCTCTGCTCAGCAGGGAGCCTGCTGCCCTCTCTCTCTCTCTTCTGCCTGCCTCTCTGCCTACTTGTGATCTCTCTCTGTCAAATAAATAAATAAAATCTTAAAAAAAAAAAAGAAAAAAAAAAGAAAAGAAAAATTATGATCTCCTAATATGCAGAAAAGGCATTTAACAGAATTCAATGCACATTTATTCCTAAAGCAATCAGTAATATCTTAATGGGGGAGCACCAGAGGCACTCTTACTAAAGTCAGAAACAACATAGGGATGACCACTGTCACATCTCTGACGGTGTGTTGGACTATTAACGCATACATGGGAGACAGGAAAATGTTAAATGACAACCACATGGAAGCAATCAGCCAGCAAAATCTAGAATATTAGAAATCTGTGGGTGCTAAATGACCATGGATTAAAGGAGATTTGAGCTACATTAACCAACTACAGTGTATGGATTTTGGATTCTTATTCTAATAGTTCCAACTGTAAAACATTTACTAGACAACTGAAGAAATTCAGACATGGATATTTGCTAATAATAAAGTATTACTCATTGTTTTAGTTGTGATAATATTTAAGATTTTACTTATTTATTTTTTATTTTTATTTTTATTTTATTTTTATTTATTTATTTATTTTTTTACTTATTTATTTTTTAAAGATTTTATTTATTTGACAGAGAACACAAGTAGGCAGAGAGGTAGGCAGAGAGAGAGAGGAAGGGAAGCAGGCTCCCTGCTGAGCAGAGAGCCCAATGGGGAGCTTGATCCTAGGACCCTGGGATCATGACCTGAGCCGAAGGCAGAGGCCACCCAGGTGCCCCAATATTTAGGATTAAAAAAAAAAATTTATTTATTTATTTGTCAGCTAGAGAGAGAGAGCGCGTGTATGCATCACAAGCAAGGGAGAAGCAGGCTCCCCACTGAGCAAGGATCCTGATGTGGGGCTTGGTCCTAGGGCCCTGGGATCATACCTGAGCTGAAGGCAGATGTTTAACCAACTGAGCCACCCAGGCGTCCCAGAGGATTTTTTAAGAGTCCTTATCTCTTAGAAATGTTCATGAACACAATGAAATGTTCATGAAAGAAATGAAGAAACGCCTAAGATTTATTTGAAAACAGGAGGGGTGGGGACTGCTTGCAGGGTAAAGAAGAAACAAGAGTGGCCATGAGTTGATTATTGCACCTGGGCGTTGAGGACGTGAGGTTCACTGTATTATTTGTTTATATAGGCTTGAAATTTTCCATAATAACAAATGTTTTAATCCTTATTTGTTATTCATCTTATATGTAAACTCTTTATGAATATATGTTTAAGAGTACGTGACCACTAGAAGAGGGAGGCAGGCTTTTCTTGGATCTTATGGATATTTTAATTTGCATATTTAGCTCTGCTAAACACTGGTACTAAAAAAGTACAAGTCAATGTTTTATAATCTTTTGGTTAAAGACTTGGTTTTTGATACCTTATCAAGTGGGCTAAGCCTAGATTTAGCTTTAATAGTAGTAGATCTCAGTCAGAAATTCAAATGAAAGGATTATCATAAAAATTTTAGTAACTGTTTTATAAGAGAAGTTTTCATTAAAGTTGCCTAGAGAGAATCACATATTTACAATATTTACATTTGTTAGATTGTTATACCAAATTCAGATACTTTGCCTGAAGTCTTGATTTAATTTTTTTCAGATGGATTTAATGCCTTTTATTAACAAAGCTGGCTGTGAATGTCTTAATGAAAGTGATGAGCATGGATTTGACAACTGTTTACGAAAAGATATGACCTTCTTGGAATCTGATTGTGATGAACAGGTAATTGATATTTAAATTAAAGCTTCTTGGGATCATCAATATTTATGCCTGCTCTGGGTTCTTTATCATGTTTCCATCCATGGTTTTATGTTTCTCCTTCCCACATGACCACTTCCTTTCCTTTTTGCAAGTTTCATTTTCTTTGATGGTGCAGACCCACCTTCTTTCTCTGTTCTCTGCAAGCTGCCAGGTGTTTTACACAGAACCTCGGAGTTTTGGATTGGTTCCACTACTGAGTTGAGCCTTCACTATGCTTAAGTCCTTATGTTCATTTTTGACCTGTCTTCCATGTTTTTTACTCACCCAACTGAGTTTGTACCTGAGAAATAGAGACTAACTAGAGAGCCCTCCCATGTGTGTGTTCCTCACTCCCAGAGGTAAACTTGTATTGTACTTCCCTGCATTGTTGTCACAGGGAAGTATAGTACTGCCTTAATGAAGCCATCATTATCTTCATCTTGACTCTGACTTTCTTTAACTTACTTTCTAATCCACTGTCTTTGCTTTGTCCCCATTCCAGTTCATCTTCCACGTGTTCACAAAAGTTACTCTTCTAAAGCTTAAGTCTGGGGCACTTGGGTGTCTCACTCCATTAAGCATCTGCCTTCAGCTCAGGTCATGATCCCAGGGTCCTGGGATCCAGCCCAGCATCAGGCTCCCTGCTCAATGGGGAGTTTGCTTCTCCTTTTCCTCTGCCCCTTCTTATTTGGATACCATTTATTAATAGACTTTGTATCAGGATTTTTATTTTTACTAGAAATTGTCTTTTAGTTCATATCTAAAAATGTGTATGCTTGCTCTCTCTCAAATAAAATCTTAAAACATAATCTGATCATGCTTCTTTTTCTTAAAGGAGGTAAATGATTCTTCTTCGCAGACTTTAGGAAGACAGTATCATATTCTTACTGACTTGATTTGTTTCTAGCTTTCCATTCTTTTCTCCTGTGGTTCAAGTTTCTGTAAACATGTCATGCTTATTATTTTTTGACACACTATTGCAAGTCAAGTATAAAAAGTAATTATATAACCAAAGGAAATAATCTGGGTATTTTCTCAGGCAAACAGATCACAGTGATCCTGAAATCATAAATCCAAATTCCATTTTTACTCTAATCATAACTACTTTACTGAATAGTCTTAAGAATATTGTTCACAGTTGTGTTCCTTGTAAATGGTGCCCTGAATGGAATGTGATGATGCATATCAGCAGACCTGACCATAGTCTCCCGGAAGTTTTCCTGACGGGGAAATCTTCCTTCTAAGGTAGAAACATAGATACGTACATCAGACATGATTTCCCCTAGAAAGAAGATAGAGCAAATGATTCAAGGTTTCTGAGAGAGAGAGAGGGCAACCTGACAGCATTTCATATCCTAGTTCCCTTATGTGGCCTTCTAAATTCAGTTTAGTCCAATAAGTTTAGGATGGAGGTTTGGAGGTTACTATAGAGCTATTAAAAGTCTTATTCTCTTGAGTTTTGGACCAAATAGAGTGCATTTGAGGGCTAGTTTCTTCACATACTCTGTGCATTGTCTTCAGATTGTCAAATGATGTGGGTAGATGCTTGACAAACCATTCTATAAAATGTTAAGCTTATATGCTAAAATACATAGTTTGAATTTTAATTTGGATTTTGTTTGATTTTTTGGAAGACAAATTGCTTGTCAGTTCACAGGTCACAAGACATTAGGTTCATATGCATTTCCCCCTGCCCCCACACACCTTATTTTAGTAGGCTCTATAGCCAGTGATGGGTTCCACCTCACAGCTTCTAGATAAAGTATTGCATGCTCTACTGACTAAGCCAGCCAGGTGCCCCCCCATGCCAATTTTTAATTTAATTTAATTTAATTTATTCCATTAAATTTTGTTGTCATTCCCTTATGTGAATAATAGATGATTGTATTTCTCAAATGTCAGTCTAGTCAAGTTACTTTCAACTTACTGATTTTTTATATTACATTGGTTTTATGAATCGAATATTTTCTGTCTTTGAATTATTTTAAATATTTGAATAACAGTTTTGTTTTTTTCTTCCTAAGATTTTATTTATTTATTTGACAGACCGAGATCACAGGTAGGCAGAGAGGCAGGCAGAGAGAGAGAGGGGGAAAGCAGGCTCCCTGGAGCCTGATGCGGGGCTCGATCCCATGACTCTGAGATCATGACCTGAGCCGAAGGCAGAGGCTTAACCCATTGAGCCACCCAGGCACCCCTGAATAACAGTTTTAAGTCTAAATAGCTATTGTGTGTATTCAAGGTGTTCAAGAGCCCTTTTAAAATGAAACTTTTTATTTTCTTCACAGCTGCTTATTACTGTGGCGTTTAATCAACCTGTTAAGCTTTATTCAATGAAATTTCAGGGGCCAGATAATGGTGAGTAATGGACAGCTTTTCTTTAACTTCCTGCTCTGTGGATCTGTTAAGCTCATTTGTAAAACGTTTTATTAAATAATAGAGGTAGATATTCCTTGTGTTGGAAAGAGTGAAATTGTTTCTGGAACAAAGCAAGGAGATAAATGAATGTGCAAATAATGTGGTATTACTAGGAACCAAAAGGAACAGAAAAAGAAAATTTTATCTTATTTCTAAAAGTTTAATCTCGTAATCTGAAAACAAACTCTTTCTTCCAATTCTTATTATAAGACTCCAGGTTTGAAGTAGCCATGTTTCAGGATCAGAACTGGGAGGGATTTATTTCACACTCCGTTGTTATAGATGATAAAAAAGATTCTGAATCTTCCTATATGTTCACTATTACTAGTTTTACAACTTCTTTATAAATATTATGATGCTGTAAACAGGATTTTCAAGACTTGGTATTTCTCTTTCTATTAAATAAGGGATTTTCCAGGTGCATGGGTGGCTCAGTGGGTTAAAGCCACTGCCTTCCGCTGGGGTCATGATCCTAGGGTCCTGGGATCAAGCCCCGAATCGGGCTCTCTGCTCAGCAGGGAGCCTGCTTCCTCCTCTCTCTCTGCCTGCCTCTCTGCCTACTTGTGATCTCTGTCTGTCAAATAAATAAATAAAATCTTTAATAAATAAATAAATAAGGGATTTTTCCTTATTCATCTCCCTCCTTTTTTTCGTGTCTTTATTGATTTTTTTTTTTTGGTTGTGTGTTGGCAGGTAGTGAGGAGTAGGATTTTTCTTTTTAATTGATTGGAAGAAACTGCAAGTACCCTATTTATTAGGTAGCATTCCCTTCTCATTTTGCTGTTTTAAATTTGTATGTATTAATATTTTTCATTAATAAAATTGTATCTTTATTGTGAAAATACAAGAATTCTGTAAAAGCAGTTGCTACAGAGATGAATAAGCAATATGAATATCTTAAAGATTCCTTACTTAGCCGCCAAATATAGGTTTTGGATTGTACCCTGAAGTTTAAAGGGACTAAGGCATTCTCTAAATGTGATGTAACAGCTTAGCACATCTTAATTCCTAAGGTGAAATGTGGCAATTTGTATAATTTTTTTTTTTAAGATTTTATTTATTTATTTAAGAGACAGTGAACCAGAGAGGGAGTTTAAGCTGGGGGTGAGGGGCAGAGGGAGAGGGAGAAGCAGGCTCCCCGCTGAGCAGAGAGCCCCATGTGAGGCTTGATCCCAGGACCCTGGGATCATAACTTGAGTTGAAGGCAGATGCTTAACTAACTGAGCCACCCAAGTGCCCCAGCAATTTGTATAATTAATTTTCTTTTAGCTAAATGTTGTCACTGGTAATGCGTTTCTCCTTAATAACAAATGTACCAGTTGTTGGCAGTGCAAGACCCAGCTCAGATGGTAACCTGTACCTTATCAGACTGCATTGCTGCCTTCCCTGTACCTCCTCACTAGTAGTATTACATTTATCATAATGTGGCTTTTACAGTTGAGGGCAAAAAGTCTGTGTGTGTATACGTGTTTGCAAATGTACATATGTGTTTCAATCTAGTATTCATAGAACTTAGCATACTGCTGGCAGGCATTAAAAATGTCTATAAAAAAAGAATGGCTATGAAAATACTCAGAATTTCCAAAAGTTCCTGAAGATTTAGGTAGGTATGTGCATATATTTGAGAGTGTGACTGGTTGTATAGTGTGAATGTAATGGTGAAGGGAGGAAAGTATTGCAAGTCTGATTTAACATTTAATTTTATTCTACCATTTTATAGGTCAGGGTCCTAAATATGTAAAAATTTTTATCAATCTACCCCGGTCTATGGATTTTGAAGAAGCAGAAAGAAGTGAACCAACTCAAGCTCTGGAACTAACAGAGGATGATATTAAAGAAGATGGCATTGTCCCACTTCGTTATGTTAAGTTTCAGAATGTTAACAGTGTAACTGTAAGTAGTATTTCAACTGTATTTAATGAGTGTGTGGGTAGCAGTTCATGCTAGGATACCTTTAGTATCCTAGGTGATTTTATTTTATTTATTTAAAAAAAAAAAAATATATTTTATTTATTTATTTAACACAGAGAAATCACAAGTAGGCAGAGAAGCAGGCAGACAGAGAGGAGGAAGCAGGCTCCCCACTGAGCAGAGAGCCCGATGTGGGGCTCCATCCCAGGACCCTGGGATCATGAACCGAGCCGAAGGCAGTGGCTTTAACCCACTGAGCCACCCAGGTGCCCCATATCCTAGGTGATTTTAAATGATCCTTTAAAGTAGGTTTTTGGGGGCTCCTGGGTGGCTCAGTGGGTTAAAGCCTCTGCCTTCAGCTCAGGTCACGATCCCAGAGTCCTGGGATCAAGCCCCGCATCGGGCTCTCTGCTCAGCAGGGAGCCTGCTTCCCCCTCTCTCTGCCTACTTATGATCTCTGTTTGTCAAATAAATAAATAAAATTTTTAAAAAAAGTAGGTTTTTGTCCACCTGACTTTGAGTAAAAATGTATAATGAATTAATTAAATTTTCTTCTTTAATTTATGTGCACTAAAGAGAAAGGACAAGTTGGTTTTTTAAAAATATGTGAATTTGTCAGTTTACATACTTTATACATATTTGGCATCTTCTGTTAAAAGTTTATTCTAGAATATTTATAGTTAAACTGAAGATATTTGTACATTATCCTCATCCCGGGTGATGAGTAATGTTATAATTGTAAAATCCAATTTACTCTTCTGAAGTGTATGGTTTTTAATAGTGTTGTGGTCATGATCTCAGTAAAAATGACTTTTTAAAAAACTACTTTTACATTATCTTAATTTACATAAAGAAGTTAGCTGCTTCTTAGCAGTTTAAATTGCTTTTGTTAGTTTTAATAATGAAACCCAGCATATGTATTCCAAACACCCGCTCCTCCTGTTCACCCCTCCCAACCCAGTCTTTCAGAGGAGGGAGTAGGAGAATTAGAATAGAATAGTGGAATAGCTAGGAAAAAAAGTGGGAACAAGCACAGAATCACTGAGAACAAACAAGTCATGCTAAACTAATGTGATTTCCTTGTTACTTCTGTATTTATTTATTAAAGATTTTATTTTTTTTCCTTTTTTTTTTAAATTTTATTATTTATAAACATATATTTTTATCCCCAGGGGTACAGGTCTGTGAATCGCCAGGTTTACACACTTCACAGCACTCACCATAGCACATACCCTCCCCAATGTCCATAACCCCACCCCCCCAACCCCCCTCCCCCCATCAACCCTCAGTTTGTTTTGTGAGATTAAGAGTCACTTATGGTTTGTTAAAGATTTTATTTTGCTTGAGAGAGAGAGAGCAATCGGATGGAGCAAGCATGAGCAAGAGAGCACAAGCAGGGGAAGTGGCGGAGGGAAAGGGATAAGAAGGCTCCCCACTGAGCAGAGAGTTGCATTGAGGGCTGGATCCCAGGACCTTAGGATCATGACCTGAGCTCAACACAGCTGCTCAACCGACTGAGCCACTCAGGTGCCCTGTGATTTCCTTGTTTTAATGAAATGATTCTGGTTTTTGTAAAGTAAAGAATGCTAGTGTATTCATTTTCAGAGTTTTTCACTGGATTTTTCACAGGATATACTTAGTAATAAGATGAAGGATTATAATTGAGACTTCAGTATTTGAAATACTCTACCCAAATGAAATGGATGAAAATGGTTATATTAAACTAGAATACTAGTTATCAGATATTTTCCTGACTTGTAGCATATTCTCAATTAATGCCAGTTGCTTTACTTAGTAATGGAAGCAAGGTATTTATTGGAAAAACCCTTTCAATCCAAACATCTTGATATAATCTCCTCTGTCATTGAGAATCACTGTCCATAGTTATCTTGTGATAGGCTCTAGTCTGTATGTGCTGTGTCTTATCTCAGTCAAACTTTTAGTCAGTGACTTAAGTCGCTGATCAGAAAGTGTAATCAAAGAAAGTAGGTGAATTTTAAAAGCCATAAATATAAACTGATCTGTTCATTTTCAGAGAGCATTATAGATAAATGGAGAGTTGGTTTCATAGTCTACCTGTTGTAGACTTGGAAGTTTTTTTGTTCTTTTTTTTTTTTTTTAAAGATGTTATTTATTTATTTGTCAGAGAGAGGGATGGGGAGAGAAAGCACAAGCAGGGGGAGCAACAGGCAGAGGGAAAAGCAGGCTCCCCGCTGAACAAGGAGCCCAGTGTGGGGCTCCATCCCTGGACCTTGGGATTATGACCTGAGCCGAAAGCAGACGCTTAACCCACTGAGCCACCCAGGTGTCTCCAGACTTGGAAGTTTTAATTGATAAGTTCAGTTTGAGATGAATCTGTGCTTGCTTATAAAAACAACAAAAACTGATTAATGCCATCAGAGAATGAAAGTATGTTGTCTAAATCAAGAGAGGCAGTGTTCTTAAGTAGACAGTATCTAGAGTATTGTGTTTTATTCTTATTTATTTATTTTTTAAAGCATATAGTAATCCAGTATATTGAAAAAGAATCTGTGAGTAAAGCTGCTGTCTACTTACATGCTGAGGGGAGTTTTTACGTAGAAAGTATAGAGAGTCAAGCTTAAAAAGAATGCAGGCTATAGTATAGTATAGTTTTAGGAGCTGATTTCTTTCTTTCTTTTTTTTTTTTTTTTAAAGATTTTATTTATTTATTTGACAGAGAGATCACAAGTAGGCAGAGAGGTAGGCAGAGAGAGAGAGAGAAGCAGTCTCTGTGCTGAGCAGAGAGCCCGATGTGGGGCTTGATCCCAGGACCCTGAGATCATGACCTGAGCTGAAGGCAGAGGCTTAACCCACTGAGCCACCCAGGCGCCCCTAGGAGCTGATTTCTAATACTATTTTTTTCTTTTAATATTTTAGGAATTTGAATGAATTAGTATCAGAAAGAAGTAACTGTAGAGACTTTCTTCAGTCAAAAACCAATTTTAATAAAATTTCAGCAGTGGTTTGCCCACTGTAATAATTTCATACTTTTTGAACATTCTATGTAAGGAATTTAATTGTGACTCCTCCACACCCTCACACTGAATTATCTGGAACTGGCGTATTTGGGTGTCTTGCCATGATATCCTGGAGAGGATGAGGGTAGCAGGGCAAACAGTGGAATTAATAGCCCTATAGGAGCACCAGTCAGAATATAGTTTGGGTTAATCCTTACAAAGAATGAAAGGTATTTTCATTAATAATCTAACAATATCAGTTAAACATGTTTGTGAAAAAAGGATACAATTATTAATGTAATTCTTTCTTTCTTTTTGGTGGGGGGGGGTGTAGATATTTGTTCAGTCCAATCAAGGTGAAGAAGAAACAACAAGAATTTCATATTTTACTTTTATTGGTACTCCAGTCCAGGCAACAAATATGAATGACTTCAAACGAGTAAGTTTGTTTTAAATGGTATTTAGGGGAAGTAAAAATACAATTTTAAAGAAGTAATTTCTAGGGGAAGTTAAAATACAATTTTAAAGAAGTAATTTCATAAAGATCAAAATCGTAACCATGTCATGAAATTTTAGGTTAACCTAAAATTAATAGTGGGTTCTCCTAATCACATTTTTAGATATCCAACTAAAAGATAATTTCTAATAAAAATAAATCCTGATACAGAGTCTATTAGTAAATGGTATCCAAATAAGATACCAGATAATGGTAGCCAAATAATGGTGTCTGTAAATAAATGATATCCATTAATAATGGTATCCAAATGGTATCCAAATAAGTGAGCATAGTATAAAATGTACAGAAGTGTTGAATCACTGTGTTGTACACCTAAAACTAATATAACATTGTATGTCAACCATACCTCAGTTAAAAAAAAATCCTTATCTATAATGAAAGTATAGTATACCTACAATAAAAGGAAAGTATTTTAAACTAACTAAATAATTGTTTGGTTATAGAAAGTAGTTAGGAATGTCAAAATAGGAGTAAGTTAAAATCATTAGTGAATGTTTAAGAATTTTGCTGATACCAAGATTCTGATTATTATTGTTTCTGATGAAAACATTTAAAATCACTTGAATAGTTTTAATCAAAAAGAATGGGTTCAGTTTTACTACACTGAGATGCCTTTAAACCATGTCTGTGTCCTGAAAGACCACTTGGCACAAGTAAAGAAATTATCAGTGAACAGGCAGATTTCATATGTATGTATATGTACATTTTTAAAAAGATTTTATTTATTTGACAGAGAGCGCACAAGTAGGCAGAGAGGCAAGCAAAGAGAGGGGGACGCAGGAACTCCGCTAAGCAGAGAGCCTGATGCGGGACTCGATCCCAGGTCCCTGAGACCATGACCTGAGCCGAAGGCAGAGGCTTAACCCACTGAGCCATCCAGGCGCACCCGTATATGTACATTTTTGTTTTGTTTTGTGGACACAGCCCTAAGGATTGTGGGAGATTAAGATATATGAGACCCTTAGGACTGAGAACATTTTGTCCATTCATGGAACAACTGCTACTTGGTCACAGTTCCTTAGGGAGACATAATGTATTAACAACCACAGATCACGGAAGTGCGTCCAGGAGCTTTCTCAGTATAGAACCTAGTCACGGGGCACAGATTGAGTGTGCAGCAACAGGGTAGCTGTGGCCATGTTTCTGTGGCTGCCTTTGACAGTCTAGAACGGGAGGTGATGATAAAGAGGTGATTATATGGGAGAAAGTTTCCATAGGGCTGCCAGTGCCTGGAGGAAGAGGCACCCAGCTGAACAATTTAGACCCCTGTTTGGTGGGGAGGTGAAGCCATGGAGCATCCTGAAAACTCTTATTCTTTTTGGTGGTTTCTACAGATCTTATTTTAATTCAATTACAGAAAAATTTGTAAAATTGCATAACAGTGGATAAGCTTATAAAATTGTATACTGGTTTTTACAAAATTGATAACCTTGACCATAGATATTTTAACTGGTCGGTTTTCAACAACTGTTTCTTCCTGTCTCATAATTAACTTTTGGGAACTATAGGACAATAACGTACTTAGATCTGTCATGTCAAATGTTTGCCATATGTAAGACAGATAAGAAGGTCAGAAGAAGCAGAGATTAAACATCTCCATTTTTATGATATGAGATATGCTGTACTGGGAAAATTGTGAGCACCAAAGACATTTTGGCTGCCTGCTTTGTTATATTGCTTGTTGGAATTAAATGTCATTGGATTTGGCTTTAACTGCCTTGCATAGTTTGTTTTTAGCTTCATTCCTTCATATGATCTCCTGTAAACTGTATACCATTAATTCAGCTCAAGTTCCCTGCTTCTCACCTTTGCTTCTGCTGTTTGATTTCCATTTTTCTCTTTAAGTAACCACTGCTCCATTTTGACTGTCTTCTTACCAGCCTGCCATTCAGTTTTTCTAATGTATGTCAGTAATCATCCATCTAAGAATCTCTCTCTAGCTCTTCGGTTTTAACATCCTCCCTCTCTCACATGTGTTCTCTCCTAGCTCCTCTCTTGCTCTTTTGACTTACCAAACTACTTTTTCTGGACTGTCTTTAGGATAGCAAAGATATTAGACTTTTCTTGCTTGGGAGTATTTGTGTTTTTGTAATTTGGCTGTGCATTCATTTAACTAAATACTTTTATTTAATCTTAACATTATTGTAGAGCAATAGTTCTCAAACATTTTGGTCTCAGGACCCTTTTATACTATTAAATATTATTGAGGACGGACCAAAAAGAGCTTTTGTTAATGTAGGCCATATTTATATAATATCTACTTTTTAAGAAATGAAACTGAAAAATATAAAAATTACTTATAAACTCCTTATATATTAACAGAGATAATATTTTTAAATTAAAATACATATTTTCCAAAATAAAAACCAATTTAACAAGAAGAGCATTGTTTTATGCTCTACAAGTTATTCTACTGTCTAGCTTAATAGAACCCTCACATTCTCATGCCTGCTTCTACATTCAATCTGGTTTGATATCATAGGTCATGTAGCCTCTGGAAAACTCCATTGTACACCTGTGAGAATGAGATTAAGAAGGCAAATAACGATTTAGCATTATTATGAAAATAGTTTTGAATGCTCCCTGAATGGGTGTCAGGGTCCCCCTAGCTAGACCACACTGAGAACTACTTTGAGAATAATTTCATACTATCATGGACTCCTTTCTTGGTGTTAGTCCCTTGCTTTTAATGTCTGATAAATTTTAATTGGTTGAATGATCTCATGTATGTTAATACTACATTGCATTTCCTTTTACTAGTTTCTGAATGAGACTTGTGTCATTCATTGAATTGTTCCTCAAAAGCAAGCTAATATTTCAGTCCTTTTTGCATTTTGCTAAGTTAACAACATTGGTGTAGGAAAACTGCAATAAAAAAATATTTATTGTTTAACTGAAATTGGCCACTTTAGATTTTGTATAGATAGTTGCTTACTAAAAATTATAAAAGAGTTTGGTTTCTAGAAAAGGAAATAATAAATACACGGTATGGTACTTGTTGTCGCTGTAGTACTGTGCTAGGTGTGATCATAATCTCTGTGTATAGCAAGTTTATCTTATAGGGTAACATAAAAACTTTGGAAAGTTGATCAAAATTAATCAAACCTTAGGTCAAGTCTCTTCCTTTACAGGGCATTCTCATACTTTCCTAGATCAGTGATATCTCCTTCCCAAGAATGGTTGGGAGAGGACAAGAATGTTTTGTGGAGGAGGGAGGGTCTTGAACTAAATAAACTTTGAGAGTAGAAATGGATAGCAGTGGAGGAAAAGATAGTAGGGGGGCACTCCAGGTAGAAAATAGGAACTTGGGCATGAAAATGGGAAGGTGTAAGACCTTATTTAGTTAGTCTGAATTTCAAAGGAATTACACAGTCATTAGAATTTAAAATTTCAGAATAGATTTAGCATGTATTTTATCAGCACAAAGAGGAATATTTTGATACCTCTTTCTGTAATGAAGAAAGCTATAAAAAATGGTTTAGAGAATGATAGAATTGTGTTGCATTTTCAGTTCACATTTTATATTGTTTGAGTTGTTTCTAGATAATTTTAGTTTTCAGAGTGTCATTGATCTCCTTATGTCACTAAGGTGACAGAAGCTAAGGTAATGCTAATGAATCTTGGATGTGGATAGAAATCTTAGACCTCCTTGCATGCTGTTACAACTTTAAAGGTTGTACTTTTAAGATTTGGTAGACTAGAACATACTTCCCACTTGTCTGTTTTTGGTTATTATAGACATTGCGCACAGATTATAATATACACTTCAGCTATTTGTTGTTGTAAATGGATTCTTTGTGTTGCAGCATGAAAAGCTTGCCATCTTAATTGGAAGTAGATATTTTCTTTGCTAAAATATGCTCTATACATGGATTACTTTATTTTAATACAAAAATAATAACATGTAAGGTCACAGAAATGAGCAAAATCGAAGGGGCTTCTGCTTCTTAGGGAATGAGGTGCATGTGAAAAGCAGAGCAGATTTTCTATCACTGTAATAAAAAGAGACTATTCTAAACTGGCCATTCACCGTATCAGCTATTTTTGTAACATTTCTGTCTGTTTATTTTTCAGCTTTTTTAATGCAACTCAAATGAACTAAAAACAGAAGATTTTTTAAAAATGAAGTAATATAAAGATTGACCTTATCTCACTCTACTCCCCTCCTTGCTTCTCTGCTCATCTAGCACCTGTCTGCTCTCACCCTTCCCATGTTCTCGCCATTGTTGGTGCAAGATTTCTTCAGCTTCTGTCATCTGGATCAGCCTTGTAACCTAGATTTCCTCAGCCATCTCTTTCTTCAGATCTTATTCTAGCCATGTGTCTCATTTGGCCTTATGTATTGATTGCTTTTTATTTTGGGCTTGCAACTAAGTGCTTTAATTTTATTATCATACCATGTTGCTCCCCTGACTTTTATTATTATTATTTTTTTTACTTTCTCTTATTTCATTTTTGTACTACCATTTTGAGGAATCATATTGCAATAAAATGTTGTAAATGCTTTCAGACTTAACTAGTTGTTGGATGTTTTAATCCAATCTAAAGTTTAAATTTTATTTTTTGGGAACTATAGAATCATTTTAGATATGAACAGTTTCATTAACTTCTTTTATACTAGAACTAGTGTAATATATTGAATAAGCTTTAGATGGAAGACATGGATTTTTTTTTCTCAATGGAACTGCAGCTCCAAAGTCTTTGCTGATTAATTATGGGCACGTCCACTGCTTTGTCTACCCAAGTGAGCTCAAGGCGTTGAAAGAAGGACTGAATGTGTTAGGCTGGTCTAAATTCTTAACATAGAAGATCAATGGACTCTTCACTGAATAAATATTTTTGACACCTAATTTTGATATACCTAGACGATTGTTTGAGGTGTAATATACACTTAAAAATGAATAAAATAGTTCTTTATGTTTGGGATGAGAAAAATCCATATTGGAATGCTGAATTTCTTCTTTTTTACAGAGAATACACATTGGCAAGTTGAGAGTTATCAGCCTGTGAAACAGTATGCAGATTTGTGTCTTCTGTATCACATCTGCTAAAATTTTAATTTTTAATATCAGTTGTTTTTGTTTTCTTTTGCTTAATCTAATAACTCTGTGTTTTGTGTGTTCCCAAGTGATAATAATGATCAATAATGCTTTCAGTGTGTATCTGCTTAAATTCATTTGTGATACAAATATTGCCACCTTCCTTTCTTTCTTAAGAAGGCCCCCCCTTGGCTCTTAAACCCTGATTTTTTTACTCTTATCCACTTATTTTATGAGACTATCTCTTTAGTGTCTTTCTGGCTTTTTGGGCTTTCTAACATACGGTTTTCGTAGATTGGAGAGGAGCTCTTTTAAAGTAATGGAACTGGTTTTCCTCAAGGTCAGGAAAATGGCATGTCTGACATCATATGATTGGGAATTAAGTGGAAGGGTTTTTATAATCTTCTCTCATGAATGGCATTGACCCAGGCACGTTCTGTTTTTGACCAGACATGTACTGAAGACCTTCATGAGTTTTGCTTGATTCACACTACCATTTGGAGCAGAATCAGTTAAAATATGAAAATTACATTTATAAATAACATAGAAATCTTTTTTAAGTTTTTTTTTTTTTTTTTTTTTTTTTTTTAATTTGACAGAGAGAAAGAGTACGCACGTGCATACACAAGCACGGGGAGAGCAGGGAGAGGGAGAAGCAGGCTCCCCACTGAGCAGGGAGCCTGATGCGAGACTTGATCCCAGGACCCTGGGATCATGACTTGAGCTGAAGGCAGATGCTTAACTGACAGCCATCCAAGTACCCCATAGAGATCTTTTTGTATACAAATACATCTTCAGTAGCTTGCAAGTAGATTTCTTTAGAGGCATTTCTGCTGTGAGACGATATTATCTAATGATAAACTTCAGGTTTTAAGTAAATTATTTGCTTAAAACATAATTCTAGAATCTTCCCACAGAGAATTTGTTTCCTAGCACTGTTGGTAGAAACCAGGTTTATTCTTATATTTTTATGTTGTCACATTTATACCAACTAGGACAGTTTTAAAATCCTCTGATGGAGAATTTTTCTAATTATTGACAGAAACAAGATTTATTCTTTATGTTTTTTATAGTACATTTGTAGCAGCCAGGGTTTTTTAAAAATAGTAGCTAGGCAAAATTAGTCATTTTTAATCTCTTTTCATTGCATATCTGCATATTGAGAGAAAAGTCTAGAAACCTGTCATCTTGGGCATTTAGACATAAGTTTAGCATACTCTTGATTCTAGAGTATTTTGTGATCGACATTTGATTTCTAATTGCCTAAAAATAGTTTTCCAAATATATTTCACTCATATAGCATCATCCTTTTATTAACTTCTCTAAACTGTCAACCTTGTTTTGAAAAATTGCATTGCTTTTCCTTTAAACAGTGTGGGAAACCAAAAATAGCCTGCATGTGTTTTATTTTTAATTCCTTGAGGCTGGGAGGAAAGGGAAGGTCACAGTTTGCTTCAACAGTGAAAATATACTGCATGCAAAAAAAAAAAAAAAAGGGATGAAAATTAATACCAGGTTTTAAAGGTGATTACCAATTAGTAATATTATTTTGGAAAATAATGCATATTTCTAAATCAATAAGATGTACATGTAAAGTTATTTTTGTTTTCTAGGTAGTTGGCAAAAAAGGAGAAAGCCACTAAGGTATAAAAGACACTGGAAGACCATATTGCAATCAGATCTACAACTCCTGGATAATTGCTTGATTCTCGTCAGAGACTGTCAATATTCCATTCATTGCCATTACCAATAAATCATTGCTTTTGTTCGGATGGTATCACTAGTGTTTTTATTGTAATCTTGATACATGCAATTGTAAATAAAAGTCACTACTTTTGCCAAGCTTAATTTTTGTCATTCTAAATAAGTATTTTCTCTTTTCATTTATCTGAAAATTGGCCCACTTCTGACTTTCGAAGAGACTTAATCTAATCTGGTAGCATGTTGATTGAAAGCCAGTTTTTCTCTTTAGGGGAGCAAGACTGTCTTAAGGAATTAAGGAGTGTGTGTGCTGTGCTCATACACATACATAGAGCAAGTGATTTTGATAAACGGACTTGGAACAGCTAAGTATGTTAAAATGAGTACTAATTCATGTTTATTAAACATTTGGGTATGCGGGCTATAGAAATTACTCAAATTATAACCTACCAGAAATAAACAAGTTTAATGAGATTTAACTGTTCTCACTTAAAACTGTTAACGGGACCACAGATTTTAATCCCTTCTGGATGACCTTTAAAAATTTGAGTTAGCCATTATCCTTACTGTTGAAATCTGACCAAGGGGGAAAAGACAGTACTGTGAATTCATGCAGCAACAGGACTTAATATTTTTAATCGAGTATTTATTACCTTAGCTACCAAAAGATGCAGTGTAATATACAGAGAACATGATTTAAAGTTAAAAACAAATTTGCCAAATTGTGTGTTTGAAAGGTGTTTCACAAAAGGCTAGCAAAACAAAACGTGTTCCTTACTACTCTTCTTAATCTTAAAACTAATCTAGAAAGTATTGGTAAATTTAATTTTTTAATTTCTCTTTAAAATTAAAATTTAATTTCAATTTCTCAGGTGCCCGGCTAGCTCAGTCGGTAGAGCATGAGACTCTTAATTTAAATTTCTCTGAATATTAAAAATTCAGTGTTTGAAAAGAGTACATAGACTATTAATTTTGATTCAGTTAATACCTTTGAGGGCATTTTTGTATAGGAATGTGGTTGAGATAGCATTTTTACCTTTGGGAGACCAATGTATTTATATGCATTTATGGAAAAAATTATGCAGAAGTTTTTGTGTTAAAATAGTCACTTTCTAAAATGCCCTGTGTCATTACATGGTGTTTAGTTCTTCTCTATGTAAGCACATTAACTGGTCTGTGATGATGTCTATATACTTATGTATTTCATAGTTACTTGCCTTGGGTCAACTGGAGGGTGAAGGGCAAGAAATAAAAGTTCATAACATTCCTTAATATAGACCATCTCAGATTAATTATGTCTGAAATTAGGCATACAATTAATATCAAGAGTTTTGTTTTACACTTTTGTACACTTAACCTTTTTGGGTAATTGTTAAAGTGCCTCATCTTAAGTATTGCTAACCTCATCCTATTTCTGCTCGACAGTTTGAAAACCCAGTGAAAGTAATTTCATATGTGTAAAGGATTGGGTATCAGATTTATATTGTTTATGTGACTTTTCTATAACTCAGCTGGTTGCATTATCCAAACATTCCATGATTATTCAAATTGTAAGTAGTGAAAAATGAATGTTTATAGGTAACTATAACATGTTTCACTGTGGGAAATTTTACAAATAAACATACATAGTTGATATTACTTAAATCACCAAGCTGAAATGCTGTTTTCTCCTAAAACAGTGTATGTATGTGTGTGTGTATACACACACACACACACACACACACACACACACACACACACTTAAATATGCACTGAATTTTCCAGATTTAAAAAAAAAAGCATCTGGAAAATGTAACCCTAGATATTTTAACCAAAACCATCCCTGAGATAGTGTTTTCTAGAAAACTAATATTAGGTTTATTATTTGTTTTGTCAGACATAGGAAAAAAAACACCCCACAAAACTTTTCCCTTGATTTACATTTTTTGTTATATTTCGCATCAGAATGCATTATCTGATTTGAAACAGTAATAAAATAACCCATAGTAGAAACAAAAGTATTTGAGTACAGAGTCTTGCAGCATAAGGCTGAGGTCAAGAGTAACACATGCTCTTTCATGCTGCTGGCAGACCTTTATGATCTGTTTTGGCCAAAGTATCCCCCAGTCTCATATTGGAGGGAGCTATGTCATCCATTGGAGTTGCCACGTGAATTGAAACCAGTCTGCCACTTGAAGATGGATACTCTGTTTTCTGCAGCGTTCCCTAGGCAGGGTGGGTATTGCACATTGGGCCTCAGTATTTAATTCATGGCTGCTATTAATTCACCTGAAAAAACTGAAAAAAAAAAAAAAAATTCACTGGATATGGGGGGTGGAGGGCTTTTTACCTAAAATAGTTAAGATCGTCCCATGTTCCCCTTAATGTCTAAAGTAAATCTTCAATTCTGAAATAAAAAGAAAGCATTGGAATTGAGTGAGTTAGGCAACTAAACCCTCTCCTTTTAAACGTTAGACAATGAAAGAACTTCAGGGCTTCCATGTTGCTTGTATTAATATTCATACTTCAAAGTGGCATTCATACTTCAAACTGGTTTTGTGTGTAGGATATATATGGAATTGGTCTTTTCTAACCTTAGATAACTTTTTAAAATTTTACTTATTTTTATTTATTTAACAGAGAGAGATCACAAGTAGGCAGAGAGGCAGAGAGAGAGAGGGGGAAGCTCACCAAGCAGAGAGCCCGATGTGGGGCCTGATCCCAGGACCCCGAGATTACGACCTGAGCTGAAGGCAGAGGCTTAACCCACAGAGACACCCAGGCGTCCGATAATTTTTTTTTTTTTTTAAGAAAAGTAACTTAGAATAAGAAATCCATTCACTGATCACTGAAGGGAAACCTTGAAGGAACCATGCATTTACTTGGCTTAACACAATTATTAAAGGTTTATTCTGCATTTTTTAAAGTTTTCCAAACACATGTGTGCTCTATAACATATAGCATGATTGTTAGGCAAATGAGTTTTAAAATCTTTCACCACCCAGTGAAGCATATATTGCTTAAGAATAGTGAGGTCATTTTAAACATTTTCACTTTATTTTTAGATCAATACTTTGTTTTTTTACATGCCCGGCACTGTACGTGGCAGAATGGACGTTTTACAGGTTAATAAGATTATGTTTAGACCTTGTGGCCCATGCAGAGTTACTAATTGGGAGAATGTGTAAATAAATTTGTCCATAAAATAACTTTAGAATTTGATATATTACTAAAATTGTAGACAGCCTGGAATAATCATCTTACCATATGTAACTTTAAACCTGCTAGAGTCTGTCTCCTTCCTCTATACTTGCTATGCTTCTCTATGGAAAGAGAAAGTTTATTTAGGAATTAATTCTGGTAAGTCGAACAGGCCAGAATTAGTTGTAAAAACATTTGTTGATGTATACTTGGACGTGCATTTGAGATATTGGCACATTATGCCACTTTGGAGCATGATCTTTGAAGTTTGAATCTCTGCTCTTCCTGCTTGTAAGCTGTGTCATTTTGAGCAAGTAACATATTAGGAGTTTGAGTCCTCTTGTATAAAAATAGGAACATCACCTCTTAGGCTTATGATGCAGATTAAATGTGTTACTTTGTTACTGCAGCAAGGATAAGTATTTCTTCTGTACCCTGCTATCCCATCTCACTGCCACTGCTTTATAAGGCTATCATTTCTTGCAAGGCATAATGCAGTAGTCTCCAAATTGTCTCCTTGCCTCTGACCTGGCCTCTGTAATGTGCCCTCCTTATGGCTGCCAGTTATCTCGCCTTTTTGAGATCATAATGTGATTCCCTCCAGTCTTATACCTTACCCCTTCATTTCCAGCACTGGCAGTTCCCAGAATGTACCTTGATATCTAATGCCTTCCTCTGACCTAACTGGTTCACCTGACAAATTCCTACTTATCTACGAGGCCCAGTCCAAGCAAAACTGATAGTGGTAGCACATGATTGTGTGCCTCCTCTGCTCCCATAGCACCCTGTAGTTATTTCATCCTGGTACTTGGCAAACAACATTGTAATTATTTGTAGTCTTATTTGCTGTATTAGCTTATGAGCAGTAATGCAAGGATTTTTCCTTAGACCAAACTGTTATTTTGATCTCTATCATCAATAAACACAATATTAAACAAATTCTCAGATTCCAAGAAGATAGATGCTTGAGGTCTGAGAGACTATAGAATTTGCAGTTTAGTAAGGAAGAGAATTTAACAGTAGTAAAGGAAAAGTACATGTGTGCATAGAATGACTTTTTAAAATTTTTTTATTTTTTATTAACATAATGTATTAGAATGACATTTAAATAAAATACTTCTTAGGGAGGTGAAGGAGAAGATGAAGACGGAAGAGCAAATAGAGACCATGACTGGGAGCTCTTACCGCTGTGTGAAAGAGATGAGACTATTCTCAGTTTATGGGAGGAGGAAGGTAGTAGAGAGGAGCCCACACTGACTCACGGGCGTGTCATTTTTGCAACTGGCTGTAGAAATCTCGGTTCCAAGGAAAGGCAGCAAGTCGGAAGGGGATGATGAATATGGTTTTCCCTTGAGCAGTGTATCTGAAATGCTTTTTTGGCTGTCTGGTGGAGATGTGTCATAAGTACGCAGGCAGGAATGTGGTTTTAGAACCTAGGGCTAGAAATAGGGAACTAGGGGTCACTTAGGTGATGAAAATGAAAATAGGTATATGAATGGGAGTATCTAGAGAATATAAAGGGGAAGAAGGAAACTAAGGAACAATGTTAGGGAATATGAATTAATACTAAGGAATTAACAGAAGAGGAACCTGAAAAGCAGAATATTCATCAGGAATGTAGAAGAGGAAACAGGAGGACTTGGAATAGTGAATGTTAAATGAATTCAAGAGAGAGTAGTCATTACCATGTGTAGAAATACTGAAATTAGTAGACCTATCCAATTGTCAGTCCATCAAGTTGTGGAAAAATTTTGTAGTGCTTAATTATTAGAATCATTGATTATATGAGTAATCCAATGGTTGAGAGGGCATCAGCAGACAGAATGATTCTGAAACCCTCCTGGCAAAGAAATTTAGAAGCTTTCATAGTCTACCGTTGAACACAGTTTTACATGACAATTAGCAAGGCGTGGAGATTGATGGCAACATTCCATAAAAGAATATGAAACACTGTTTTGAAGTTGTCATTAAAGGCTTCAGTATTTCCTTATAATCAGGTGCCTTTTTTCCTGTGTTTTGTTTGTAATTATAAATTTTGTCCCATCTGTCATTCTCGAACATTCTTTGATGACTGCTTTTATTATCTTAAAAGTTACTTATTTCACAAAGATAATTCCTATCAGAATCCTGAATGGGTCATTTAGTTTCCTTAGTAATTAAGCTTTGTAATTTTATAGGGTAGTATTGAATGCACAAGTTGTTGATATCACCGTTCAGAGTTTTTGAGTGATACACAATTTCTTCGTTAGATCCTTATAGTCTTCCTGACACCAAAGGTAGTAAAAATAGTGTCGCAGTTTCATTTCCCTGGCCATATAATTCTCTCAAAGGAATCAGCACACTGACAGCATTAGGAATGCTTCTGCATGGGTTCAGCTTTCACTGCAGAGGACATTTTCATTTTAAAGATGGGTATCAACTTCAGAAAGGACAATGGCAGGGAACCTGGGGATAAGTGGATAGGCCAATCAAACCACTGGGACAGGCTTGCGTAGAAGTAAATAGGTGTGACTTCATCTGATTTTTTGACTGAATCTTGCAACTGCAAGGGGAAGATGTTTGGGTGTTCACATTTTAGTTTACTTAAAAAGGTTTTTTTTTTTTTTTCCTGGATGTTAGAAATTCTTAATCCACAATTTATGTAAGAGGAAGCTTTGATGCTTTGTTGCTTACTCATCAAAATATGGAATCCATTGAATCTGGGAAATGCTAAGAACTTTGGTCCAACATACTTGGTTTAAGAGTATCCTAATGCCATTTAAAAAAATTTTTTAAGATTTTTTATTTAGTTAATTGACAGATCACAAGTAGGCAGAGAGAGTGAGAGAGGAGGAAGCAGGTCCCCTGCTAAGCAGAGAGCCCAATGTAAGGCTCTATCCCAGGACCGTGGGATTATGACCTGAGCCAAAGGCAGAGGCTTTAGCCCACTGAGCCACCCAGGTGCCCCTCCTAATGCCATTTTTTTTTTTAATTTATTTGACAGAGAGAGATCACAAGTAGAGAGACACAGAGAAAGAGAGAGAGAGGAGGAAGCAGGCTCCCCGCCCAGCAGAGAGCCCAACGCGGGACTCGATCCCAGGACCCCGAGATCACGACCCGAGCCGAAGGCAGAGGCTTAACCCACTGAGCCACCCAGGCAGCCCCTCCTAACGCCATTTTTATTGGGACTTTAATATATGTATGCCATTTCAGGAATTAACTGTATTTTTGGACATAAAATTCTATCATTCTTGTTGAAAATAATGAACCTATTTCTAGACTCTTCATTCCATTTCATAGATCTGTTTGTCTATTGTTATGTGAATAACATTGTCTTGATTACTTGAGCTTTGTAGTATGCCTTGAAATCGGATAGTATAATTTCTCCAACTTTCTTCTTCTTTTTTTTTTTTTTAATTTATTTGACAGAGATCACAAGCAGGCAGAGAGGCAGGCAGAGAGAGAGAGGAAGAAGCAGGCTCCCTGCTGAGAAGAGAGCCCGATGCGGGGCTTGATCCCAGGACCCTGGGATCATGACCTGAGCTGAAGGCAGAGGCTTAACCCACTGAGCCACCCAGGCGCCCCTCCAACTTTCTTCTTAATAAAGATTTGTTGTTGTTACTCTGGAACCTTCGCATTTTCACTTTAGAATCAGCTCATCAATTTCTTTTTTTTTTATTTTAATTTTTTTTTAAGATTTTATTTATTTATTTGACAGACAGAGATTACAAGTAGGCAGAGAGGCAGGTAGAGAGAGAGGAGGAAGCAGGCTTCCTGCTGAGCAGAGAGCCCGATGTGGGGCTCGATCTCAGGACTCTGAGATCACGACCTGAGCCGAAGGCAGAGGCTTTAACCCACTGAGCCACCCAGGCGCCCCAGCTCATTAATTTCTTTAAAAAAAAAAAAAAAAATAGCTTTATGGTTGGATTGCCTAGAAAAGAACATCCTAACAATTTTGAGTCTCCCAATTCGTGAATAGTGTATGTATATATATACATATATTACATACACACATAATCTCCATTTATTTCGATCTTTAATTTCTCAAGCCAATGCTTTATAGTTTTCCATATAGGGGCCCTTTTTTCGTTAGATTTAGTCTCAGCTATTTGATGTTTGTTGACATTATTCCAAATGAAATTTTAAGCATTTCATTTTCTTGGTGTTCAGAATGATTTGACATTTATCTAGCTGGTTTCCAGGTACAAGGCAAGCTTAGGGTCCCCCTATTCCTCTGCTGTCTTAACTCCTCCTCCTAAACATTTTTTTTTCCAATTGTTTGTTACTACTGTATAGTAAAACAGTTAATTTTTGTATATTGACCCTGTAGTCTTGGCACTTTCATGAACTATTTATCAGTATTAGTAATTTTTAATGGATTTCTTATGGCTTTCTATGTAAATAAACGTATGCAAATAGAGTCCATTTCAACTATCCTTTCCAGACTTTATATCTTTTATTTCTTTTTTTGCCTTATTGCACAGTCTCGGGATTTTAGTACAATGTTGAATAGAAGTAGAGAGTGTAAACATCCTTGCTTAGTTCTTGGTCCTAAGGGGATGGCATTTAGTGTTCACTATTAGTATTAGTTGTAGATTTTGAACAGTGTCCGTTATTAAATTGATGGAGTTTCTATTTCTAATTTGCTTGAATTAAAAAAAAATACCATGAATGGGTGATAAATCTTGCCAAATACTTTTTCTGCATCTATTGAGATGATTATGTGTGTTTTCTTCTTTATTCTGTTAATACGGAGAATAATCTAAATGGATTTTCAAATGTTAAACCAACCTTGTTTCCTATGGATTAACTGTACTTGGTCTTGCTATATTATTATTTTCATATATTGCTGAATTAAATTAGCTAAATTAGTTTGCCGAGGATTTTTGTGTCTATACTTAACCAAGGATTTTATTTCATTTTAAAAATATTTTATTTATTTATTTGGGAGACATAGCACAAGCAAGGGGGGAGGGGCAGAGGGAGAGGTAGAAGAAGGCTCCCCAATGAGCAGGGAGCCTGACATGGAGCTCAATCCTGGAACTCCAGGATCATGACCTGAGCCAAAGGCAGTCTCTTAACTTACTGAGTCACCCAGGTGCCCAACGGAGTTTATTCTATACTCTTCTATTTTTATGAGGACATACTCTAAGATTTCAATCATTTGGAATTTTTTGAGACCTGTTTTCTGTCCCAGCATAATTATCTTTTTTTCTCAGCATAATTATTTTGATGAATATTCCTTGTACACTTAAAAATGTATATTCTGCAGTTGTGAGTTTGGTATTTTTTATAAATATCAGTGAAGTCAAGATGGTTGGTAATGTTGCTCATCTACATCCTTATTAATTTTATTGTTTGTTATTTTATTAATTACTGAGGGAATAGTATTACAGACTCCAACTATGATTGTATGTTTGACTTAAGCACATATATCTTGTATCTTTCTGATGAATTGACCCTTTAATCATAAATGTTTCTTTATATCTCTTGTAATTCTCCTTGTCTTGAGGTTTATTTATTTTGTCTGAAGTTATAGTCACTACAGTTTTCGTCTGATTGTTTGAATAGACTAACTTTTAACTTCTTAACTTTCAGTGTATCTGTGTCTATATTTATATGTTTCTTGTAGAAAGCATTTAGTTGGGTCTTTTAAAATCCAGGCTGATAATCCCTACCTTTTAATTAGAATTTAGATTTACATTTATCTATTTACTTATCTATCTATTTATTTAGATCTTAATTATTTGAAAGAGAAAGAGAGAGAGAATAGAGAGAAAGAGGATGAGAAGGGGGGAGGGTCAGAGGGAGAAGCCAACTCCCTGCCGAGCAGAGAGCCTGATGCAGGACTCGATCCCGGGACTTCAGGATCATGACCTGAGCTGAAGGCATTTGCTTAACCAGCTGAGCCACCCAGGCTCCCCCTATTTACATTCGGATTAATGATTGCTATGACTTATTTGGGTCTACCATTTTAATATTTGTTGTCTAGTTGTCCCATCTGTGTTTAGTTCTTTTGCAATTTTTACCTGCTTTTTTATGTGTTAATCAAAAATTTCATAATTCAATTTAAATTTCTTCTTTAGTGGCTACTCTAGGGATCGCATTATGTATCCTTAATATTTCACTTAGATTTAATGTACTATTTCACAAAATACAGCAAGTTTGAAGCCTTCTAGTTCTCTTTACTTCCATTATTTGGGGGGTAATGTTTCACATTGTATTTACAAGTTATAAATCCCATAATATGACACTATAACTTCTACCTAATGTTTTTTTTTTTTGTTTTTAAGATTTTATTTTATTTGACAGAGAGACACAGTAAGAGAGGGAACACAAGCAGAGGGAGTGGCAGAGGGAGAAGCCGGCTTCCCTCCTATCCCAGGACCCTGGGAACATGACCTGAGCCAAAGGCAGACCCTAAGGACTGAGCGACCCAGGCTCCCCCACCTAATGTTTTTTAACAGTTGTAAACATTGCCGTTATCTCTTCAAATATTGCTTCTGTTCCATTTTTTTCTCTCCTGTCCTTGAATTCAAGTTTTCATGCATACTAGTCTTTTGCACTGTTTCTTGCCATTTCTTCTATATTCATCTTTTTACTTTCTGCATTGCGGTCTACATAATTTCTACTGATACCTCTTCTAATTGTCTTATCCTTTCTGCTGGTATCCTGATCTTACATTAAACCTATCAAGTTCTTCAGTATATATATTTTTTATCCCTAGAATATCTATTAGATTTTTCTCAAAAGATGCTAAATCGCTGGTGATTTTCTCTATTTTTTTCCCATCTCATTAAAACCATTTTCATATTTTTCCCTCTCCTATAGAAATTATATTAATTTTAAAGTCCTTTTCTGCTAACTCCAAAATCTGATCCTTTTGTCAGTATGTTTCTATTGTTTATCTTTTTTCTCTAGGATTTCAGTCCTTTGGTCCTATCTCTTGACAGACCTGATCCACTATTTTATTAGTATTTATTTAACACCTATTACATCCTAGACATTGTGTATGAACAGTTAGTAAAGACTCTGGATGATGCTATCATCCTCCACCGTGAGTTTACAGTTTCCTCCACTAGGTAGACACAGTGGGCAGATACTCTACCCATGGGCTTATTTATCCAGTAAGCTGAGTGAAGGCAGCCCGATGTATTCACTGAGACCTCGCCCCTTGGAAGATTTGAAACTTAATTCTTACGCTGGGAACACCGTGAGAATAAAGAGCACTCTGCTTTCAGAAATTCTCTAACTTCTTATCTCTAGTTCCACTTGGCTTCATAATTTGGCTAAAGTCTTGAGGGAAATACCAGCTGTATGTCAAGATTTGTTTTCTGGGGGCGCCTGGGTGGCTCAGTGGGTTAAGCCGCTGCCTTCAGCTCAGGTTGTGATCTCAGGTTCCTGGGATTGAGCCTGGCATCGGGCTCTCTGCTCAACAGGGAGCCTGCTTCCCCCTCTCCCTCTGCCTGCCACGCCCCCTCCTTGTGCTCTGTCAGATAAATAAAATCTTAAAAAAAGAAAGATTTGTTTTCTGTTCCTCCCTTCCATGATGATGGTTGGAAAGCTGTGTACTCTGTTTTTAAATTCCTCTTAACTCCCGTGTAGTGCCCATTTAGAGTGTCTTGGCTTATCTGTTTCTCAGTTTAAAGAAATTCAAACTTAAATTCCTGTGTCCAGCCTAATTATAGGGTTAGGTCCTGGCTAATTTGCCCATTTGTTGTTTTAATCAGTCACTTAGACTCAGTTACCAGGTGGAAGCCTCAGTCAATTCTTCTTGGAGGTATTTGACTGTGATAATCTAGTATCGTCAGCCAGTCCTTTATTTTGTGTTATCTCATTAGTGCTTTTGGTGGCTTTTCTAAAATTTCACCCTACAACCCACCACTGGGTATTTACCCTAAAGATACAAATGTAGTGATCCGAAGGGACACGTGCATCTGAATGTTTATAGCAACGTTCGCAATAACCAAACTATGAAAAGTGCCTAGATGTCCGTCAACAGATGAATGGATAAAGAAGATGTGGTATATATATATACAATGGAATACTATGCAGCCATTAAAAGAAATGAAATCTTGCCATTTGCAATGACGTGCATGGAACCAGAGGGTATTATGTTAAGTGAAAGAAGTCAATCAGAGAAAGACGATGATATGATCTCTCTGATATGAGGAATTTGAGAGGCAGAGTGGGGGGTTGTGGGGGTAGGGAGGGAAAAAATGAAACAAGATGGGATTGGGAGGGAGACAAACCCATAAGAGACTCTTAATCTCAGGAAACAAACTGAGGGTCGCTGGGGTGGGGGGCAGGGAGGGATAGGGTGGTTGGGTTATGGACACTGGGGAGGGTATGCGCTATGGTGAGTGCTGTGAAATGTGTAAACTTGATGATTCACAGACCTGTTCCCTGGGACAAATAATACATCTATGTTAATAAAAAAAAAATTTGTATCTGGTGATTCATTTATCTGCAGTCCTGAGTCTGTTTCTGTGGAGTGCTGTTTCTTTTCATTTTTATTCATGTGTTTATTCTTTTAATGATCTTTTAAATAACTTCAGGTATAAATGACACAGTAAATTATACATAGTGTACAGTCTGATGTGTTTTAGCACATGTATACACCTGTGAAACCATAACCACAATACAGTGAACATATTCATCACACCCAATATTTTCTTTGTGCTCTTTGTAACCCCTGTTACCCTCCACCTCAGCCGTCCACCAATCAACTTTCTGTCACAATAGATGAGTCTGCATTTTTTAGACTTTCACGTCAATAAAATTATACAGTATGACCTCCCTTTTTCCCTGACTTTCCGTCTTTTTGTTGTTGTTGTTGTTTATTCGTTAGGTTTATCAGCAACAGAAATGTATTTTTTACAGTTATTGAGCTCTGGAAGCCCAAGATCAAGGTGTCTGCTAATTCACTGCCTGATAAGAGTCTGTTTCTTGTTTGCAGAAGGCCTGACCTCTTTCATTCAACATATTGTTAGACTCATGCATGTTATGTATACTTACAGTATATATATATATTTTTTTAAGATTTTATTTATTTATTTGAGAGAGAGTGAGAGAGAGCATGAGCGAGGAGAAGGTCAGAGAGAGAAGCAGACTCCCCGTGGAGCCGGGAGTCCGATGTGGGACTCGATCCCAGGACTCCAGGATCATGACCTGAGCCGAAGGCAGTCGTCCAACCAACTGAGCCACCCAGGCGTCCCTACAGTATATTTTGAATGCTGAATAGTATTTCACTGTATATATCAAAATTTATTTATTCATTTACTTGTTGATCAAAATTTGGGTTGTTCATAGTCTACCTAAAGATTTCTCGGTTTTATTAGATGTGTTAATGAAGTAACTAGTTTTATTGAATTGCTACATTTTACCTGTTTTTTTCTGATTCATTAATTCATATTTTTATCTTTATTGTTTCCTTTCTTGTAGATTTCTTTACCTTCATTTTACCTTTTTTATCCTGCTTTTTGTAGTGGAGATTTAGCTCCTTAACTTTCAGCTTTATGTATTTTTTATTTATTTAGAGCAAGTGAGTGAGTGTGAGAGGGGGAGAGAGAGAATCTTAAGCAGCTCCACGCCCAGTGTGGAGCCCAAGGTGGGGCTTGATCTCATGATCCCCAGATTATGATCTGTGCAGAAACCAAGAGTCAGATGCCTAACTGACTGAGCCACCCAGGAGCCCCTTCAGCTTTATTTTAAAAATATATGCTTTAAAGCTATGTATTTCTAAGAACTGGTTTAACTGCATTCCACAAGATCTGTTGTCTAGGCCAAAATGTTTTCTGTTTTTCTCTTTGACCCGTCAACTGCTTAGAATATCTGTTAATTTCCAAATACATGGGAGGTTTTTCTAGATGCTTGTTTTTGATTTCTAGCTTAATTGCATTGAAGTCAGAAAACACATTTTATATGATTTAGCTACTGAAATCTGTTGAAACTTGACTGTGGCCCTGTATATGTATTATAAGCCATACTATAATATAAACATTTTAATACAATTATTTAACACAGTTTATATATAATTGTATATATAATGTATATATATAATTAATGTAATATAATAATGATAGTACATTTTTGGTAAATGTGTTTTTTATAAATGTAGTTTTTGGATACCTAGGGATAAATGTGTTTTTTTGACACCCAGGGTAGGTTTATTTCTATTTCATGCCCCCAGGTTCCTGCTCAGGTCTTTGGATGCTTTCTTATTGTTATTATCCCTGATACGCCCCAAGCTTCATATCTGCTTCCCTAGGAAGGTGCAGAAATGCAACTCAGTTTCGTAACTTCTTCCCCAGGATTGACAAATGCTGTCAGGGAAAATTATTTTGCCTTGTTGATTTTGGCTAAACTCTTGGATGTTTTCAAGAAGATTCTAAACATTTTGTTTAGCATATTTAGTCATCACCAGTGGACAGCTAATCTGAATCACCTATGGTGTTATTACAACAAGGAGAAGTTTCAAATGAATGCAATTTTATTTATAGACTGTGCCTGAGATTGTGTAATCCATAGTAAAAAATAATTTTGAATTTAAAGTCAGGTCCCTCTATACTAGCTATATTTTAACCATTATTTAGGTTGATAAAAGTGAGAAATAAAAGATAAAAAGATAAAAGTGAAAAAATAAAGTTTTAAAATATTACAGGGGTGCCTGAGTGTCTAAGTTGGTTAAGTGTCTGACTCTTGATTTCAGCTCAGGTCATGATCTCAGCGTCTCTGGAATCAAGCCCCGTGCCGGCTCCATGCTCAGCAGGGAATCTGCTTCAGGACTCTCTCTCTTCCTCTGCCCTCCCCACCACATAAATAAATAAATCTTTAAAAAACATTGCAAGAAAATGTAAATATTCAAATAAGAAAGATAGATACCACTTAGTGATAGAATGGATTAGCATAGGAGACACTTTTTGAGATCACCCCATTCCCTTTAGCTGTCAACCTCCCATCCCTCCATTACCCCCACTCCTACGTAACTACTAATTTCCTTTCTGGCTCTGTAGGTTTTCTTATTCTGGATATTTCATATAAATGGAATCACATGATATGTGGCCTTTGTGACTTCTTTCACTTAATGTCTTTTCAAGGTGCATCCATATGTATCAGTATTTTTTTAACATTCTTTTTTAATTTTAATTTTAATTTTATTTTCCTCATCATGATAAGTATACTCTTTAATCCCCATTACCTATTTCATCCATCCTCCCACCCATTTCCCTCTGATGACCATCAGCTGGTTCCCTAGAGTTAAGAGTCTGTTTCTTGTTTCATCTCTCTCTCTTTTTTCCCCTTGTTCATTTGTTTTTAAGTTCATACATGTGACTGAGATAATATAGTATTTTCTTTCTCTGACTGACTTATTTTGCTTAACTTTATACTCTCTAGCTCTACCTATGTTGTTGCAAAATGCATGATTTCATTCTTTTAAATGGCTGAATAATATTCCATCACACACACACACACACACACCACGTCTTCTTTATCCATTCATCTATTGATGGACACTTGGGCTGCCTACGCAGTTTGGCTATAGTAAGTAATGCTGCAATAAACATAGGGGTGCATGTATCCGTTTGAATTAGTGTTTTTGTAATTTTGGGGTACATAGTCAGTAGTGTGATTACTGGATCATATGGTATTTCTATTTTTACCTTTAGAGGAACCTCCATCCTGTCTTCCACAGCAGCTGCACCAGCTTGCATTTCTACTAGCTGTACATGAGGTTTACTTTTCCTCTACATCCTCACCAACACTTGTTGTTTCTTGTGTTTTTGATTTGAGCCTTTCTAACAGGTGGGAGGTAATATCTCCTTATAGTTTTGATTTGGATTTCCCTGATAATGAGTGATGTTGAGTATCTTTTCATGTGTCTGTTGGCCATCTGTATGTCTTCTTTGGAGAGATGGTTGTTCATGTCTTCTACCCATTTTTTAATTGGGTTGTTTATTTTTTGGGTATTGAATTATAGTAATTCTTTATATATTTTGGATACTAACCTTTTACTCAATAAGTCATTTGCAAATCTCTTCTCCCATTTAGTAGACTGCCTTTCAGTTTTGTCAATTGTTTTCTTTGCTGTGCAGATACTTTTTATTTTGATATAACCCCAATAGTTTAATTTTGCTTTTATTCCCCTAGAAAAATATTGCTATGGCCAATGTCAGAGAAGTTACTGCCTGTGCTCTCTTCAAAGATTTTTATGGTTTCATTTTTTGCATTTAGGTCTTTAATCCATTTTGAGTTTATTTTTGTGCATGGTGGAAGAAAGTGGTCCCATTTTATCTGCATGTAGCTGTTCAGTTTTACCAATACCATTTGTTGAAGAAACTGTCTTTTTACCATTGTATATTCATTCCTCCATCAAAGATTAACTGACCATATAATTGTGACTTTATTTCTGGATTCTCTATTCTGTTTCATTGATCTCTGTATCTATTTTATGCCAATACCATACTGTTTTAATTACTACCACTTTGTAATATAACTTGAAGTCTGAAATTGTGATACTTCCAGTTTTGGCTTTTTTTTTTTTTTTTTTTTTTTTTTCCCAGATTGCTTTGGCTATTTGAGATCTTTTGTAGTTCCATACAAATTTTAGGATTATTTGTTCTAGTTCTGTGAAAAACGTTGTTGATTTTTTTAAAAAGATTTTATTTATTTATTTGACAGACAGAGATCACAAGTAGGCAAAGAGGCAGGCAGAGAGAGAGGGGGAAGAGGATCCCTGCTGAGCAGAGAGCCCGATGCGGAGCTCGATCCCAGGACCCTGGGATCATGACCTGAGCCGAAGGCAGAGGCTTAACCAACTGAGCCACCCAGGCTCCCCAATGTTGTTGAAAGTTTGATAGGGATTGCATTAAATATGTAGCTTGCTTTGTAGTATAGACATCTTAACAATATTTGTTCTTCCAACTCATGAGCATGGAGTATTTTTCCATTTCTTTTTGTTGTCTTGAATTTTTTTCATCAGCTTTCATAGTTCTCAGAGTATAGGTCTTTCACCTCTTTGGTTAAGTTTTTCCCTAGATATCTTATTGGTCATGGTGCAATTGCAAATGGGATTGTTTTCTTAATTTCACTTTCTGCTGCTTCATTATTAGTGTGTAGGAATGCAACAGATTTCTGTACATTGATTTTGTATCCTGCAACTTTAGGCTAGGACTTTCAGTTCTATGTTGAATAAAATTCGTAAGAGCGGACACCCCTGTCTTATTCCTGACCTTAGGGGAAAAGCTCTTGGTTTTTCATCTTTGAGTATGATGTTGACTGTGGGTTTTCACATAAGGCCTTTATTATGTTGAGGTATGTTCTCTTTAGACCTACTTTACAGAGGTTTTTTATCATGAACGGATGCTGTACTTTTTCAAATGCTTTTTCTGCATCAACTGAAATGATCATACGGTTTTTATCCTTTCTCTTATTGATGTGATGTATTATATTGATTGTTTTGTGAATACTGAACCACACTTGCACCCCAGGAATAAATCCCACTTGATTATGGTGTATGATTTTAAAAAAATGTATTGTTGAATCTGGTTTGCTAATATTTTGTTGAGGATTTTTACTTCTATATTTATGAGAGATATTGGCTTGTAGTTCTCTTTTTTTGTGTGGTGTCTTATCTGGTTTTGGTATCAGGGTGATACTGGCCTCATAGAATGAATTTGGAAGATTTCTTCCTATTTTTTGAAATAGTTTCAGAAGAAGGTATTAACTCTTCTTTAAATAAATGGTTGGTAGAATTTGCCTATGAAGCCATCTTGGGGAGTTAAAAAAAATTTTGGGGGGGTTAAAAAAATTTTTTTAAAATTTTTATCTTTTTATTTCTTTTCAGCGTAACAGAATTCATTGTTTTTCCACCACACCCAGTGCTCCATGCAATATGTGCCCTCCTTAATACCCACCACCTGGCTCCCCCAACCTCCCACCCCCCACCCCTTCAAAACACTCAGATTGTTTTTCAGAGTCCATAGTCCCTCATGGTTCACCTCCCCTTCCAAGTTCCCTCAACTCCCTTCTCCTCTCCATCTCCCCTTGTCCTCCATGCTATTTGTTATGCTCCACAAATAAGTGAAACCATATGATAATTGACTCTCTCTGCTTGACTTATTTCACTCAGCATAATCTCTTCCAGTCCTGTCCATATTGCTACAAAAATTGGGTATTCATCCTTTCTGATGGAGGCATAATACTTCGTAGTATATATGGACCACATCTTCCTTATCCATTCATCCCTTGAAGGGCATCTTGGTTCTTTGACTACTGATTCAATTTCGCTGCTGATAACAGGTCTATTCAAATTTTCTATTTCTTCCTGCTGTAGCTTTGGTAGGTTGTATGGTTCTAGGAACTCATCCATTTCTTCTAAGTTGTCCAATTTAGGGCATGTAGGTTTTCATCTTATTCTGTCAGAATTGTTTGTATTTCTGTGGTGTCGGTTGTTATTTTTCTTCTTTCATTAGTGATTTTATTAATTTGGGTCATTTCTCTCTCCTTCTCTCTCTCTCCCTTATTTATTTATTTTTATGAGTCTGGTTAGAGGTTTATCCATTTTGTTGATGTTTTTAGAGCACCAGCTCCTGGGGTGCTTGGTTGGCTCAGTTGGTTAAGCATCAACTCTTAATTTTGACTCAAGTCATGATCTCAGGATCATGAGATCATGCCCCAAGTTGGGTTCTATGCTCAGCACTGCACTTGCGAGATTCTCTTTCTCCCTCTGCCCCTCCCCCTCACTTGTGCGCACGCTCTCTCTCTCTCTTTAAATTAAACTTAAAAAATCTTTAAAGAAGCAGCTCTTGGTGTCATTGATCTATTCTATTTTTTTAAGTTTCTATTTTATTTATTTCTGCTCTAATCTTTATTATTCCTTCCTTTTGATGGTTTTGGGTTTTACTCGTTCTTCTTTTTCTAGATCCTTTAGGTATAAGTTTAAGTTGTTTATCTGAGATTTTTCTTGCTTTTTGAAGTAGGCCTATATTGCTATAAACTTCCCTCTTAGAACCACTTTTGCTGCATCCCAAAGATTTTGGGTCATTGTGCTTTCATTTTCATTTGTTTCCATGTAATTTTTGATTTCTTCTATGATTTCCTAGTTGACACATTCATTGTTTAGTAGAATATTATTTAACCTCCATGAATTTGTGCTCTTTCCAGAATTTTTCTTATAGTTTATTTCTAGTTTCATAGAGTTGTGGTTCAAAAAGATGCATGGTATGACTTTGATTTTTGAATTTGTTGAGGCTTGTTTTATGGCCTAATAAGTGATCTATTCTGGAGAGTTCGCTGTGCCCATGAAAAGAACATGTATTCTACCGTTTTAGGATGAAATGTTCTGAATGTGTCTGTTAAGTTCAGCTGGTCCAGTGTGTCATTCAAAGCCACTGTTTCCTTGTTGATTTTCTGTTTGGATGATTTGCCCGTCAGTGTAAGTGGGGCGTTAAAGTCTACTATTCTTTATATGGCTGAATAATACTCTATTGTATGAATGTAACACATTCATTTATGTATTCATTAGCTGATGGACATTTGGGTTATTCCATTGTTGGCTGTTATAAACATGCTGCTGTAAATATTCATATATAAGTTTGGGGTTTTTATTTGTTTGTTTTAATTCATATATAAGTTTTATATACACATATATTTTCATTCTCTTGGTTAGTTATTTTCATTCTCCTAGTTTTCATTCCTAGGTTTGGAATCACTGATTCTAACAATATTTCTGTTTAACCATTTGACTCCAGACTCTTCCCAAGTCGCTACCTCATTTTACACCCCCACAAGAAGTGTATGAGCGTTCTTGTTCCTTCATATCCTCACCAGAACTTGTTTTTAGATGACTTTTTGATTTGAATAATCCTAGTGGTTATGAAGTGATGTCTCATTATGGTTTTGATTTGCATTTCTTTGATGACTGATGAGGTCCAGCATCTTTTAATGTGCTTATTAGGCAGTTCACTGATATAATAACTTTAGTACAAGATCCTCTGCCCATTTAAAAAATTAGGTTATTTGTATTTTTATTATTGAGTTGTAAGTGTTCCTTATAGGAGCTAGAGTGACATTAGCAAAATGATGGCATAGGAATTCCCAGTGCTCATCATTCCCCGGCCATGTCAATCTGAACAACTTTCCACATTCAAAAACACCTTCACAAGAGCCAGGGGTTCCAGGTGAGGGATGCTAGCACCGTGTGAAGTACAGACATAAGAGAAGATGCACTGAGGAACGAAGGGAGAATGGATGCTGCCCTCATCCTGCCTCCCTCAAGCCTGGGAAGCCCAGCATGGAGACAGATGCCCTCCTTGTAGTAGAAGGAGAACACAGTAGCATGTGAACTCCAGAGTGGCCTGCTCATATTCCCAGGCCACCCGGTACCAGTCTGGCCTCATGGACCCAAACTATAGACCTGCTGCCCCAGTACCAGGCCAGCACCCATGGACCCAGGTTCCTGGGCCATCCCAGTGCCAAAACAGCCCATGCAGACCCAAATCCAGACTGGCCGCTGAGGCCCCAGTTATTTGGCCAATGCCCACAGCCCCAGGCTCCAGAGTTATCCCAGCACCAGGCTGGCGCCTGTGACCCTATGGCCCCAGCTTCCAGCCCTGCCTGAGTGAAACCAGGGTCTAGGTGCATTCCAGTATCAGACTGCCCACCCCCCCCCCCAGATGGTGGCCTATCCCAAAGGCCCTCAGTGCCTGCTTGACTCCTGTGGACCCAGGATTCAAGTCTACCCCCATATACCCAGGTCCCAGGCTCTCCATCGGAGGCTCAAGCACCAGGCCCGACCCAGTGAACCCAGGCTCTAGTCCTGTCCTGTGGTCCCACGCACCAGACCTCCCACCTGCTGACCCAGGCACCAGTCCCATCTACCCAAGGGCTCCAGCAACTAGCCCCTAGGTGAACAACTACAGACAGGACACCCCGAATGTCTGGGAGAGCTGACCAATGAAAGGCTTTGTCACTAAATTAAATACTTACATTGAATTGAAACTATATTTAATATATATTTAAATTCAATAGAAACTAGAATACGCAAATCCTCTTTGATTTTGAGGGAGTGATTAGATAGATCTTTTTCACGATGACTTTTCTGTTTACCAGAACCAAGAAGTGAGTAGAGTTCGTTGACCTTATGTCTTTATTGCCAGGGTGAGACTATATTTCTGTCTCGCGAGGGGCCCTGTAGGTAGAGCGCCACAGTCCGGACGCTGATGGTGCTCGTATCAAAGCCTCAGTCTGCCCGTGTGTCGTCGCTGGCATGACCTGGCCCCCACGCCCCCGGGAAGCCAGGGCTGAGAGGGGATTAGAGCGCCAGCATCTGATGCACGAGGTTGCTTCCTGCTCCCCCTTGGAGTCCTGACAGGAAATGACCTTGTACAAGCCCGCTGAGCTGCCTAGATTTACTGGGCTTACGGCAACACATGGGAAGGAGATTATGTTTATTTTTAAAACGTAAAAAAATGCAACCTTCCCAAGGCCTTTGTAGTGTCTGTGTGCAACAACAACAACACACACACACACACACACACACACACACGCAATGTATGTATAATCACTTCTAATTAACTTCGGCTCTTCCTGCAAAACTGAGTGTGAAGTCTTAAAGACTTGTCAGCTTCTCTGCCTGTGAAATTTATCTACTTCTAATTGTGAATAACAATACATTCAAGGCTAGCTCTAAATGACTCCGATTTCACAGGAATCCAAAGTCTTAAAACCACATTTGAAGATGAATACATTGATACAGAACATTTTTGTAGTATGTTTCCAGATCAAAATATAGTTATTTATGCTGATAGTGTGTTTCTCTGATCTCTCTGATAAAAGAGACTTGATTGATTTCAAAGTAAGCTCGGATGTAAAAGGTATAAAGCCGTAAGATTGCCTAAAGTAAGGAAGAGGATATCATCACAGTGAAAAACGGATTCACTTCACAGTTTCTCAAAGGATCCAAAGAGCAGATATTAAATAAGATTACGATTTCCACCCCCATGTTCTCAGTAGCTGTTAGAGTACTGTAAGCTCTTCCAGCCTTCACCACTAGATGTCATGAAGAGCCCAGTGAAATGTAATAGACAGTCTTCCTGAGTACAGTCTGTTACAGAACCTTTACAAGTTTTACCCAATTTTGTACTTAATTTGGATAGGAAGTAATTTCCATTGGGGTTTGTGTCAAAATACTCATTGTGGATTAATGTTAAGTAAGACGTTGGAAACTTAGAAAATGCGATCAGTTATCAAATGCTGGGAAGCACATCTAGTAGCGCATTGGGAGTATCTCTAGGGAGAATGTTGTCTGCCCCATGGAGTATCCAAGCTATGCTGGACGACAGTTCACTTAGGATCCCCAGTCTTCCTTTCCTTTTGAAATAGACATGGGCTTGTCACATGTGCAGTCACCAAGACATCCTAGGAATTTTGGTAAAATCGGATCAGGGAAAGGAATGATAAAGGGGGTACCTTGATGATCAGGCTGAGGATGTTTGAATGTAGACTTTGAGATCCACTAATCAGAGTCATTCTGGAGGGAGACAAGTGGATGGGTGGAAGTTTGAGGAAGAACTTTCTAAATAAAAAATAGCCCATCATTTGAACCCAGTGCTCGATGAAATAGTGGTGTGCCTTGTCACTGGAAAGATTTAAGCACCAACAGAGTGGCCCTAGTTGGGCCAGAAAGAATTTCTGTTTTAGGTGGAGATTTGGACTAGGAGACTTGTAAGAGTCTCTAAGAGCCACAGTTCCATACCCGGGGACGTCCATCATTTAACAGCTAAGAAGGCAGCAAGGAAAGGGCTGAAAATGTGTCTTTAGGTAAATACAAATGTGTATTTGAGTTTACTTAACCAGGAAAAATTGGGTTCTTGAAGCCACACAGGACATTACAATGGGAAGGCCTGGGAACAACTGGCAAGAAGGTGCCATTGGACTCTACTATTTCCAACCTCTGCCTCCTGACTCCTCTCCGTCCCAAGGCCCCATCTCTTCTCTCCCAAGAAAATGTGCTCCACTTGCTCCTCCTAACCAAAGCTGACCCGACTCCGTCTTCAAAAAGCAAACCTGGGAGTAACTTCAGTGACAATCTCCTGAATGTGCTGCATCTTCTTAGGGAATAGTGGCCTCAAGGCTGTGCTAATGGAATAAAAGTCAGTCTGGGGAGGGGAGGTTGGAAAGTGTCCGCTGGCCTGCAGGGGAGGGAAAGGGCCCTAGTCTGACCTCCTAAAAGTTGCCTTTTCTGCCAAGACCATACACCCCAGAGTATGGCTGGCCCTTGAAGTGTATCATTTCAGCTCTAGGGATTGACAGAAAACAAAACAGAGTATTTCCACAAATTCTTGGCTATTAAAAACAAAGCAAAACAAATCAGAGCTGATCTATGATTTGCCCACCCAAGACCTTGAGGCGTAGCGTCTGATCCCGATATAGTTCGGGAATATGACTTGATTGTCCCAGAAAGTCATTCAGTAAAAGGCAGGTTTTATGACATATTTCTGAACTGAGGGCTTGGTAACACATCACACGGTTAGCCTGTAAGATGGATTTAAAATATCCTTCTTATGCCAAGATTGAAAAAGATTTACCCATGCTCACATTTTCTAGGTGCACTAAAGAGTTCAAGGACTGTTCATGAGGATTCTGGACCAGATGTTCAATGAAATCCTTTCTCTTCCATTCCCCATGGACAGAGGCCATACACAGCATCCCAGCATCCCAGCATCACCGCATCACATACACTGAGAGCAGAGGGGAACCCCTGGCATCATTTAGCTCAATCTCTTAATTCCACAGATGAGGAAACTGAGGCCCAGAGTCACTTGTTCTGACGGGCAACACACTGTTCCTCAATCATGCTGTCTCGTTCCCAGAGGGTGTGTGCTGGAAAGGCAGACCCCACATTCAGGTGGACCCAGGCATGTGCCCTCACCCGACCTGCCCCGGGAATCAAGAACAGAGAAACAGGGGCGTCTGGGTGGCTCAGTGGGGGTAAAGCCTTTGCCTTTGGCTCAGGTCATGATCCCAAGGTCCTGGGATCGAGCCCCAGAGAGCAGGCTCTCTGCTCTGCGGAGAGTCTCCTTCCCTCTCTCTCTGCCTACTTGTGATCTCTCTGTCAAATAAATAAATAAAAATCTTAAAAAAAAAAAAAAAAGAACAGAGAAACAGAGAGGCCTGTGTGAGGTGGAAAGGGGATCTCTTGCCATCAGCTCCCTAGTGGTTCTTTCTGTTTTATCACCGAGAAATGAACGTATTACCCACCAGCTATAGTGGACCCCATGCTTTGAAAAATTATGTCTACGAAACAAACCCCGTTTGTTAAATACTCATTTATTTTCCTACCAAAAAGAGGAGTTAGAGACGGCATTGCTATTCTGATCAGCATGGAGAGCCAGGGTGATGCCAGCCCGGCTCGTTGCAAAGAAACTCCCGGTGTGCCAGCCCAAGCGACCTTCCAGATGATTTCCCTTAGGAGTATTGAAACGTAGGAGCCAGTTGAGGACCTCCAGAAGTCTGGAGGCTCAGGTTGGTAATACTGGCCCGAAAGACACTCCCATGATTCCTTGGCCTTGACTTCATTACCACCACAGTCGGAGCTAACCATGGTTTCCCGTGGGACAGGTGTGAGGTGAGGGCACGCCTTGGAGCACCAGCATCTTGCACCTGGATTACAGAAACGGTCCCTCCCTGTCTCCCTGCTCCCACCCTGCCCAGCCCCCTAGAGTCTACGCTCAACGGAGCAGCTGGTAACGTGGTTTAACACTTCAACTGTTGCAAACCCTGTGTTGGGCCCGCATTTACTCGAGCAAAAGTGAAGTCCTGACTGTGATTCACAAGCGGCAATCCCCCCACCTCCCCAGTTCGGCTCCTGACCCTGCCTGCCCCCTTCCTCCTAGGACTCTACCTCCCATTCCTTTCTTCACATTGTTCAGCTCACTGGGCTGAGTCATGGCCAAACTGTTGTTTCTCATTCTAGGAAAAGCCCCAAATCTGAGTCTTTTGTGCTGGTCTTCTACTCTCCAGAACCCTCTTCTCCCGAGTAGCTCAAAGCCCAGCCCCTCACCTGCTTCAGTGTTTACTCAAATGCTGTCTTCTCCTTTGCTCTCTTCCTGGCTGCCCCATTGACAATGGCAACGCTTCTCTCCCCACGACAACCCTCCACATCAATTTCTTCCACTTTCCACCCCTCTTCCCCGCTTGATTTCTCTCCTTATCAATCTAAGAAACCAAGAATTTTCCTCGTTGACTGTCAGTCTCTCCCAGCAGAGTGTAGACTTCACGAGACAGAAATCATTGTCTGTTTTGTGTCCTCCAGTGCTTGGCGCCTGGATGTGTGCTTGGCACATAGTTGGCACTCAGTAAACCCTTACTGAGGGAATATAGGAATGAAGGCAGACCATCTCGCCATGTTCTGTACAACACAGGCTAGGATCTTTTTTTTTTTTTTTAAAGTATGGTTCCAATTCTTTCTTTTTTTTTTTTTTTAAGATTTTATTTATTTATTTGACAGAGATCACAAGTAGGAGGAGAGGAAGGCAGAGAGAGAGAGAGGGGGAAGCAGGCTCCCCGCTGAGCAGAGAGTCCCATGTGGGGCTCGATCCCAGGACCCTGAGACCACAACCCAAGCCGGAGGCAGAGACTTTAACCCACTGAGTCACCCAGGCGCCCCCAAAGGCTAGGATCTTAAGGGGAAATGATGAAAAGCTGCGGTAAGCTCTGGGGGCACCATTCTAGTGGAAATCACACAGAACTGTGGATAGGAGACCCCGGGTTGTCATCAGGGTTCTGTGAGCGTCTCAGGACTTTAGGCCAGTTGTATAAACTCTCCATCCCTCACTATTCCTACTTTACACCTGAAAAGACTAATACTAGTCTTAACTCTCTCCCCAGGATTTATAGGAATAAAATGAGACAAGGCATACAAGCTCTTGGAGAAGTCAGACATCCCATTCAGCTGTAGGAAATTATTCTTTCAAAGATTGATGGCGTGTTCAAGAGAGAAGGATTGGAGAGAGCTGCTGGATCTGGTGTCGAGAGAGGAATCTGAAAAGCGGGGAAGTTCTACCTGGAAAGCTCAGTGTGTAACATCCCAAACAGAAATAATTTGGGAGCAGAGGATGCTGAAAGTCTGTGTCTTGCCACCCACACCAGAAACCCACAGCCGTGCCTCGGCAGACAAATTGTTCCTCACCCAAGGCACTTTAGGCCAAGTGATGAGAAGGGTTGATTCAGGTTGTAATAATGACCACTTACTTTAATAATAATAGCTACCACTTCCTTCACTTTCTGGGATGAGCTCCATTCTATGGGTTTTAGCTGAGTTACTTAATCCTCACTACACTCTGCAGTAGGGATTATGATCTCGGTTTTATGGGTCAAAATATTGAGGCTTAGAGAACTGGAAAAATCTGACCGAGTGCAGATGATCTAGGGCCCATGGTGTCAAGCTTGTCTACGTTCTGCCCCGCAGCCTTGCTTTCCATTCATTCTCAGCCAGGTACGAGACAAGAACGATGAATTAGGATTCTAGATACAAGATCTTGAATTTTTATAAGGTTAAACTCTTATTTTCTTCCTCATAATTAGCATGTCACAGTGTAGGACCTAATGAAATATCATCTTTCTTCATGTGCCAGTCTTTGCATTTGTGTTAATCTTGTCTCTTTAAATGGCTTTGAGTTGCCCATAGTACTAAGACAGTCTAGTAGTTAACTCCACGGTACCTAACATTTCCCATAGCACCTACCGTGCTTGATTACTTGTTTGGTTAAATGAATGCAGTTTTCTGAATGCTATTAAACAGCCACATGACCATTTCTGGAAGTCTTAATCCTCTTCCCTGAACCCCCCCACCCCAAAATGAAATGAATATTCAATTAGAGAAGTTGGTGAGGAAGAGAAGTTTCCATTTAAGGATTTTTATAGGAGTGAGTTGATGGTGGTGATCTTGACTTTTCTTTGTACATTTAAACAGACTCAGGAAACTTTGACATTTTCAACCCAAACACACTGATGTATCAATTCATTTTCGCACTTTTCAGCTTAGAAAGGGGCATATATTTGTTTTGCAAAATATGAACAATATATATAAAAAAAAGTTGATCTAATTTTCTGCCCAATTGTATAATTCTGGGCTCTTCATGGTTTAAGGCACCCAAAATGCACTTGAACTCTGGAAAAGAGAAGCCAACTTTCAGAGAACTGATGTGTTTTCTTTCCTTCCGCAGGATTGTATTGGGAAACCACCACAGACTATTATAGTCTGAATTACTGCTTAACCTAAAGGCCTTTTAACTGACTAGAAAATGATTGCCCACAACTTGGCACCGAGAAGCCTGAAACCACAGTGGACGTGGCTAGGGAAAAAGAAGAGGAAAACAGATGTAATGAAGATGTTTATATTCATTCAAAAGTCTGCATATGTATTTAAACAGAAGTAGTAAGCCAAGCCTGCCTTTCGAGAGGTCCTGAGGAAGTTTTTTTGGAAGGGAGAGGAGCAGGGACAAGTTATGTTCTTCTAAACCTAAAACAATCTCCAACTCCATGGAGACAGAAATTTAATTTAGCTGTATTTTATTTTATACCAAAGGACATACCATAGACATTGCAAATCAATCTCACATTTCTTCTTAATTTTTTTTCACTATATACAGTGGAAACAACTTGTTCCTTCTTTTTCTACAGGTGGAGAAGGAAGGAGGCAGTCTGTGTGTGTGTGTGTGTGTGTGTGTGTGTGTAAATACTCACTTTCTCTCTCATTATAACTTCCTTATATCGATATTGAGTGACATCACCAACACTATTGTTGAAGACTAGTTGGATTTTTTAAAAAATATTTTATTTATTTGGCAGAGAGAGACACAGCCAGAGAGGGAACACAAGCAGGGGGAGTGGGAGAGGGAGAATCAGGCTTCCTGCCAAGCAGGGAGCCCGATGCGGGGCTTGATCCCAGGACCCTGGGATCATGACCCCAGCCAAAGGCAGAAGCCCAACAACTGAGCCATCCTGGCACCCCTTGACCAGTTGGATTTTAGTAACTGTTTTCTCTTCTTAGGTCTTGAAATAGTTAAGTTGACTTACACACTTTCTCTGTGGTAATAGGTTCCAATTTGTACAAATTAATAAAAGTTCAGGAGTTTAGATTATCCGTGTTGTACCATCCCCCTAGCCAACATCTGTGATGTCTGGAAGAAAAATAAAATCACTTAGCAAGCTAGATGGAATGGAAGGAAAAAAAAAAAAAGCAAGAGACATTTCCTATCGACTCCAATTAAAGAATTTTTGCAAATCATTGCCTACATCTTGAGCTGTGCACTGTGCAGTCCACACTGGCTTTTAATTTGCTTTCAAGAGCAGTTCAAGGTGTGGATATTGATCTATAAACCCCCGATAGTTGATCCCCGGGTACCAAGCTCTAGCTCTTTGTTTACCATTGTGACAGCTGAGGTCAATTAGAGTGCTGGCGAACAATCCTCATTTCCAAACACCCTGAAAAGCTGTGCTTGATAAAGTACCCCGAGCTCACGAGTCTCCTCTCCAGGACGGCCTGCGTCCAGAAGATTTGCAAAGCGAGGCTGTTCAGCCCAAGTGTTCATTCCACCTACTCACCTTCTCTTAGGCCGTTTTACCAACTCAGGTCGGGGTGCTAACTCTTTCTTTAACTCTTTCTTTAGCTTAACGTATTTGATTCTGGGCATCAGAAACAGCTCTCGCTGAGACCGGCTTCTGGTGTCCGTGGTGCACACGAGGTCCCTGTCCGTGCAACTCAAAGTGTGGTTCACCCATCAGCAGCAGCACCTGGGAGTTTGCCGAACGTGCTCAGTCTTGGGCCCCATCCTGCACCGAATGAATCGGTACCTCTGGGGCAGGGCCCGCAATCTGTGGTTTAACGAGCCCTCCCGGTAGTGCCCATCCATGCTCGCGATTAAGAACCACAGGTGTACACATGATGGTTCCAGGAGCTACGGCGACTTCCCCCTCGCCCTCCCTGGCTCACCCCGCACCATTCAGATCTCCCTCCACCTGCTACACACCGGCGCTGTCATTGGACTGACATATTCTCCGTCATGTACAGCTTTGGATCCTGCAAGACACACATGGCTACGAGCCTTTCAAGCTGCCATTGGTTATTTATATCTTAGTATGAATGGTTTCCTATTTTTCGTTTTTTATAGAAAGGAAGACTCAAGATGCTGACCTTTGGGTGGGGAGGGATCTCTCCAGCCTTTGAGAGGAAAATAGTACAACCAGGAGGGAGTGGGGACCTGGGTAAAACTCCCTTCAAGTTACGTTTCCCTCAGTGTGAGCTTCGTGTCTTACTCATCTGAGACACTTTGCAGAGGAACGTCAAAGGACTAAAAACTCCAGGGCAAACCACACGGATATTGAAGGATCCAACCCATGAAACAGGGCAGAGTCTTGGCTTAGAAGTGAAAAGGTGAAGGTTAGTCAGGGTAGCCCCCAAATATTAACAATGAGGAAGAGAACCCACCAAGGAAAGTGGAGGGGGACAGATACACAGGGGGATGACCGTCTGTCTAGATGTTTTGACTCAGGATTCTTTGAAGGCTTTATCTCCACCGCAGAAAGAAAAAAGAAAGAGGTTATGATCAAATTCCAACCCGTATCACTAGAGCTTGCATCTGCTATGGAGACATAGGGGAATTTCTCTTTTCCTCACTGACGCTGATGGGGCAGCTGGGCGGTGGTCCCAGAAGGCGATGTCTTGCCTGGTGGGCTAAGCGTGGAAATCAGAGACAGGGAACCCAGCGTCCTTAATCCTAACTCCGCCGTCCGCTCAGGCAAGCCCGCGGCTGGTCTCGTAACCTCTCTGTGGCTGTTCCCTCCCTGCAAACCAGGAATAAAAACATTCACCTGCCCCTCAGGGCGACTCTGGGGGACTGACTGGCAGATGACAGGGCTGCCCTTTACATTTTCAATGTGCCACATAAAAGCTATTTTGCTTGTTGGGGGCGCCCTTTTGTCTGGTCTTCTCACAGAGCAACCTTTCATGATGCTTTAGAAAATCAATTCCTTTTGTAAACTCTATCAAGTAATCACACGGAACTTGGAGCTTTAACTTCTGAAACTCAAGGTGCACAATAGGAAATTGCCAAATGTGGATATTATAGGAATTTGAACATGCGGAACGCGGCCTTGCGCTGGATAATAACGGTATTGAAGAAACGTGCAGCTGCTTGTATGGGAGTGAGGAGTCCCAGTCCTCGGAGAGCGGGGAATGGCAGGAACTGCCTCTAACTATTGTAATCTACAAGATTATCCCATTAATCATATTCGTCTCTGGGAGTACCTTCATTCTAACTCGAAGTGCTGTTTTTCCCTTGGTACGTCACATGCGAGAAAGCTTCTAATTGAAAACATTACGGGGACAAATTTCAAAATGTTCTTAAATGCAAGAGGAGTTTTGGTTGCCAGTAAAAGTAAACCACACACATCAAAACCGGCTCTGATGGGGTGCCTGGGTGGCTCAGTGTGTTAAGCCTCTGCCTTCGGCTCAGGTCATGATCCCGGGGTCCTGGGATCGAGCCTCACATCGGGCTCTCTGCTCAGCGGGGAGCCTGCTTCCTCCTCTCTCTCTCTCTGCCTGCCTCTCTGCCTACCTGTGATCTCTCTCTCTCTGTCAAATAAATAAATAAAATCTTAAAAAAAAATAAATTAAAACCGGCTCTGATGACATTTTTGTTTTTTTTCTGTCTCCCCTCCCCTTTTTTTAAACCTGTAACATGTTATCACTTGTTAGGATCTGAAACACTCTAGGGTTTTTCTTAGGTAGCGCAAAAGCCTAAGTGCTCTAGGCCTGTAGGCCGGTTGGGAAAGGAGGGGGAGTGACCTGTCTTCTCTCCTTTCCACCCAGAATTCAACAAGGCCTGGGAGATGCAGATTAGTCTGGGGACAAAAATTAAAAGCACATTTAAAAAATGAGATTCAGATGCACGAGGATGGGGTGATAAGACTTTTATTAATGACATACTATCGGAGTTGTTCGGCCAATCGCGGCAAGTGTTTCAAAGCTCGGGCAGCTTCCTCTTCAGCAGCTGGTGTGACTTTTCACGCTGCTCTGGGACTTTCTCCTGCTGAGAACCTGCACAAATTTTAGAGTGTGTGTGTTTCATCTCAGTAGCTGTATAAGAATCCAGCACATGCCCCATCCTGGGAGTCACAGATCCACTCTAGGCATTTGCATGGGTCTGGGCAGTTACATAAGTACGGTGTATGTTCACACACAAGCACACGTGTGCACACACGCATGCATGAGCCATTCATGCAACAGATTTTCATATAGGTCGGAGCTAAAGACCGAATGCTGACAGCAAGGGACAACAAGTAATTTGACTTGTGAGTCTGCACTTGAACTTGAAGCGAACGAGGTAACTTTTTGTTTACCTAACAAGGTCTGCATTGATTACAGACCTCTGCAGTGTAGAAGCACATTAGTAATTCGGCACAATATTTGATTTCTTGGGTTATAGATAACTGGGAAACATGGCCCAGCTGGTATGTTCAAACTCGAACTATATTAGGAAAAAAGACAGAGTGGAATAGAAAGACCGCTGTTTGTGCCCCTGAACATACAAACTTCATGGGTTTGTTGACTGTTTTTCTTGCTGTCAACATTACCTAATACTCAAGCCTCAACCAAAATATCTGACTACGACGTCTACCACTATCTGTGGTCTGTGTTTAATGGGCTTATTCATTTAGTAAATATTTACTGGGTGTCAGTGATGTGTCAAGCATGAGGGGGGCACAGCTTTTACTGGGGATCAGACGCGTGTTAAATTTTTTCTTTCTTCACCATTCCGTACTATTTTCTCTATCTCTACCTCCTGGACTCCTAAGGATTTGAAAAAATATGATTGCTCTTACAGCTGAATATGTGTATGCATAACACGTGTCTTTTGTTTGAGAAACCACAGCCTTTTAGAGTTTGCTCCTTTAAAATGGACCCTCAAGCCCTTGCCCTCCCGCTGAGCCACAGCTGTGCCCTCTGCATGGACCCAGGCGAGGGAGGGCCAGGTCCCAGTCCGGACCATCTCTTTCCTGCTGTGTGATCTTTGGCAGTTCACTTCACGTCTCACGCCCCCGCCCCTCAGCTCTTCAGACGGAAAGACAGCAAGAGCCACCCACGCCTTGTAAACGGTCAAGTGCTGCAAAGACTGGCGAGGACTCCGACCCCAAGGGACACAGCCAGCCAAGGTCCCGGTGCTGTCCCATGAGGCGTGGGGCCCGTTGGTTCTAATCCACTTCCTCGCGCCGCATCCTAAAATAGAGCAGCAACATCTGCAGGCCCTGTGTGAGCTGTGGGGCCGTCTGGCCGGGGGCCATAAGGGGGCCGACGGGCTGCCAGGGGCACAGGTAACCACATGATGGCAATAAGGGGAACTGAACCTTCTCAGGCTGCCTTCCTGCTGAAGTCAAATGGCCTTTGTCAAGTAGCTTGACAAATTTGCTGCTTGTCTCTAGTGGACAGTTGCGGGCTGGGAAGAGGCACTGGGCGCACTCTCTGCTCTCAGCCATGAGTTGCTGCTGCTTTGCTTTTAGGAGGGGAAGGAGAATGATGGAGCACGGAGGGGACAGGGTAGGGTGTCCCTTGGGGGGCCCTCCTTCCCTCAGTGAAATGGCCTCTCGTTGTCACTGTCCCCAGCCCCTTCCTTTCTGACCAAATACGAAAGAGGGCATGGGGGTGCACAGAGGCCTGGGAGATGGCCAGAAATGGGGGGCCTGGCTAATTGTGCTCGCCGCTTTCAACCCCAGTTTAGTGATCACCTCTTTCTGGAAGACGTCCCTAAGCTCCCAAGCCTCCCCCAGATCACTGTGGCGCTTAGGACGTGTCGCCGTCATTGCCTGCTTACTCATCTCCTCCCTACCCCGAACCAGACTATAAGCTCCAGGGGGACAAGCTCCAGGTGTATCTTGTTGATCCCGGGGTCCTATACCTGACGGGACCCCAGGGACTGGGAGTCCAAGATGGCTGGGATGCCGTAAAAGCGTGCCAGGAAAGGCCTTCTCTTTGCCCCCAGGACTGTCTTCCCTGGGGTGGGCCAGGAGAGTTGAGAAGCCTGGAAACAGCCTGTGTTTTCCGGCAGGGTTGAGGGGGTAACGGCAGCAACAGGAGGAGGGAGGGGAGGAGGGAGGGGTGTCAGAGCAGAGAGCCGAGGGCATGAGGCAATGAGCATTTACAAGAAAGGCAAGAAGAGGGGGGGGGGGGGGGGGGGGGGGGGGGGCGTTGACGGTTTTGTGCAAGTTTCCCAGAGAGCACAGTGACTAAGATATCCTCCTCAGCAGCCCTCCCAGCGACCCAGCGATCAGGCCCAAGCACACACACAGGGAGAAGCGGTTATGGTATGAGCGATTCGCCTTTGCCAAAAGGAACCTGGACTCACAATCCAGCCCACGAGTCAGTCATTGTGCGTAGACACTGATGCAATTCATGGTTCATTGTCATTGCTAAGTACCATCCCGTTAGGGCTGTGTCTTTGTGGTGTAACTCAGTCAGACTCCAGTTTAAGAACTGTAAATGGTGGGGCACCTGGGTGGCTCAGTAGGTTAAGCCTCTGCCTTCGGCTCAGGTCATGATCCCAGGGTCCTGGGATCGAGCCCCTCATTGGGCTCTCTGCTCAGCAGGGAGCCTGCTTCCCCTCCTCTCTCTCTCTGCCTGCCTTTCGGCCTACTTGTGATCTCTTTCTCTGTCAAATAAATAAAATCTTTAAAAAAAAACTGTAAATGGTTATTGTTTATCTTATTTAATTTTTTATTATTTTTTAAAAAAAGATTTCATTTATTTATTTGAAAAGGAGAGTGCACAAGAGCAGGGTGGGAGGCAGAGGGAGAAGCAGGCTCCCCACTGAGCAGGGAGCCCGATGTGGGGGCTTGATCCCTGGACTTTGGGATCATGACCTGAGCGGAAGGCAGACAGATAATGGACTGAGTCATCCAGGTGCCCTGGTTTTTTGTTTTGTTTTTTTCTTTTAATTCATTTGTTTATCTGTGAGAGAGAGAGCAAGCGAGCACGCGCACATGCAAGCTTGTGGGGAGGGGCAGAAGGAGAGAATCCCAAGCAGACTCGGCACTGAGCACCAACCCCATGCGGGGCTCAATCCCAGGACCCTGAGATCATGACCTGAGCTGAAATCAAGAGTCACACGCTCAGCCGACTGAGCCACTCTGGTGCCCCTGGTTAGCATTTAGAGCAGAGATGCTCTGGCCTCGGTGATAGCTAACAATGGTGGCTCCCCATGGTGGAATGTTTTCTATACGCCAAGCCCTGTCCTAAGTGCTTCACACACAGTAACTGAAAAAATTCCTCATCTCAATAGTGCGAGGTAGACAATACCATTATCTTTCATAGTGGGGAAACTGAGACAATTTGCTTCAAGTCACACGGCTTACATGGCAGGGGTGGGGCTTGGACGTGGGAGCCTGTACTTGGGCCCCTTCACATGGGAGGCCCCTGGAGGTGCTACGGTCCCTGCTGGGGTGCTCACAGAAGCTGGGGAGGGATCTGCTGTCTTCTAGCTATTGGGGCCAGCAGGCGGAAGGGTCATTACCAAGGTTGGTGGGCAGTCACTGTTCCTCTCTCCCCTCAGTTTCATGGAGGGCCCTGGATTTACCTTCCAGGTTACTGTGGATCATTTGACCAGCTTGCCTGTTTCTCTGGTTCCCATGGTGGTGACCACAATTTGCCCAAAGTGTGTCATGCATGACCAACGGCAGGTTAGAAAATCTGAGGTCCAGCCTTCCAGCACAGAAATTTGTTGTCTCATATTTTTTTAAGTGCAGTGGTGGCATTTATAATAGAAAGAATGCTGGTTTTGCCTCCCTACTGCCAAAAAGCTTTCTATGCATCTCCTGTTTCACATCTAACTGATTTTTTTTAGAGGCCTTCATGTTTTAAAACTTTTCTTTAGTCATCTACTGTGTAATTTGTATGGCTCTATTCATAGTTTGGAGAATTTGTTCTTTGTCTCTCTCTCTTTTTAAAGATGATATTTATTTATTTGACAGAGAGAGAGAGAATGAGAGAGTCCGAGCAAGGGGAGCAGCAGGCAGAGGGAGAGGCAGGCTCCCCACCGAGCAGGGAGCCTGATGCGGGGCTCAATGCTAGGACTCTAGGATCATGACCTGAGCTGAAGGCAGTTGCTTAATGAACTGAGCCACCCTGGCACCCCTTTCTCTCTCTTGTTTTTTTTTTTTTTTTATCTTATTTATTTATTTGACAGAGAGAGATCACAAGTAGGCCGAGAGGCAGACAGAGAGAGAGGAAGGGAAGCAGGCTCCCTGCTGAGCAGAGAGCACGATGCGGGGCTTGATCCCAGGACCCCGAGATCATGACCTGAGCCGAAGGCAGAGGGTTAACCCAATGAGCCACCCAGGTCCCCCATCCCTTTCTCTCTTTTTTTAAAAAAGATTTATTTTATTTTATTTTAGGGATTTTATTTTATTTATTGGTCAGAGAGAGAGGGCATAAGTAGGGGGAGCCGTAGGCAGAGGGAGAAGCAGACTCCCTGCTGAGCAGGAAGCCGGACACAAAGCTCAATTGATCCCAGGACCTTGAGATCATGATCTGAGCCAAAGGCAGGCACTTAACGGACTGAGCCGCACCTAATTTAATTAATTTTTTGAGAGAGAACATGTGTGCACACAAGAGGGTGAGGAGGGGCACACAGGGAGAGAGCATCTCAAGCAGACTCCACATCTAGTGCGAGCCCACCATGGGGGTTGATCTCACGATTGAGATCATGACCTGAGCCGAAACCAAGAGTTGGACGCTTAACCAATTGAGCCACCCAGGCACCCCCTAAAGAGTTTATTTTTAAGTACTCTCTCCTCCCAGCGTGGGGCTCGAACTTAACCATCTGGAGGTCAAGAGTCGTGCGCTCCACGGACTGAGCCAGCCCGGTGCCCCTGTGCCCTCTCTTTTTCTAAACTTCAAAATAACCTCCTTCCTGGGCTAGGCAAAATCCTAGCTCAGCAATGTATAACCAAACGACAACCGTCTCTCTAAAAGCAGGAAGCTTTATTGCAGTTGGGGAGAGGCTGCCTGGGAGTCAGGGGACGTGAGGGAATTCCAGGCCTGGTCCTGCCGCCGCTCTGCTGGGTGAGTCCCTGCGTTTTTCTGGTCTCAGTTTCCTCATCTATTACGTGCCAGGGTTGGAATGTGGCAGCATTTACAATGCTGCCAGCTCTGAAGAGATTCTACGAAATGGCAGGGCAGTGAAACGGTTCTCAGGCTCTTCTGCTGAGACCTCTTGGTTCCTCTCATTTGTCAGCCTCTAAACTTTAATTTTCTTCCCCTTTCCCGTGACCTGAGTGCCCAATGGAGACACCTCAGTATCCCCTCCACTGTCAAGGGCAGGAAGATGCCCCGCGGTTTCCACTGACTCTCTGCCAGGTAACTTGTTTTCCCCTTGGTACGCGAGTCTGTTTCTTAGGTCTGTGGATTGCATAGTGTCCTGGAAACACGAACGGGCAAATCGCTCAGTTACAGCAGTGCCTTCAGACCCTTTTCTGAGCGCTTTCATGTATATTTCGTAGAATCTCTGCTTCCTGTGAACACAGAACTTCGCTCTTGGGGAGTGTGGGGTAAATAATTAGCCAAAAGACAATACATAAAGCAAATCCTTTGATTGTACATATAAAGATGTTGAGGCAGAAAGGCAACCTGACTTCCTCAAAGCGCCAGTGACCTGGTGGCCGAACAGGGGCTGTTCCCCAAGTCCGTGTTCAAGCCACGAATCCGGGTCACGCTTTGCATTCCAGCTGCGGCCGGCATCCCGTTCGTGGTCTCGTTTTCTAGTTTCGGTGCAGAGTTTCCTGCCTATCTTTCATGTTCAAGGATGACACCAGCTTCCTAGGCTTTTCCTGAGCGATTTCTCCGACTAGATGGTATGGAAGCTGCCCTGTGGTGGCGACATGCAGTCTGGCCTAAAGGGCTTGCTTGATAAATACCGTTGGAACCGAAAGAAAGGAAGATTCACTGCCACCACAGATGTGGAGAGTTGAGTAGTTATTGTCAGGGACGCGTCTGTAAATCTCGTCGTTTAAATCAGTTTCTTCAGCTCTGCTTCTGCTTCCCAAACATTCTCGACTGTCAGTGTTTTTTCAAATACCTGCCACTTCTGGGAACCGATTTATAGGTGGTCTTCAAGAAGTGGCACGGAACCAACCCCCATCTAGTGAACTCCGCTGATGTGGGAGGCCGTGGGATTGATCTCGATGTCTGTCTTACCATTTTGCCGGATGGAGTCTGCAGTGGCAGGAGCGAGCGTAAGGTACCTAAATTCTCCAGGCACCTGCAAATCTTTACATATTTAGAACTTTCACCTTCCTTTTTTTTTCCTTTTCTTAAATATTTTCTCACAACTACTAACAAGAAGCAACACTAATCAATGTGGTTTTCAAGTTCTTTCTTTCCCCTCTCTCTGCTGTGCTGGGAAGGGTCCAGTAGTTAAAGCAGAGGCTGTAGGAGAGAAAGGGACAGGCAGAGGGACATGCGCAGATCATGGTCTGGGTCCTCAGCCTCTCTGGCATTCTGGGATCCGGGCATCCTTTCCTCTCCTGGCTGATTCTTAACCCGCCCCCCCCCTCCGGCAGGTTTCTGTATTCTAGTCACTGCCCTGGGCAAGTGCAAACCTCTAGTGCCTTTCAAGAGGATCCAGAAGCTATTTTTGAACATTTTCTATGTTTAGCTAATTCACCCAAGCACAAAGTATGAAATACAAGAAGCTGTGAATTTTGCTTATACCAGAGCGCTGAGGGGTGTGATATGTGTGTGTGTGTGTGTGTGTGTGTGTGTGTGTGTGTGTATGTGTATATATATGTATATATGAATGATATATATTTAATAAATAGGGGAAAATGCACATGTAGTCTATGAATATTTGTTTTAAGGACTCCTAACTTTTGGTCCCATGTGCCCCATGTTTTGCAAGGGAGTCATCTTAGCGAGCATGGCGGCCGCCTCGCCAACATCCTATTCTGGGGAAACTCAATGACTCCCGCAACCATTTCATGCAGGTGAGCTGTGGCTGGAGGAGCCGGGCTGCCTTCCACTGTGCTCTGCCACACAGCGTGGTTCCTGTGATAGGACCACTGGAGATGCGCATGAGAAAAGAAGCATATGGCTGCCTACCAACAACCGGGAAACTCTTCATTTATCCCACGTTCAAGGGTGGGTCACCTGCGCTTCAGGGACGTACCCGAGTTCCTGAAATTAACTGCAGGAGAGGCAGAAAGGGCCTTGGGATTCTGATTTCCAATCCCTGGCTGGGTCCTTCCCTGTTGAAAATAAGCTACGTTAATAAACATATTTGATGCTTTCCTCTCTGTCCTGATTGATGCCACCTACCATTTTCCTGTCACCCTGGGACATAAACAAATATACCTAACACCACTCAGCCACTCCCAGCGTGCCTTAGTATCTCCTATCCATTTGGATTTGTGCTTTTTTTCATACAGTAGCTGTTGTTCCTACATGTTCAATACTTCTGCTTCAAGAGTGGATGTGTTACCAAAGGATGCTGGGCAATCATTTTCTTTTTTAAGATTTTATTTACTTATTTGTCAGAGAGACAGAGAGAGAGAGAGCACAAGCAGGGGGATGCGGCAGGCGGTGGGAGAAGCAGGCTCCCCACTGAGCAAGGACACTGATGTGGGACTTGATCCCAGGACCCCAAGATCATGACCTGAGCCGAAGGCAGACGCTTAACCGACTGAGTCATCCAGGCATTCGGCAATCATTTTTTTAAGTTGACTATTTTCTCCTTGCACTATATTTTCTGATGCTATTTTTGTTTCTGATTGGACTTTAATAAGTAAGTTTTTCTTACTCTCTCAAATTGATCACCTTTGTTATTAATTTTTCTAGCATGTTCTTATACCAAGCTTCTCTATTAAGTGATTATGGATTAGCAAATATTCCATTAAATCTGATTTTTTATAACGGAGATACAGAATAGTACAATGGTCATAGAATGGGATTTGGTGGCAGAAAAGACTTGTGTTTGAATCCTAGCTTTTCCCAGACTACTTGGGTCACTTTATGTAAGTTAGTTAATCGCTCTGTAAAATTAGGATAGTAATCCTCTTAGCGTTGTTGAAGTATAACATGAGATAACATACACACACCTATTACAGCACCTGACACATGATAAGTTCTCCGTAAGGTTTACGTATCATTACTGAGCTGCGGTAGGTACTGGGCTAAGCTCTTGAGAACATAAGGGAAAACATGGGAGTGACAGGCATGTATACAAAAAACTATAAAACAAGCCATAATGAAAGCTCAAGGTGCTCTAAGGACATGGGAATTCATACAGGGCAGTGATATCTAATTTTCACAAGTCAGATCAAACAAGGCTTGCTTTCTCTCTCTTACGTGTGCTAGATGGCTATCTCTTCTCTCTCTCGTTTTATCATATACTGTATGTTCTTATATATTTTATAAATTCGTACCTGCGTATTATAAAAGTGGGTTTTACTCACAAAACTCCACATACTGAACCTCATGGGAGATTTGGGAGATTTTGAAGCGTGATTTTAATATTTGTGATTCCAGCCCGATGACTCTGAAACCCCCCCTTCCTTCTGAGCTGCTCACCTGTAACCAGATTTGCTCTGGGGAGCCGAGAAAGGTCTGCCAGATGGATTCACGAATCTAGAACATTTACTTACCCAACGGGTCCTGAGCTGACATCACAGCCACCCAGTGTATCACTTGTCCTCAAGGGCTTCTATCTGAATAGGGGAGACAGCTTGGCAACTCATGCTCAGTGTGTCCCTCGAGGTGTGAGGTGGATGCAGTGGGGGGGTGTGATCAATTCCCCTGGGGTAGCCAGTGCAGCAGGAGAGGGCTGAGAAGGCTGGCCAGTGCAGGACGAGGGAGGGATCCCTACCAGGGAGAGGCAGAAAGACCTTTCCTTCCTCAGAGGAAAGTGCTGCAGGTAAGAGCCCACAGGCAGACTGCACGAGATGAATCAGTCAGACAAATACCTCACGGAATTTCAGTTTCAGGGACTTGAAAAGAAGGTGCCGATCTCAGTGGCAGACTTTTATCACGGATTTCGTGACACCAGTGGGCGTCCAGAGATCTTCGGTGGGGTGGGCAAAACTCATGCTCCCAAGCTGACTTTAAGGACAAATGAGCAAGGGAGAAGGGTCATGCAACCTGCTCGAGGAGTGTTCTTTCCATGTTCATTGAAAATGGAAAGCGTCCGTGTATTTAATTATGGAAGAAATTGAACACTATGTATAATTTTATAAGAAAGAAGGAGGGGAAAGCCCTGTAATCTGGCCCTTCTAGAAATAACTACCACTGGCATTCTAATGACCAGTCTTTCAGGTTTTATAATGTCTGAAAAAGAATGAATATGAGATCAAAGGATACATGCTATTTCGTAAACTCTTTGCTCTTAGCACTCTAGCATAAATATCTTCCTATATAAAAATATGCAGCTTATTTTTTTTAAATATTTTCATATACATAGTCACAAGGCAGAATACTTGTGTTATAACTTTAAGAATGAAAAAAATAGCAATAATAGAAAAATGTTATAATGGCTAGTAAGTATAACTTTGGAGTGTCTGCTAGACCCTGCAAGTCTATTTAAAAAACAAAGAAAGAAAACCACCAAAGAGAGACTAAAAGATAAGGATAGAACCTTATTCTATAATTGCTATTCTATAAAAGTAGTGAGAATTCTCATACAAGACACTGACTGCCTGGGCATCCACCAACATGGGAGACACATGTCCCTGTGGGACAGATAATCAAGTGGACATCCCCTGGGCCCCCTTGCCTTGACCCCAAGAGAATCAGAACCTCATAGACAGCCTGAATCCCCTCCTCTCTCAAAAGAAGGTCATGGGAGGTCTTCTCCAGCATGTGTTGGCTCTGTCAATCTATGGCACTGTCTTCTGGGAAAATGGCTTATTTTAGAAGCATAAAATAACAGTTTAGAAGAAACTTTGCTCTGGAAGGGGCTGCAAGATGCATTTTGGAGAGTCTGAAAAGAGAGCTCATATTCTAGCCCAATTCTAAAATGCCGATTTAGGAGTTCCAGCCCTGGTCCGAGGACCTGAGATCGGGCTGGAGAAGCACTGGGCAGAGGTGGGCTGGGGAGAGGGAGGTGGGCTCTGGTTCCCTTGCTTCTCTTACCTGCACTGACAGCCACTCCTGTGTTCTTTGGCAGCTCAGGTCCTCCAGGAGTCTCTGTCTATGTCTCCAGGGAGATGAGATGGCCCACAGGCCGTTTAGGTGGGCCCCCTCAGACCCCGGCTGCCACCCGCTTGATGGGAGAGAGCCTCGCAAAAATGCCCCCTACCAGGGACTGGAATGGGCAGAGTCTGGAGAGACAGATGCCCGATGCCAGGAAGAGGCTCAGTGTGAACCCCCACGGCTGCCCCATACTTAGAATTTTCTAGGTCCTTCCTCTGTCAGGGACGTTGGTCTGCGCTTTTGGTCTGCACCGATCCTCAGAGGTAGATGCTGTCATCATCTTTCCGTGATAAGACAACAGAGACTCACAAGTTAATGAACTTGAGTGAGGTCCCACAGTCCAAGGCAGAACTGGTGCCAGAGTTTATGCGATTTCACTTGGGAATCCTTGCCATGGGCACTGTGGCACGCCTCTCTGCAGGTGGAGAGGACTGGGGGGGACACACGGAGGGGCTCTTGTGGTGGGAGGGGTGGGCAGGGACAGATGTAAATAAAAACTGACAGAAAGGTCGAAGTCCCGAAAGGACTCTGTTTTGATATGTTGTGTCTCCTCCATGCTGTTTTTCATAGTCCGCTTATTTCTCAAATGGGTTTGAAGGCATTTCGATATGATATCCAGATTTCTCAAAATTTTGCTTATGGCCAAAGACTGAATGTCACTAATTTTTAGTCTGGCCCAGTCACAAATTGCAGCCCAGGACCTATGAATTTTTTTTTTTTTTTTTTTTTTTAACGTATGACTGTCTATTTTTAGGGCTTATTGGGAGTGTATTTTATTACTTGGCTATAGGTACATTTAAGAGTGATTATAATTCCTGATCATATTCAGGTTTCAGAAATGTTGCATTTATGCTAAGAGTTCTGAGGTAGGAGACTTGATTAAGCAAATGAGTACTAATGAGAACGGAAATAAACATAAGGCTGGTTAAGAATAACCAGAAAATGTATCATCTGCTTGGACATCGATTGGTTTTAGCATTAAAATATATGAACCAAAAATAGGGCTTTGTCTTATTATAAGTAGTTACACTGTGAATATTTGAACTTTATTTTTACGCTTTTGCACGTGAAGCTGTTCCTTTTGTTTGAGTCTCCAGCTGCTAAGCCATAAAATTAATAATAGTCAAAGAATGGCTCTGGGCACCATTTCCATTTATAAAATAAATAAGTCCTAGGGATGTCCTGTATAGCATAGTGACTATGGTTAACAATACTGTACTATATATTTGGAAGTTATTAAGAGGGTAGATCTAAAAAGTTCTCAACACATGAAAAAAATTGTAACTATGTGAAGTGATGGACATTAACTCAATTTATTGTGGTGGTGATCATTTCATAATATACACACCGCAAATCATTATGTTGTACATCTAAAATGAATACAATGTTATATATCAATTGTATCTCGGTAATAATAAAAAACAATAAGAAAAGAATGGCTCTGGGAATACTGCCTAAGGTTGTGTCCTTTGCCCTTTGGCCATTTTTGTGAGATAGAGAAGAGAAGATGGGATGCTATTTCTAAAGCTGAGCAAGGCAGAGCAAGGAAAAGGTGATGAGAAACGAACCTTCTAGAACCATGATTTAGACTGGGTCCAGTGACTCTGGAGCCAGTGCTCTTTCCAGGAGACTCCTTCTCCTCTCTTCTCTCATTTTAATCAAATTTGAAGACTCATATGAAAATGAGATATTTGGGACACCTGGGTGGCTCAGTCATTAAGCATCTGCCTTCAGCTCAGGTCATGATCCCAGGGTTCTGGGATCAAGCCCCACATCAGGCTCCCTGCTCAGCGGGAAGCCTGCTTCTCCCTCTCCCACTCGCCCTGCTTGTATCCCCTTTCTCACTGTCTCTCTCTCTCTCTGTCAAATAAATAAACAAAATCTTAAAAAAAAAAAAAGAAAGAAAGAAAAGAAAACGAGATTTTTGCACGGCCAGAACACACCCAGACAGAATCTCTTGGAAACATTGCAAATGTTTTCCAGGGAGAAGGGAGAGCAGGATCACTCCCGAAGTCAGGAGTCCAGACTCTTGTCTCAGTATGGTCACTAACTAGCTGGGTGACCCCAGGTATTTAGTATTGCATGACTAAAGAATTACTAGCCTTTAGGTAGTTAGAAAACTACTCTGTGAGTATGAGGTAGAACGATTTTTTCTTTAAGAAAAAATTTCTCCCCTCAGTGGTGAATTTTCTTTTTACTGGCATGGAAAGATTTTTGGCTTGATGGTGGCTTTTCTCTAGGTCTGTACGTATGTCTTCGTCGGGCTAATTAACCATTAAGTTCAGCTAGATCAATTGGGAATCAATTTTTCATTTTGGAGACTCAGCAGATTATCCTAGCCTATAGTCACAACTACTTCATTCTTTCTTTCCTGGTCTTTGCTTCCAGGTGTCATCTCTTCCTCATGACCTGAAGGGGCTGGGTGTAGAGGGGAAAAAACCAGTGTCTGTTATTTTGGCTACTCCTTGGCATTACATTTTTTTTTTTTTTTTTTTTTTGATGAGTGGAGGTTAAAGCTGACAGAAAAGGTGAGGTGGCTTGGTGAATCTTGTTTGTTCAGCCTCTTTCTGTTCTTAACCTCCAAGCAGGGTTGGCTGAAATTCCCAAAGGATTTATGATATTTTTTTAAGGAAAGCGAAGAAGAAACAAATTTGGTCAAAATTTCCTCAGTTCTTGAGGATTCATTTTGCTTTATGTTTCATCATTTTGTTTTTAACCTCAGGGCTTTGGGGAAAGCAAAGCCAAACTACAATTTTAATATATGGTAACAAATTAGAGGTCCCGCATATATATTCTACAGTTCCCTTCTATGGAAAGAGTTGTGGTTAGTCTTCAGATGATGGGGGATTTTGATTAAAGTCATGGACTGCATGATCAAAAACTAGCATCTGAGATAGGAAATTAAGGCATTTTGTCATAATTTAATTTTTATTCATTTCTAGAAAAAAAATTGCTCAACATAACATAAGCTGGGCCCACTCAAATGGGGGCATGCATATGTTACCCGTTCTGCCAGGCTTGCAACCAATTGGAGTGTTAGCTATTTATAAATTCAAGGTTGAGTGAAACCATCTCGCCACCACACAGAGCTCCCTCCTTAATAGAAGAAGATCCACTGGTAGGTGTTGGGAGCAAATGTTTAACAAGCATTTTCCGGCCCTGAAATATGGAGGAGGAGAGGAAACGTATGGCAGTAGCAACTGAGGCCATAGACAGCAGTATGAAAGACTGCACAGGAAGGACGGTGTTAGATTCAGTGCACCCATATGGGGACCTTCATTGACGGGGAAACTGGAGGGGGAGGGATGCAATGGAGAAACACAAGGAGAGAAGAATGAGAAATGCACAGACCCCTTTCAAGATGGTGAACAGAAAAGCAGGTGGTTATTTTGACTCTAGATGGACCTGTTTCTAACGGACCCTAAAGGTGCTCCTTTGGGAAGGGAAGTCTGAGCCATTTGTCAAGCTGTTTCTTCGTGTTGCTCTATTGCTGGGAAGGAGGAAGGCAAAGAGAAAATTTCATTCTCTTTTCCCACAGAAGAACTTCAATCTGAGAGCTTGCAGTTACTGAAGGGAGGAGATGGGAAAGAAGTTAACACTCATTGAGTTGCAATGGGCAGAAAACCCAACCAAACTGGCTTAAAAAAAAAAATGGAATTTGTTGTCTCCCTTATGGAAAAGTCCATGGGCAGTCTGGTCATAAGGGTAGCTTCAGCCAGGACCTCAACAATAGGCATGGAACCTTCTGTTTTTCTATCTCTCCTTCTGCCCTCCTCCATGATTGCTTCATTCTTGAACTCGACATGTTGGAACCATGGCTGTCTGTACCTCCAGGCTGATATCATTCCAGATTTCTGTCTGTAAAATATTTTAGCTTCTTTCCCTTCACCAGCCGAATAAAAAAAAAATCTTGTGTCTAATTTTCCTTACCCTGAATTAGGTCACAGGCTCATCCTTGATCCAATCATGGCAGTTGGGAGACTGATGTGGGTCTTGAGTCTGGGTCATGTGGCTGAGCTGGTGCAAGGGGTATAGTCAGAGCCAGCGAAGCAGAAGGACTGAGACCAGGCAGGGAGCTGTACTGGACAGCAATGGGCACCAGGGCAGGAAACCTACAGTTTGTGGATGCCACCTACTCTGTGTTTTGTCCATAAGCTCCAACCTCTTTCCTATGAGGAAGTCATTATTCCCGCCATCCTGTAAATAAGTCCACTTACTCAGAGAAGCTAAGTAACACATGTGAGAATCCATGCTAGTAGGTGGCAGACCTAGGGTCTGAACCTGGACCTACTGATTCTCAGTTTTCTTTATGCATCTAGCCAACGTCAAAAACCAGGCACTACTGATCATCTAACCAAATCCTCCACAGCTCTTTGCCATTTTCCATTTTCCCCCCGACCAGGAAGTTGCCGAAACATTTGTCTGTAGGAAGGGTGGGGAATAGCACCTTTGCTGGCATTAGAACTCCTTCAATTTAGCTCTGTCAGAATCGTTGAGCTGCCCTCTGGGGGCTACTGATCGCCAGGGTCTGGGATTAAAGGAAGTGTCTCCATGTCGCTTCCTTCTCCCTTCTATTAGATTATCATCACCTCACACCTCCTTTAACGTTCACCCTGGACTCTTCTCTTGGCAGAAACACCCTCTCCAAACTGTTAGACCAACCTCTAGTCACCTCAACAACTTACCACCTGTCCTACTCTGCCAAACCTTAGTCCTCTGTCTGGACTTCAAAGACCTTGATCATCAGCTCCCTCATGGCTTTCCCAGGCCACTCTGCCAATCTTGTTTTCTGGTCACGTCCTCTGCTCTATTCAGGTTCGACTCCTCACTGTCCCACGAGCAGGTGAGGTCCATTCCCTTTTTTGCACCACAACTTCCTATCTAGAATAACCATCCTCTGCTCTCCTCTCCTGTCCAAAGCCTTCAGGACCCAGCTGGTCAGGGATGTCTCCCTTGACCACTCCCACGCTCTGGGTCTCCTCTCCTCCAAACACCATTCCATTTTAGTTCTCATGTAGAGTCCCGAACACATCCGTGTGTATGTATGTATAGATGGATCTGTACGAACGTGTGTGTTCACCTGTGTTGAAATATTGACCCTAGGAGAACACGACCTCCTTCAAATTAATTTTCTTTCTCTCTTTCAGGAGTCCCTTTATGCTTGACTTAGTTATATACTTATAACAGACGTTATGTGAATAAAAACTTATTGATTGCTTCAAGGGCTCCTGGGTGGCTCAGTGGGTTAAAGCCCCTGCCTTCGGCTCAGGTCATGGTCCCAGGGTCCTGGGATCAAGCCCCGCATCGGGCTCTCTGCTCAGCGGGGAGCCTGCTTCCTCGTCTCTCTGCCTGCCTTTCTGCCTACTTGTGATCTCTGTCTGTCAAATAAATAAATAAACAAAATCTTTATAAAAACTTATTGATTGCTTCAAACAGTTTATTAAAGAAAAAATGGGTATGACAATATATAAAATAATGAAGAGTAAATGACAGATAGGAACAGTGTCTCGCTCCACTTCTCTTCCAGTTTCAGCTGTTAATGCCACTGGTCATTCTCTCACTCACTGTAGTCTCCATAGTCTGCTTATATAGTGATTCCTTGATTTACCATCTTAGATAATAATACTGATTCTCCCATGGGAAAAGTGAGATTTGACCTCATTTTCACTAATTCCTTCCTCCCAGTGTTTGATATTTATATTGTTATTTTTATTCTTTTGGCTGACCTTCTAATTTTGAATATTATACTTATTCCTCTATTTTTGGCCCCATTAATATAATTTTTTTAAAAGATTTTATTTATTTATTTGAGAGAGAAAGAGAGCAGGGAGAGCAGCAGAGTGGGAGAGAGATAACAGACTCCGCACTGAGCGGAGGGACTTGGTCCCACCACCCTGAGATCATGACCTGAACTGAAACCAACCGTCAGACGCTTAACAAGCTAGGCCACCCGGGCATCCCTGCCCCATTAATTTTCAAATATAAATTAGTATATAACTGATTATTTAATGGGAAGAGTTTGAGCTGATAACACCTTGGCTGGGTATTAACAATTCCCTTCCATGATATTATGAGTACATCAAAGAATGTAACTTACATGCAAATATAAAGCCTAGCTCTCTCATGCATCTAAAATAATTGAAAAGCAATTGACATCGTTACTACAGATTCTTGTGAAAGTGTTAAAAATGAAATATTTTAATTCATAATGATTTTTCCATGACATACACTTCTAATTTAGTGTCTATTCTTTTATCCCGTTACATAGACTTAAAGAATTATAAAACAATACTATTAAACCGAAAGGCTCGTCTTTTACATGACTCATTTTCATAGTGTGCTGAATTTAACTCACTTATCACCGAAGGGATTCACCTTATTCTGGAGATGAACAGAAGGGACAGGACAAGCGCTGAGACTTGGTGAGAGACAGGATTGTGTCTGTGAGGGACTGGGTAGGAGGACAGGGAGGGAGTTGGAAGGGAGGGCAGGCAGGTAGGTAAAGGGAACCACCTTTTTGGGGGGGGGAGGGGAACTACTTTTGATGGCAAAATTTTTCTGAAGATTAAGGTATTTGGGGCCCAAGGTTTTATTAGGACACGGATTCAAACCACATGGTAGAAAACTAAAGGGACACAGGAAATACGTAGTGGGAAGTGCATGTTCTTCTGATTCCTATACTCCAGGCATTTCCTTATCAGTTTCTTGTGTCTCTTGCTAGAGATGTGCATATACAAGGTGCGACTCTATCTTTATTTCCCCCATACACTGTAGCATTCTGGGAACACCTGAGTGCATCTTGCTGTTTGCCTTCCCTACAATTTAATTGGGATAATTTCATAAAAACTCATATAGAGCTACTACTTTTTTTTTTCTTTTAACATTCTATAGACATACCATTGATTATATAAATTATTATGGAATGATTTCAAAGACAGGTTATTTGAATACACTTTCTGAACTTGTTATTTGAAAGCCCCAAGGATAACTTCTTCAGTGGTTTCCAGTTTTCCTGTACGTTAAACAGTGTTGCAGTGAATATCCTTTTAGACACCAAGTTTTGTACATGTGTGAGTATATTAGTAGTTTTAATTCCTATATGTTATTGAGTCAAAGGGTATGTGAATTTAAAATTTTTGTAGGTGTTATATATTTTAAAATAGTATCTATATTATATATCTATAAATAGATATTTGCTAAATTTTTCTTCCCAGAAGTTGTATCAATTTATACTTCTACTTTTCTTTTTTTTCAAATCTTTAAAAAAATGGTATTGTGCTAAGAAAAAACATAGAACATGAAACTTAGCTGTCTTAATCCTTTCAAAGTGTACCATTCATTAACGTTCAGTATATTGACACTGTTGTCCAACCGGTCTCCAGAACTTCACCTTGCAAAACAACACTCTTTATCCATGAAAGACTCCCTGTTGCCCCAGTCCTTAACAACTGCTGTTCTACTTTCTGCTTCTATGAATTTGAATGTTCTAGATACCTCATATAAGAATCATACAGTATTTGCCCTTCTGCGACTGGCTTATTTCACGTAGCATAATGTCCTCAAGGTCCCCCCATGTTGTCAAGGTTGTCCAAATTCCTTTCTGATGCTGAATCGTATTCCATTGTATGTATCCGCCATGTTTTGCCTGCCCATTCATCTGTCCACAAACTCAAGAGTTGCTTCTACCTCTTGGATCTTGTGAATAATGGTGCTACGAACATAGGTGTGCAAATATCTCTTTGAGATCATGCTTTCAGTGTTTTTGAAGAGATACAGAGAAGTGGGACTGCTGGATCCTGTGGGAATACTGTTCTTAATTTTTGAGGAACCACCATACTGTTTTTCCATTGCTGCCATACCATTTTATATTTCCGCTGTTGGCGCACACTCCTGCTGTTATGATTCAGAGTGTCTGCTCTCTAAGACCCCTGCCAATTATAGTAATGTGATTGGCACTTCACTTCACTTGGCGTGAACCTATCTATCTCCTTTTTTTCCTTTCTCTCTCTCTGTATTTCCCTTTTCATAAATGAGTTTGAGCACCTTTTCCTCTGTTAATTACCCTTATGTTATTTCCTTTGCTGTGAACTGTGAAAATAGCCCTTGGCCATTTTCTACTGGATTTTTAGCCTTTTTATTTGTAATGATTTTTTCTATATTAAACAAATAAACCTGTTTGCTGCGATATGAGATCCAAATATTATTTTCCTCCTTGCTATTGTCTTTTGAGTTTTGGTCATGGTGATTTTGTTTGCCCCTACACATGTTCCATTTTGTTGTAGTTGAATTGATCTATCACACTTTAAGGCTTCTTTGTTGTCTTATATTCTGTTTAGAAAGTCCTTCTCCTGCTTCAAGATTATAACACATTTTCCCATATTTTCTCTGGACATTTTTATGGTTTCTTTTTAAATGCACGATCTTTGATATGTGTGGAATTCATTTTGTTCCAGGTGTGGGATAAGGATCCAACTTTATTTTCTTCCAAAAGCCCATTCATTGGCTCAGCAAATTTCTAGTATTTTTTCTCCCTGATATGTGGAAATTATTAGAATTAGAAACCTGTACTTTGGAAACTTGTTCTTTAATATTATTTGCAAGTCCGTTAAGCAATTCTTCCTCTCACACACCTTAGTTCATCCTAAACTGGAGGATAACCTGCTTTACTGAGGTAATAGAAAATGGAGATTTTTTTCCGCTTGGGCTGGGAATTTCGCGAAAGAGGTGGATACATTTGGATGTTGTACTGACAGCAGAAAAATCCAGAGAAGGATGAGATTATGGAAAGAATTGTTGGACCACTTGCACGGTCTCTCTTTACCCTAGATATTGTGCAGCATTGGGCTCTCCCATATTGTTAATCACAATTACTTTATTAATTTTGTGATTAGCACTTTAGTACTAATTTAGTACTGATTAGCACTTTAGTACCTATTTCCTTCATTAGACTGTACACTCCAGGAGGGCAGGGAACATGTACACCATTTCTTATTGTATTGTTAGCAAGCAGCAGAATGTCCGCTTTCACAAGTATATCAGGGCAGACTGGATTTCTGAAATCCCCAAACATATCCCTCCCCGCCTGTCCCCAGCAATCAGTGCCCTCTTCAGGGAGAGAAACAGCCTCTTGGTTTTCATCTTCAGGAGCCTTACTGTGGTGCATGTTCATTCTATGCTTTCAGAATAGATAAATTCCCGCTGTTAATGAAGACAACTGTGTACCAGCTGCTCTAGTTCGCGGACTCGGAAGGTGGACGCTTGAGTCACTCAGGTTTACAGAGCTCTTGGGAAATCAGGAAGTTGAGGAAAATCTCAAAGCCTCACACTAGAGCAATTGGAAATGTTTTTCATTCATCCTTGCAGGCATCAGAATTTGGGCTGTGTTTTCTCATTGGCAAAAGAAAGGATGGGGAAAACTGGAACATTCCTATTGCTTGCAGAAGTCTTATGTTGAGAAGATCAACTTGGAAACATTGACATTTCCACTTGAATTGAAATGAATTACATATTTTATGCCATTATAAGTTTATAGTTTAAAGCTAAAAACAAATAAAAATAACATTGGTTAGATGCTAATTAAGGGCAGTTATTTTATTTAGAAAAGATTTATTCCCTTCCCAATGAGATCATCTTAGGCCTCCTAGCTGGGGTGCTTAAAGATTTTAAAATGTAACCAGATGGATGCCTACTTTTCAAAAAACATGCATTTTGTGAAGTGAAGAATGCAGGTTGCTATTTCATTTCCTCCCAAGACAAAAGGGAAACCAAATTGTTTTCAAGCTTATAAAGAACTTATTTTTAAGGTAAAGCATGTGTCCTTTCACCCTGGTGAGTTGACAAGAATGCTCTCTTTGCAAGGAATTAACTTTCCAGGCTGACAGATCAGCAAGAATGAGGTCCCAGAATTGTCCCATTATGTGACATCCCTAAAGGGAGAAGGGGGTGCTTTCAAGAGAAAGACAAAAAAACAATCACAGAACTCAAACCTTCTAAAGAACCGACAGTCAGGAGACCACAAAACTAGACCAATTGAGAAAGAGACTCATCTGAGACAGAAATACAGAGTTGCTTTTGCTTGGAGAAGGTTGTAAAAACACTGGTGATACCTACGCCTTAATTAGGTGGCAAATCAACCTTACTGCAATGTCTGAGTTACGCAACACTCTTAAAATAATTGTGAATCTTTATGGTAGGTTGTACCTGATAGATGAAAAAAATTACATGAAATTAAAGTACCCAATATTTGCATTGTTTTGTATACAGTTGCACTTAGTACTGGTTCATATTCTACTCTGTTCACTGGACATGATTTTGTATCCATACTTGCTTATAGCTACATGGTCGCACACTCCTGTTCTTTTAGGAGATACATAGTTTATAGAACTTTTAAAAAATTTATTTAGGGAAAGAAGTTTTATGACTTTCAAATGCGTATGCCTAAGTGCTGACAGGACGAGGGGAAGTGGGAAAGTGCCAGTTGCCTGTGCATTTAAGAGAATCCTGTAAGGGCTTTCACAAACAGATAAGATGTGCTTCGAATGAGCTCATCCATCCTTTGAATAAAAACTGCTGGGAAGGTGGTGTTTAAGCAGTTTGTGGTCTTTGATGCGAATGGGGTTGACATTCCCGTTGCTTACCACATTGTTCAAGCTCCCTTTCAAAGCCCATACCCAAACCTCAGCCCTGGGAGTTCAAAGGCCTATGCGGAGCGGCTGGTCTGCAGCCCCGTCTGCCTGTTAGAACCTCCTGGTAGGAATTCCAGGCACCCAGTCCTCATCTCTGATAGACCCCTTCCAAGAAGGGGTCTGGACGTTGGTATTTTTTTTTTTTTTTTCAAAGCTCCCCAAGTGATTAGAATGTGTGGCCAGTGCCAAGAATTGCTGGTCCGGGGAATATATCCACAATGCCATTTTCTGGATGCTTTGATTTCTATAATCGAGTAGATGTAGGTCACCAGAAAGCACAAGGTTTATCTGGATTCCTTGTGTAGCAAACTTGTCAACATATCCCACCCGCTACAGTGCAAACAGGCCTGCCTGAAACGTGGATGTTAAGACGGAAAGATGGGTTTGACAAGTGTTTATTAAGCTTGTATTATATACTCTGTTTTAGGCAATATGAATGATTTAAAAATGAGTAGGACATCCTTTCCCCCGTTTTCATAGTATAATTGGAAAGACAAAAAATGTGAAAGGAATGACAATACTGTATGGTCAGCTCTGCTTTGATTCACAAGGTCTGTTTGGCGTTTCTTCCAGTGGGGAGGCCTGGAGGAGGACGGGACTCATTAGCGGCTCCTGCCGTTGGGGATCAGGGCGCAGGCTGAGGTGTGGAAGGAGCAGGAGGGGAAGCCAAACCTGAGGGGGCACAGGGAGACCAGGCAGTGGGAGAGAGCGTGGGGAGGCCCGGGAGGCAAGCAGTCCTGGGGCCCCAGCTCTATTTGCAGGGAGCAAAGGGTTAGAGGGCCAAATAACTCAGGTCCTACATTTTGTGGTAGTCATGCGAAAGGGGCCTCATGAGAGACCTGTTGCCTCCAGCAAATGTGGGAATGTGTTGATATAAAAATCCAAGATTGAAAAATGCTCTCTTTTGATAGAAGCCCAGAGAGGTAAAGACGTCTAAATCCATCCCTGCCTGGCCTAAGTTTTCTTAGAATTGTTCATTCTCCCAGCATGGCCTCTGGGAAGGCTGGGGAAAGGCTCTGTGTTTTCCCCCACGGCCACATTCAATAATGGTTAAGGACTTAATTATCTTTTTATGAGTCCGACAGTCCTGGTTTCTGTTGCTCAGACACAAAGACATCATCTGTCTTGGGCAGACATTCGGCTGTTGAATAGGGACGAAGGAACGGAGGCAGCCAGGGCGGGGGGGTGTGGGGGTGTGGGGGGGGGGGGGGGGTGCAGGGGGCCGGCAGAGGGGAAAGTGTGCCCCGGAGACACCTAGTCCTGGAGGGGCTGACCTGCGAGTGAATGAGATAAGGCACACAAGTGGGCCCCACACTGTGCTCGGCCCCTGGTCTGTACAGAGTAACTACCCAAGAACCCTTAAACGATCAATTAAGAAACAGCAAGCCCAATGCAGTAGGAATCCTGTTTTTGTTTTTGTTTTTTTGTCATTTTAAGCTATCCTTTCCCTTCATTTCTTAAAATATTATCATGCAGTAATGCAAAGATGAGTGTAAGATATTAACCCTAAGCTTTTACAAGAATCTCAGCATTAGGCCATATTTGCTGCACTTTTTTTTTTTTTTTTTTTTTTTTTTAAGGAGTAAGACTTAAATACAGATGTACCTACAAAAATCTTTGCTGGTTATGGTTTTACGTGTGGACACAAGTGGTGTTTTACTACATACATTGTGTGGCAACTTCCTTTTCTTTTACTCAACATTCTCATATGAGATTTATTCATATTTTATTCCCTTTGATTCCCTGTTTAAGTGTATCATGTTCCATGAACATACTGCAACTCGTTTATCCATTCCCGTTAACAGACATTTGGGTGATTTTTAAATGTCTACTTTCCAAGTGATGCGATGGTGAATACTTCTGTTTGTGATTCCCTGTGCAGATGTGAGGGAGTCTCTAGGGCAGATGCCCACCAGGGACAGTCTTGGGTCATTGGATACAAGTGTTTCCAAGTTTATATGATTGAATTACTCTTAAAAGTGGTGGCACCATTTGAAATGTCCACCAGCGGTCTAGAAGAGCTCCCAGTTGCTTCAACTACTGTCTTCCACTCAGTGGTGTCTCTGACTGTGCTGTGAGTTTAGTGGTTGAGGGGTTAAGATGTGGGCAGTCAATAGGGGGTCTTTTTGGGATAATAAAAATGTTCTTAATTGGATTGTGGTGATAGTTGCACAACTCTATAAATTTACTTGGATGATCAGTGAACTGTATGTTTAAAACTGGTGCCCAGGGCACATGGGTGGTTCAGTCTGTTGAGTTTCTGACCCTTGGTTTTGGCTCAGGACATGATCTTGGGGTCCTGAGATTGAACCCCGAGGTGCTGGGCTCCATACTCAGTGTGGAGTCAACTTGTCCCTCTCCCTCTGCCCCTTCTACCGCCCTACCCATCTTCCTACCCATCTTCTTCTTTTACCCAAATGAAATCAAATATCCCACTGGAAAAGCCTAGACAGATTGATGCAGAAAAAGTTATTCATGATTGATAGTTTTTTTTTGTTTTGTTTTGTTTTTGCATTTTAAACAGAATCGTGGAAAAATAATTGGAGTTATGGAGTTTGGAAAGCTCTTAGATAGTCTGCCCAGGCTGCTATGATAAAAGACCATAGATTGGGGGGCTCCAACTGCAGAAATGTATTTATTTATTTCTTCACGGTTCTTGAGGCTAAAAGCCCAAGAGTAAGGTGCAGGCATGGTTTCTGGTGAGACCTCTCTCTGTGGCTTGCAGATGGCTGACTTCTTCTCGTGTCTTCACTTGACTTTTTCTGTGTGTACCTGCCCTCCTAGGGTCTCTTCTTCTTCATATAGGAGAACAGTCCCATTGGATTAGGGATCCACCTTTATGATTTTATTCAACCTTAATTACCTTCCTAAAGGCCCTGTTTCTAAATACAGTTATGCTGGGAGTTAGAGTTTCAAGGTATGAATTTTGGGAGAACAAAACTCAGTCCACAACAAGATTTTACAAATAGGTCATTTGACCTTATCACTTGCAGATTTAGAAGATGCTGATGAAAAAATCTATAGATTGGGGTGCCTAGGTGTCTCAGTCATTAAGCATCTGTCTTCTGCTCAGGTCATGAGCCCAGGGTCCTGGGATTGAGCCCCACATTGAGCCCCGTATTGGGCTCCCAGCTGAGCGGGAAGCCTGCTTCTCTCTCTCCCAACTCCCCCTGCTTGTGTTCCCTCTCTTGCTGTCTATCTCTCTGTCACCTAAATAAATAAAATATTTAAAAAAAATACAAAATCTATAAACCTTTCAAGAAACCATGACCATTTTACTCATTTAAACTAATTTTTGGAAAAAGCAAAGTCAATTTAGCAGTAGAAAGACTTCACCAGAATATTTTTTTTCCGGTTATTATTGCTATGTAACAGTTTACCCCAAACACTGTGGTTTAAAACAGTTCATTATGCTCTTGGATTCTCTAGTCAAGAATTTGGGGGGCACCTGGATGAGTGGCTTGGGCTCTGGATCTAATGTGCTGTGGTTAGGTATGGCAGAAGCTGAGGCTGGGCAGCTGATGGGGTGGCTCTCTCTTCTGTGTGGAACAGTGGCTTCAGGGTAGTGAGGGTGCTGCTCTCCAAAGGCTCAGGTCCTAAAGAATCAGGTAGAATCTGAATTGCCTTCTAGGACCTAACCCGAAGTCACGTGACCTCTCTTCTCTGCAGAGATTCAAGGGCAGGGAATACAGACCCCATCTCTCAAAGGGAGGAGTGTCAACATCACTTTGTAAGTAGAGAATGTATGATGGGAAATATTATTCTGGCCATCTTTGGAAAAGGCAATTGGCTGTAATTTTAGAAAGATTTATTTATTTATTTATTTTTAAAAAAGATTTTATTTATTTATTTGACAGATAGAGATCACAGTAGGTGGAGAGATAGGCAGAGAGAAAGAGGAGGAAGCAGGCTCCCTGCTGAGCAGAGAGCCCGATGCGGGGCTCAATCCCAGGACTCTGGGATCATGACCTGAGCCGAAGGCAGAGGCTTTAACCCACTGAGTCACTCAGGCGCCCCAGAAAGATCTATTTTTATAATGATTCTAAGGTATGTATAGAAATACACACTGTTTGAAGAAAAATTTGCACAGGAAAGGTATCTTGTTTTCCTTGGGGATTCTTTTTCATTTGCATCCAAGCAGGGGTGGGACAGCTTGGGATTCAGGTCCTTGTCCTTGTCAACTCCTTCAATTTTTATGAGTTAGTTCCATGTCTGGTTCAGTTAACTATCTCTTAGGATGTCATATTTCTCTTACCAAGCCACAGAGAATATCCCTTCTTTAGATAGTGGCTGTGGGGCTTAAATGCTACTCATGGTTACCCCATGTTTACTGTTATGGGCTGAATTATGTCTCCCTAAAAATCATATTTGAAGTCCTAATTCCCAGTACTTCAGAATGCGACTATATTTGGAGATAAAATCTTTAGAAAGATAATTAAATTAAAATGATGTCCTTAGGGTGGGTCTTAATTCAATATGGCTGAAGTCCTTATAAAAGAGGGTTTGGACCCAGACACATGCACAAGGAAGACCATGTGAGGATATACAGAGAACACAGCCCCCTATAAACAAGGGAAAGATGGCTCAGAAGAAGCCAAACCTGCTGATACCTTGATTTTGGACTTCTAGTTTCCGGAACGGTGAGAAGAAAAAAAAAAACCAAAAAAAAACCAGCAACCATAAATAATAAAAACCTGTTGTTAAGCTACCCAGTCTCTGGTATTGGTACTTTTTTGTTAAAGCAGCTCTAGCCAACTAATTCACTTATCAAAGGTTTGACAGGGGGCGTATGTGTGGCTCAGTGCGTTGGGCCTCTGCCTTTGGCTCGGGTCATGATCTCAGGGTCCTGGGGTGGAGCCCTGCGTCGGGCTCTCTGCTCAGCAGGGAGCCTGCTTCCCCCTCTCTCTCTGCCTGCCTCTCTGCCTACTTGTGCTCTCTGTCAAATAAATAAATAAAAAATCTTTAAAAAAAAAAGTTTGACAATATGAAGTGTGTATGATGGGTATCTTTGAAGGGTCTCTTTCTCTGGGCCATGTTTTCAAACTTATTTTTTAAAGCAGCAGATACTTTTTTTTTACATAAGTAGATAATATATTAAGTCCTCAATCTATAAAATATACAAATAGTGTTTTATTGGTACAAAATTTTCTTAGAAGTTTGAAATATTGCCTTATAATAAAGGTTCTCAGTAGAAACAAGGAAGTGGCTTTGAGGACACCAGGACTCAGACACCTAGGGCCTTTGAGCCAAAGATGGCTGCCAACTCAACTTGCTGCCTTGTTCACCTAAGAGAGTGTCTCCTTACTACCTCACACTCTCTTTCTCTTGCTCACAAACGTCAACATTTTGTATTAGAACAGCACTTCAACCCTCCCTCAGGCCAGAAAAATGCAGGCAGACACTTAGCCTGCAAGTCTTCGAAGCCTGATGGTCTTTCCACCAAACTACTTATATCGTCTATACCAAAGGCCTAGAGGGAGCCCCATTAAGACTGAGCAAGGCTGCGCAGTAGCAAAGCAGAGAGATCTGACACCATCTGCTGACTGTTCACAGCCCAGGGAGACATCTGTGGGCTTTGGAGCCTGATGACCCAGCTGTGCATCCCAACTTGACCATTAGTAGCCATGGGACATGTCAGACGTGTCACCTCTCTGAGTCTCAGTTTCCTCATCCGCAACAAAGGGAATCTGAACACCTGCTTTGTGGGCTCTTGTGCAGATTCAATGAAGGAAAATGTGTGTCTACTCAGTGCAGTGCTTTGCATATGGTTCATTAAATATTCATTGTCTTTACCCGCGGGAGAGCGACTGTGGGCTCAGATGAGATCATGGAGACGGACGTAATCTGTGAAGACTCATCTCTGTGCCAGTTGGAATCGTGATGTGGTTTGACATTGACTCATTCCTGTCTGGATGGGTCTGGAGTAGACAGAGTCTAAGTATCTCTCGGGTGAGAGAAACGGGGTAAGAACTGGCAGAGGGGAATATGGGGGTGCTGGCAGCGGCCACTCGTGCAGGCTCCAAGAGCTAATGGGCAGAGCGAGTTTTGAAAATGTTTCTGCAAGGCTGTGTGAACGCTTTTCAGTCACCAAATGACCAAATTTATGAAGGATTCTGAAATAGAATGGAAGCTCAAGAGTTCGTGCTGTATCCCAAGAGGATTTATGTCCGAATCGGACCAGATAATTTCCCAGGTCGTTAAATTGACCACTGGGACACGGACATATTAAATATTATCAAATAAAGTTGGACTATAGTTAAGAGTCAGTTTTATGGATTGGCCACATTAAAAAATTTTTTTTTGTATTGGAAATTGTGTTTAAATCTGCAATGAATATAGTCGTTGCGATGTAAAGAACAGATGGGTCCGAACGTGGTGGTTTTCCTTGAGCAATCCTGAACGAGCATCATAGATATTGAAGATGGTACGTGCTGATGTTGCCCTCTGCCAAGAAGGACAGCTGTGTCCTCAGGAGCTTTCCATCCCACCGGGGGACCCCCTCCGCTGTGGGTTGGGCTCCAGTAAGTTCATCTTTGCCTTTCCTCTTGCTGATCCTCCCAGTGATGCTCCTTCTGGAGTTGGGTTGGTCTTCATGATACATCCCACAACCCAAGTCTGTGACATCATGCTTTTCTTTATAAGCACAAAGTTTTCGCCTCGATTTCACAGTTCATTCTTGCTCTGCCTTCTGAAAAGATTCGTCTTCTCCTGTTAGTTGGCCCTTAACTAGTCCCCATCTCTGGGGTATAGTATATGGACAGGAATGAGCTAGTAGAATCAACAGTTGCCTTAAGTAGCTAACTGCTTCTTTCTTTGACATCCCCCATTTATGGGGCTTTGTAGATTTTTTAATTCTTTAGTTTTCTCTTATCATGAAACTCCCCTGAGAGAGCTGATCACCACACCAATTAATAATGTCGTAGCCAGCCTCTGCCACAGTCGTGGACCAGCAAGGGAGAACCAGCTGCCGGAGGGAACTGGATTGCAATGGGTCTTCTTTAAGGAAAAGGGTAATCATATGGGTGGCAGAAAGATTCCAAAACATCCTCAGTTTTTCCTAAGGTTCCAGATTGAATCAGAGAGAAGGATTCATAAGTGCTGCTTCTTCTTCCTCCTCTCCTCCTCCTCCTCCTCTTCCTCCTCCTCCTCCTATTTATTCGAGAGAGGGGCACCTGGGTGGCTCAGTTGGTTAAGTGGCTGCCTTCAGCTCAGGTCATGATCCCAGCGTCCTGGGATTGAGCCTCGCATCAGGCTTCCTGCTTGGTGGAGAACTTGCTTCTGCCTCTCCCTCTGCCTGCTGCTCTGCCTACCTGAGTTCTCTATCTCTCTGTTAAGTAAATAAATAAAATCTTTTTTAAAAAAGATTTTATTTATTTGAGAGAAAGAGAGCATGAGGTGCAGAAGGGACAGAGGGACAAACTCTGGGCTGGATCCTAGGACCCTACGATCATGACCTGAGCTGAAGGCAGATGCTTAACTGACTGGGCCATCCAGATGCCCCTCTGCCCACAAGTGCTTTCTTTTGTTTTAAAGGGCAAATTGGTTCTAATTGGCTCAGTGTGAGAATTAAGAGGGGTGAGGTCATGTCTGTTGATTGCCATTTTGGGTGGAGTGTGTGTGTGTGTGTGTGTCTGTTTGTCTATCTGTCTTCTGTGTGTCTGTGCATTTCACACAATAAGTGATGACAGTTGACATTAGTGATCTGAGGGAGGAGATGCCGGTACGGATGGGAAACTGTGAATCAGCCTGGTGCTTGTGATGGTGGAGATGTGAGAAACGGATCCCTGCTCTCTAGAAAACTTTCACCTAATGGAGGATCCAAGATGTTGAGGGAGAAATGCGACTTTGCAATAGAAGGCTATGTGTGTTTCGAGCCAAGAGTTCAGAGGAGTCTGGACAGGTCAGGGGAGGCTTCCTAGAGGAGGTGGCCCTTGAAATTGGCCTTGAGGGATGGGGAAGATTCTGAGGGCAGAATTCTGTCTGGAGGGCAGGAAGGGAGCAGTTTGCTGGCACCCGGGGTTTGTCAGGGAGGAGAGGCCAGGAGAGATAAAGAAATTTCTTGAGGTAGTTTGTGGGGAGACTTTGGTGCATGGAAGGGACCTGTGAATGTGCAGGTTTGGAATTCAGGAGGCAGGAGGTTTGGATTTCAGGAGGCAGGAGGTAGAAGAAGTGCCCTGGGGTCACCAGGAGAAGGCAGCATGGCCTTACATGAGGGCTAGCCCTCTGAGTGAGCTGTAGTTCTGAGGTGGGGTGGCGGGGGGTGGGGCAGGAAGAATTGGGCTCAGTGGGTTGGGGAGAGGGATGGCGGGCTATGGTGGGAGGGACTTCCTGACTGTGGTGGGAGAGACTTCCGGACAGTTCATGGAGCTGTGGGACCAGCTGCTCTGCTCTGACACCTTGGGGATTAACACCAACATGGAGAGAAGCACCAGAGGGACAGGCAGATTCAGAGAATCTCATGGGTCAGCTTCTTCTTATCCTCTTCCTTTCCTTTTTCCTCCTCCTTTTAAATATAATTCCTTTCAGATTTTTTTTCTATTTTCTTTACAATAATTTCCACCTTAAACAAAAGTTGCATGAATAATACGAAGAACTTTTTTCTTCTGAACCTTCTGAGAGCAAGTTGCCAACCTGATGTCCTGTTACTTCGAAACACTCTAGTGTGTAATTTCCACAAACAAGACCATTCTCCCATGTCCTATGATAAACCACCCAAATCAGGAAGTTGATTTTTTGGTATTATTACTAATATAGGATCCTCAGACCTTTTCCAGATTTTCCCATTTGTCCCAACAATGTCCTTTATAGCAACAGGACCCAGTTTGGAACCACACATTGTATGGATTTACCGTGTCTCGTTAGGGAGGAAGAAATGAAGGGGACCAGGGAGGAGACTAGAAAGAAGTTTGAGATTTCACAAACACTCAGCCCTGGCAGGAAGTAGCAGCAGGCCCTGTTCAATACTTTGTTCCTTCACAAGCCAGTCAACATTCAGTTATTTGCCCAAATGAGGGATAGCATGGACACATTTAGAATAATTTTAGATTTTTGAATGCATTCTGCAACCGTCTTGTAGCTTTCTTTTTCTTTCTGGTTTCATGTGACTCACACGAGCATATCCGCAGATCAGATACGTGCAGGGAGAAGTAGACATCGGTTGCTGTGATCTGTTAATACGCCCCAGACTGAGTAGAAAACCGAGATTCTTTTATATTGTCGTTATTCCTAGAGTGGATCGGCTAGACCTAAGCACAGCCCTTAAGGCACAGACCCTGCTCCAAGCGTGGCCGGAGTGGATGCATTTGTCGGGATTGGCAGGTGTTGCTTTAGTTCTGTCTTGCAGTCCAGAGACTCAGGCTTGCCATAATTGTCTATTTCATGCAGCTTTCATCTTTCATTTGGCAAAATGATTCATGTGGAGTGTAATGTGCGTCTCTGATTACTTACCCAGAAATTTGTCTTCCTCTGATAAGATTGCTTCTTCCCTGCACAAATATGGGAATTTTCAGATAAGGTGCTAAAGCGACCTTTTCGTCTCCTTTCGTTCCTCCCTTCACTTCCTCGTCCAGCTTGCCTTTTGTGAGCATCTACTATTGCCATCTCTAGGGGCACATACCCCGGTAAGAATAACTCTACTCTCAAGGAGAGAAGGGCTTATGTGAAAATGACCTTCATGGCCGAGACTGACAGATGCCAAGGTCAGGCCCAGGAGTAGCACAGTGAGAGGTTTTGATGGTGGGGAAAATTGTAGCAGGGGTTGCCCCGTGGGGGAGCAGGACATGGATGTGAAGTCCATGAAGTCTGAGAGGCTGGTTCACTGCTTACTCACAGCAGGACGTATAAATTCCTTCAGGGTATTTTTTTGGAATTCGCCACTCGTGTTAGTTCTCCAGTGTTAGGTGGGACAGGTCAGGTAATACTTAGAAGCATAGAACTCAGGACATCCTAGCCTCTCAGGGTGTTCCCAGCCCTTCACGAGGAATTGATCATCTTCCTTTATAGACAAGGAGCCGAAACCCCAGGAGATGGGATTCTTCCATCCAGGGACCCTACTGAACTGAGAGTAGAGCTCTGTCCTCCCTCCCTCCAACTGAGTGCTCCTTCCACCATCCCCATGCCCTACACAAAACCTGGGCCTGTGTGGCTCAGAAATTCAGTCAGGGCCTGTGGCTTATGAACCAGGAGAAGTGCTGAGATGACTCTAGATGGTACCCCTCTGTCATTCATTACCATTGATGCATGAAGACAGAAAACACTGAGCAGTCAAGCCCCACAATGGTTCCTTCTAGACCTGTGCTTAGGGCCCAAAGGGAGAGGCCAGCACTGTATGGTTTAGGGAGAGAGGGTGCAGAGTGGGATTGAGGTCAGTGGCTGGACACGTAAGGGACAGGGGATGCCCTGAGAAGAGTTGGAGAAAGATTTGCTGGGGCCTCTGACCTGGAGGTCTGCTTCTCTGGGCCTTTTTCTTTGCTAGTCTCCATCCCACTCCCATCCCTCCCTAAAAAAAAAAAAAAAAAAAAAAAAAAAAATTTATTTTGAAACAATTACTGATTCACAGAATGTTGTGAAAAGAGTACAGAGAGTTCCCCTGTGCCCTTTTTCATTTTCCCCAATGGTTATATTTTATGTAACTATTGTGCAACTGCCTACTTAGTTTTCAAAAACTGAAATCCCCCATCCCTCCCTGCTCTCGCCCCCAGCATCACCAGTCCTCCTAGTGTAGCTGTCAGGCTCTTCCTTAGGCAAATGTCTCACATCAGCAACTTGAGAGCAATTCTGTTTTCCGGATCTCCAAATACCTCTCTCAGAGAGAAGAGGGGACGTTATAACTGTCTCAGCCGATTCTAAAGAAAAATCGAAGTGCAAACAGGATGGTCCTGAGTATGCGAAACCGATGGCCGCCATATTTAATAAGGACTAAATGGGTTCCAGGGTTTGGGAGCAGAGACTCGATTTCAGCTCTGGTACCCTGGGGTGGTGGTGTGGGGAGTGATACTTTGGGAAGCCTCTGGACTATTGAACAGGACCAGTCCCTGAGCTGGGGGGCACCTTCTGAAAGGAGTAAAGAGGAAGAGTTCCTTTGCTCCTGCCTCTTCTTGGCTCTCCACCCTGGTGGCTCTTTCCTCAAGCCAGTCCTGCAGATGGCAGTTTCTTCATGTCTTTGCCATGTCACTGAGCATCTAGAACTGGGCTTCCTGTTCCACATAGAGACTGGGTCAGGAGCTCTTCTTCCCAAAACACAAGCCTTGTCATTGTGCTCTTTTTTCTGAAGTTCATGTTGCCTGACACCGTGCAGTCAGTCTTTTGAAGGCACCACTCCCCTTTATGTGCCCCCTGGCTGAACGACCTTCAGGAACACCCCAGGGACTTTTTACCCCAGTGTTGAATCTCGAATAGGCCTTCCCAGGGTTCTTCCTGTTTGAAAGCAGATCCCCGGAGCATACCATGTTCATCTTCCTGCGGTCTTCCTGTAACTGGTAACGACCTTCCCTCTCCAAATCCTACCTTCACTCCAAGGTGTGATCGAAGCCCCACCTTCTCCACCAACTTCTCCCTGACTGTTCTAACTCATAAGGGAGTTCTAGCTCAGAATTCCCACTATCAGTAGCCTATACTGCCTTCTTGGTATTTTATCATACAGTGTTTATTGTTAATTTTTCTGTGGTTGGATGTTCAGTGCTGCCTTATAATCAGGATTTTCAGGCTGCCATGGACAAGGATCTACCACATATGGTGTGAGAATTTCTTCCCTTGTTTTACTTTCATGTTCCCATTGGGCAACCTTTGCATCTTACACTCAGGAGGCAAGTCCTGGAGTTTTGAAATGACGCTGTCCCATTCCTGTGCCCTGCGCACCTGTAGGAAGAAGGAGTGTCTGCCCCTGTCGGTGAGGCTGCTTTAAGAGGTGCATTAGGAATCACCCAGAAAGGGTCTCTCAAATAGTCAAAATGTTTGGTTGCCAGGGAGCCAAAAAAGGACAAATGCTCAGCAAATGTTTATCATACTTATATATGACAAATTAAATATTATATTTAATATTTTTTGAGTCCCAATATTCCTAACTATGAACTGAGAATAGTAATATTTACCAAACAAGGCTCTTTGAAGGATTAAATAAGATGATCTGTGTAGTCACGTACTGCCTGACATAAGTTAGCACTTAACAAATGTGAGCTTCCCTCTCTTGCTATTAGTTTATGAGTCATTGACTGGGACAATTATTCCCCATAATCCTCTAGAGCTTCTCATCTGTTATAGCAACTTTAAAGGACATCTCTAATAATTTCCTACTCCTTTTTTGTGGTCTATTGAACAATTCCAAACCTTTATTTATTTTATTTTTTTTTGCAACAAAAGAACAGGCTGCTTTTGTTTTACTTTATGATATGCCTTCCTTAAATATAAATCACCACTTAAGAGATTTGCTGATATTTATTTTCTTTAATTTCTTCTTGATGATTTTGCAATTGAGTGGATTAGGTTTAATTTGGCTTTGAGGTTTCGGGCTGCTACTGTCTCAACGCCTCTCATAATTGACAGCACCAAGAGGACCCTGGGAACAAGAGCGGACGCACTATCGATTTGACTGAAGGTGTGGATGTCATTACGATGGCAAAGTCATGGGCAGAAATGAGTCTGTGGTCTCAACTGAGTAACTAACAGTAAACCAAGAATTGATTCTGTTGTAAGGGTCAAATTTCTCCAAAGAGCAGATGAAAGTGTTCAATTGAGTCTCACCTCAGGTCACAAACACCGCTCTTCTCCTACCCGAGAGTAGGTGTTCCCTTCAATGGTCCCCTATTATCTTGACTCAATTTTGACAAATACCCACCGTGGAGTTGGGGCTCTGGTGCTGCTGCTGTTGTGAGTAACCTTTACAATCAAGTCATACTAAGGAGATGAGTCATTTCAACATGGTCTGCGTGGATCCCACTGCCCAGTCCCAGCCCGTGGGGACGAGGTGAAGGGACTGCACTAGGGATGCCAAGGAAGGAAGTGGGGAGCAACTTCCCTCACTCATCGAGAGCTGCTTCTGGGCTGCCATCTGGCAGAAGAAATTACTTCTCCAAAATTGCTAGTATAAGTTAATGGGGCCTAGAGTACACATAAGTGGCCCATCAGCCACAACCTGGACTGATTTTCTCCTGCCTATCGCACACTGAGACAGCGATCCACTGGCTATGGTGTGAGCATTTCTTCCCTCATTTTTCTTTCATATTCCCATTGGGTGAGTACATAAAAATTTCATATATTCTATAACATGACACCTCTTTGATGTTTAACTCTTTACATATGACTCCATCAAGGGGGGGCTGGGTAGGACGGCCAAATTCAAAGAGGGGCCACACAGAGACTGGGAAGCTTGAAAACAGCCTGGCTTTATGGGTGTCCTTGTAAAAGCACATCTCCCTTGGGATTTACAGCACTCATTTTATTCATCTGTTTCCTTCTTTCTCTCCCTTCCCAAATAATTAGTCTACATGCCTCAGCTGTTGGTGCCTCAATAAATATTTGCTGAATGAATGAACGAAAATTACTCCTGCCAATATGTATCAACCCTCAGGACGTGTAAGGGGGACCAAAAAGAGGTAGATGTAACTGATCTTTTTTCTTTCTTTCTTTCCTTTTTTTTTTTTTTTTTTTAAGATTACTTATTTATTTATTTGGCAGAGAGAGAGAGAGAGAGATAACAAGCAGGCAGAGAGGTAGGCAGAGAGAGAGAGGGAAGCAGGCTCCCTGTTAAGCAGAGAGCCCAATGTGGGGCTCGATCCCAGGACCCTGAGATCATGACCCGAGCCAAAGGCAGAGGCTTAACCCACTGAGCCACTCAGGTGCCCCAGTGTAACTGATCTTTACTGGGGCCTCGGCTCACTCCCTTAATCAGTCAAACAGGAGGAGTGGCAAAGAAAGAAGAGAAAAGGATGAAGACACTTGGTTTTATCCCATCTGGGATATCAGGCTTCCTTTTCAAAGAAAGTTCAGGAAGGGGAAACATCGGCAAGTAGGCATGCAAAGAAGAAAATGTGCTTTAGAGCCAAATGTAGTCTCCTGGCTTCGGATGGTGATAAATAAAGGACTGATGTAGATGAATGATCCACAGTGAAGTACTAGATGATTCAGAGTTGGGAGTCAGCCACCTGAAGTCCTAGGGGGTTCTTGAGGTGGCTTGCTGTTCTTGAGGCTTAATTACCACTGTAACTCATGACACATAATTGCATGTCAGATAGGCTAGTTTTCATGCTGAACTGCAGCCTTGTGGAAATAAATGATGCTTCTTTCTCCTTCCCCTGCAAACTGACCCACCAAGCATGCTGGTACACATTTTCTTATTCCTCTTTCTTAGAGTTCTTAAACACAAAGAGAAGCAGTAACATGATTTCATGTAGAACTCACATAAGACATGTAGAATCATAGAATCTAAATATTTTCAGAGTATATGTACTTGATTAAAATCAGGAAAGAAGTAAGTCAAATTCCAGGGAATTTGAGGTTTAAAATAAGTTGAATTTTAATTCAGGAACTTTGAAATCTCTTTTTTTTCTATAAATAGTTATAACCCTCCCACACCCCACCACCATGTTGGATCCGAATCTCACTACAGTGCAAGGTTGTGTGAATAGGAAATGGATATTTTCTTTTGGAATAGAAAGTCGAAGGTAGAACCCAAAACCACGGAAAAAATCTAGAGGAATTTTATTATCAAATCATGCGATTACTGTACTGAACAGATCGTGAACAGTAGTCCTTACATTTTTTAATATCTGTTTTTCCATAGAGCCAAACTTCATTACCCTGTAGCCATTAATTTAAATTTAAAACCAGAAAATGCTCATGATTATCAAAATCCTGAATATGAGACCAGATGTTTAGAAGATTATTTCTAACATAGGACTTTCTCACTTTTTCTTGAAGAGATTTCTTTTGGTCTCCCATGAACTTGAGAGCATCTAAGAGGACCTAAGCAAGGGAGAAGTCTGTAGTTGAAGATTTATATTTATAGCCCTTGATGAACTGAATACATTTACAAGCTGCATTTTGAAATCATAATGATCTAATGTGAAGCAATCAAAATTCCAAAATCATCTAATCAAGAATGACATCAGAGGCAAACAATCTCTAGATGGAGTAGGTATAATTCCCTCCGTAAATTCTTCGATTTGGAGCAGATGTTCTAATTCCGTGGATTAAGTCAAGAAGTGTCGAGCTAAGATGTCCAGAAGACAGTTATTTAGAAAAGGTGTACCCATATGAAACTTTTCTTTTTTTTTCTTTTTTTAAAAGAGGAGGTCATTAATACTCGTGCTTCCAGCACCTAGCTCTTAACCATCCTTCCTGCATCAGTTGAGGAGGACTGGGTTACCAGGAGAAACAGGGAGCTCATTGTCTGCAAGAAAGGGCTGTTTTCGAAGAATAGCCTCAGGGTAGCCCAAGTCCTAGAGAAGTGTGAATATTCTCTTGTCTTTGCGATATTCTCCTCCTGTTCTCATCTCCCAGCCCTTTCCTATAGGACTGAGAACAAAAAAGAACAGTGGCAAGTTCTCACCGTTTTTTCAATTCCAAAGAGTAGCTATTTTGGTTCATTGAGTAAGACATATGGATTCAGAAACACAAGATCTATACGTTTTCCATCTCATCTTTTGGCTCTTGATTAGGGGGACCTCCTGGCATGGGAGGTCGGGTACGGCCCGTATTGACATGGTCCCAGTTACTGCGACACCCGAGCCATGACCCCTGATCTAGAAACAGAGCTGTTGTCTCCAAAGGTCTGTTGTTAACAGTTTATGCAGTGTTGTCAGAAACTGCATTCATTCTTTACTGTTTTCTTATTGCTTTTATAATAAATATTTACAGATTTATTGCATACTTATTTTCCAAATGGATAGACATTTTTAGAAGTGACATTTCTGAAAGTGCAGAAGCTATCTGGCGCATATACAGTGTTTCGTACCATGTGTTTTCTGACAAGAGCATCATCGAAACTGTCTCCGTAGTTTATCTGATGAAACTCTATTGCAATACGTTGTATCAAGTTTATGGCCCCATTCTTCTCCTCTATGCTTTTTATTTTTACATCTGACATAGGGAACATGGCAAAATTTTCTTTATTCCTTAGCAAAATAATCCATAGAAGCTGCAGGAACCTCTCTCTTCTCACCAGGGTAGCGGGAGATCCTGCATTCTGTAGCTTTCCCCCTCGGTTAGGGAATCTATTTCTAGTCATATGTCCATATACTGAGTCTTTCCTCTTGAGGAGAGAGATGGCTGAAAGGAGAAAGTCATGGATGAAATGATAAGATGCCTTAACGTTTAAACTCTACATTATTTTTACTGAGCCTTGACATTGGAATAAGGATACCACAACAAAACAATGTTCTAGACCCTTTTGGTATCATGGTGTCCTTTGAAGCAATAGGGTTGCCTATCTCTTTGACAGACTATGAGAGTATTCTAAAATACCCCCATTAGAAAAAAAAGTTCTATGACATTCTTAGAATTATAGGATAATAGGGCAGGATAGGGCAACATCTTATTTTATTGCTAGTTGTCTTGGTTTCAAAAGAATCAGGTGTTTTGGTCATGGGGGACTTTTTAATTTTCAATCAGAGGTTCTGGTTTTAACAGAATACCTAGAGAAATACACATGAAAACCAAGGAAAAGCACTATAGCCTCTAGGGGATTTAGACTCTGTGTTTAAGAGGAGTTGGTCTGAATAGCTTGCAGCACTAGTCAAGGCATCTGTGCTTCTAACTGTTAGCTCTTGACTTCGAGGTGGTAGAGGAGACTTAGTTTATGATAATTCTTCTTGACCTGTTTTGCCCCCCGAAGAGTCCCCAGTGGCAGGTAAATTAGAGGAAAAAGAAGATAAAGGACAGGTTATGTGTCTATTTATATAGAAATTGCAACTAAGACCAATGGGTGGTTTTTTTAAAGAGGGAGATTTTGAGGAACTGTAAGGAAAACGTTCAAATCATAGAAGATTTTAACAATGACATGACCTTCTTGGAAAGAGTGAGTTTCCTGTTAATAAATATGTTCAGGCAGAGGCTGGCTAATTACCCGTCAATATCATTTTAGAAGGGATCCCTGCATTGTGGTTTATCTGATGTTTTAGGTGTCAATCTTATCAATTATAAGCATTCTAAGAATCTAAATCTATCAATTTACATATGTAAAATTTCATTAAAGTAAGATTTCACTAATTTGTAATTTGGAATAATTGGGCTGAAGTCTTTCATTACATAACACATATTTTTTTCTTTTTAAAGAGAGTATAAATAAAATTAGAGGAAGATTTTAACATCACTTAAAATAGACTGCTGGGTTTAAATGCTCTAGAAACACTGATTTATTTTAAAAATTATATACTCATTATAAGCCATTTATTAAGTATTGATTTCTATTAGATATCTCTTAATACAAATTTGAATGTATTAAAATGTATTATATAAATATGTATATATTTATTAAATAAATATTAAATATTAAATAAATATTAAATTAAATGTATTAAAAGCATTGAAATTTTCTGTAGACATACTCTAATCAAAAAGGTTTTTTTCTCTTCTAAAATAAGTCCAAGTTAATGATACTTTATATATGTTTATCTACATATGTTAAAGGACTTTCTTAAAGGTAAAACCATGATTTATATGAATAGAAAATGAACACATGTCAAAGATTTTATTTAACTTTTTAATTAATGAGACAACCAGAAAAGTATTATAACTGGCTCAAAGTAGAATCCAAACACCAGATACATTTATAGGTCATTAGGAATGCCAAAATAAATTTGTGTAAATAAATGCAAAACTGACTTCTTGCACAATGGGAGAGGGATGTCAATTTAACTTCCACTGGACAGATTTTTTTCATTTTTTAAAAAAGATTTTATTTTTAACTAACTTCTATACCCAACATAGGGCTTGAACTCACAACCCTGAGATCAAGAGTCACAGGCTCTACTGACTGAGTCAACCAGGTACTCCCGGATTTTTGCATTTTATGGACAGGGATTAGTTGCATTACTACCATGTTTCTATAATTTGACTTCTGTCTTTTCAGAATTGTTAAGTAGCCTAACCGAAGACAATGAGAGGCAGAGAAAACCTGAATGAATGAACAAGTCAGGCAAATCAAATTTCAAACTCTCCATTTTTACTCCCTCTATTTATGTCAAGCTCTATCACTGGGAAAGTCTAGTGATGCTGTTTTGGACACAGTATCCATATCTACTGATATTGAACCAACTCTTTCTACATTCGAGACTCAAGTGAATTTGAGACATTCAGCTCATCAACCTTTCTAGTCACAATATGGGAGGTGATTATTATACCGAAGAACATAAGATTTATTAACAAGGCGAGTAAGATGGCTTCATGGAGGATAAGAGGTTTACACTTTGTTCTCAGGTGCACATGTCCGGGTAGTGCTGAATAACTTTAGTGGTGGCGTGGTACCTTCTGTTTTTTAAAGTTTTAGATAAACGATGAAGGAAAGGGGACACCAGGAAAAATGACGTCATTGTCAAATACAAGATAATAAAAATGAGTTGGGGGAAAAAACCCATCTAGATCATACAATATTCAAATGACAGTCTTTTTTTGCAAGGGGATCATGTTAGGAGACTGAGCAATTAGTGGTCTTAAGAGCGTGAGTAGTTTTTTTTGATTATCCTCAAAGATCTGACCATCTTTGTGATGAAGACATTGAAATTTCCCTGAGTCCTGTGTTCCCAGAAAACAGCACAATGGTTAAGAAATCTCCGCACGCTTGCTGGGTTCTAGGGAGTGGATAACCACAAAGGACAACCTTGCTTGGTGTATTCCAGAGATGAGATCCATTTCCATCATGCCTTATGACTCCTATGACTCCTGGTATTAAAGCACAGATGATGATTTTCTTATTTAAGCAAGCCATGAAAAGCAAAAAGTTCAGAAACACCATCCAATAATGACAGCAATACTAGTATCAATTATAGCCTCCTAGGTAAGCATATTGAGATGTGTTATGTTATTTTTTTGAAACCACTAGTTATAAAGTACAATTTCCAGTATGTTAAAGGAACCAGGGACATGGCCCACGCTGTGCCTCAGTTTCCTCATTTGTAAAACGAAGAGTTTACGCTAAGTGATTGCTAATATTCCTTACCTCTTTAATACCATGAGCTCTGGTCATTCCTGGATTCTTCTTTTTTAGTACAATGGGATTAGTTGGTTTCAGAGTTTCCACGTAGTTAAGCAGTGAAAAAAATTAAAGAATTGGTCTTCTCTGTAATTCATCTCTGATCTGCATTCTTTTTTTTTTTTTTTTTAAAGATTTTATTTATTTATTTGACAGAGAGAGAGATCACAAGTAGGCAGAGAAGCAGACAGAGAGAGAGAGGGAAGCAGGCTCCCCGCCGAGCAGAGAGCCCGATGCGGGGCTCGATCCCAGGACTCTGGGATCATGACCTGAGCCGAAGGCAGAGGCTTTAACCCACTGAGCCACCCAGGCGCCCTGATCTGCATTATTGAATGAAACCTATTCTATTATGCCGCGTAGTTGCCAGTTGTTTCTAAGAAAAATAGGCTTTTATTTATTTTAAACAATCTAATTTCCTCAATGAGGATCATGCAATGCTAGAGTAGGGCAGGCTACAGGAGAACTTGAAATTACTGTCCTTAAACCCTGAAGAGAAATCATTTGATTTCTTTGATTTTTAAGCAATAGAGTATTCAGGCTAAAGGCTACCTTGTAGCACGTTGGGTATGCCGGGCGCCATTCCAAATGGTTTAAACCATTAATGAATTCAATCCTTACACCCAAGGCAGTAGGACTATAGTTAAATCACTGCCATTTTCCTGTTGCGGACACTGAGATGCAGCGAGGTGGAACAGCCCGTCCATGGTCACAGAGTTGCAAGAGAGAGGGCTGCGGGTGGAGCCGTGTCATCTGGGGCTGACTCCATGCTCCCGAGCCCTCCGCTAGCCTGTTTCAGCAGAGTAGTGGCAGTCTTCGGTGGACACTGACAGCCCTATTATCCCACAAAAGGAAAAAGAATCTCTCAGGCCACGAGGCAAACTCACCATTCACAAAGGGCATAAGCAGCTAGTCCCAGGGTAGAGACGTTTAGATGAATGAAATGCCTTACCAAAGGTTATAAAACGACTTGGCCGTGAAACGGAGGAACCCACGGTCTTTTCATTTCTAACTCTCAACCTCTTGTTCATTGCAAGTTTATCTTGCGGCTGACATTGTGGAGAAAAATGAGTCTCTTTGAAGGGTTTCTTCCTTAGAGCTTGTCATGCCACAGAATTCTGTAATGTTTGCATCTCATGATAATATGTGGTCTTTGCTAGAACTTTAGAACTCCTGTGGTTTGACACCAGCCTATACCAGAGATTATGGAAGCTTTTGTTTTCTTAAAAAGCGGGCCGCTTTTGGAATTTAGGCTTGAGGGAACAGAAGTGAGGTTGGTTTGCCTCCAACAAAGCAGTCAAGTGTAACTAATACTGTGTTATTAGCACGGGGTGAAATTTTCAACTTTCAGTATCTTGATGAAACATAGACAATAAAAATTGCTCAGTGACTTTTTCTAACCTTTCTAACCTGTATTTTACTCCCCAAGACCACGATCCGCTTTGCATTCTCAGACAATGAGCTAGGGAGGTTGAAAGGGTGCCAGTTATGGCGAAGGACAGCTTCCCCCTAAACTAAACAGCTACGTTTGGCAAATTGAAGTCTCAAGAAGTCTTAAAATTTTCCAGGTACTGAAATGTTCTTCCTGATGACAGATTGCAACGGTCGTCAAGGCTCCGATGGTGTGAGAAGCCTTCATTAAGAACTTCTGAAGAAATCCAAGGAGCTGAGCTGGTCAAGTCCCCAAGTGCGATAAGAAAACATTTCCTGCATCCCTGTGGATATTTAATTAATCTAATTGTTTTGAGATGTTCTCTTTAAAAATACAGTAGGAATAAAACAATACAATGTATTAAAATCACAGTGGTCTTCGTCAAGGCCCATTAACACTGCCAATACAGAAATCTAGACACATCTCTTCATTGGGGTTGTCTAGCATTTCTCTCCTTTAGGCATTTTGGAAGGCTTGGAATATGGTGTATGACTTTGAAATGTACCTTCTAGCTGTCAGGAATTAAGTGATCAAGGACAGTGTATTTTTGCATTCTTTAAGCAAAACGAAGGCTGTTGGTTACTCCTTCCAATTAATTCTTTGCCAGAAAAAGAAAACTGTAAGAAGAGTCAAGGTGAGGTCATAGTTCAATAATGAGACCAATGTGGAGCTAGCCTCTTCCATGGGCTCGGTGGAGTTCTCTTCTATTCTTCCATGTCCCTCTCTGGTGGGACCAGCCACAGGCTGCTTTCCTCCTGGATTTATCCTAAGTTCTTGACTCATCAGCGGGCTTCTCCTTGACTGCAGATATTTGTGGCTTTAGAGGAAATTGTGCATTGGAGTTGGGGCAGGCACACACTGGTGTCCGAGAAGGTGTAGGGCCATCCTTGGTGGTGGTGGGTAGGAGGATAGTGTGTTGACTAGAAAACTTACAGAATTAAGTGCCAGGAAACACAAATTACCATTCTAGTCTAGCGCTGACTTCAGACTTTGAGAAACATATATAAAGCCTCTGAACACCATTTTTTAATTCCTTGGAAAATAAGGGCATTGGGCTTGTTAGTAATTCTCAAACTTCTTTTTGCCTCTGGACTCATTCATCAAAGGGAAATGTATGTGTAGGTATAAGGTCGAGGGGAAGGTAGAGTTGCTCTGTTTGAATGAGGGCAAGACGGACCCCTCTCACCCCCTAGGTTCTGCCTGCAGGCATGCTCCTCTTTGGCCTCATTTAGCTCTGAAGGATCCCGAGGAACTTGGTTTGAGAACTAGATCAGTTACACGTTGAGGACTCTAAAGGATTCTGCTCCATGAGGTATGCAAGCAGAATCTCTCCTTCCACATGTAAAGATGGAATGTGTGTTGGGGGAGACATAGATGAAGGATGTTAGATAATCAGAGGAAAATCACGTGCTACATGGTGAAGTACTCACCACGTAGAGAGAACTGTTAGATTTGCCTTTTCCCTAGTGAGACTTACTCATGATCATGCCCTCAAAATAGTGAGTCTTAACCTTTTTGGTATTTGCCCCATTTGAGAAACTGATGAAAAATGCACCTAACAACCACAATATTTGGGAAGTGATTTCAGGGTCTTTTAGATGCCCAGTGCCCAAGCTTGGATTGTGGACTGCCTCAAAGGCCTCTTATTCACTTTGTTGATAATTTCTGATTCACTCAAAGGCATTAGTGGTTGACATTAGATCAATGCCGGAGGCGTGTGCATTTGGGGGGAGAGTTTCTGAAGATGATATAACTCAAAGGAAGGGCTCTAATATTGGGGATTTGGGGGCCCACTGGCAAGCCAGTAAGGGGTTCTTGTTAACAGTCCTAGAAAAATAGATAATATTGTTTGCAAGGAAACAAACGTTATTATTTTTTACTAAGTTCTGAATGTAATCAAGATCAGTTAAAATCACCTTGTTTTAAATGTCGCATATTATCGGAAAAGGAGTCTGCATTCTTTCCTGTTCATCTGGGGTAGATAGTCCCCAAAGATGGCCCAAAACTCCCAATTACGAACATGCATGTTCCTCTTCCCATTGAAAGGTGGAAGTAATTTCCTCTTCCTTCTGATCTGGTCTGGTCTTGACTTGCTTTGACCAACAGATTGTGGCAAAACTGACACTGGGCCAGTGACGGGCCTCACGCTAAAGAGGTCTTGCAGCCTCTACCTTGGCTCCAGCCTGTGATGCTCTAGTTGCTAGATAAAGAAGCTTGAGCTCAACCGCTAAGTGATGAAGAGTCACAGGAAAGAGCTTCTGGGAAATGAGATGCCATCTTGGATGACCCAGGTCCGGCTGAGCTTCCAAGTGAACAGCACCATAGGAGTGATCACAGCTTCTCCCTCACTCAGCGGAAGAGCTGAGCTCTGTCAGCTCTGTCAACCCAGAGAACTGTGAGCAAGAATGAATTGTTTTGAGCCATAAGGCCCTGTTATACAACAATAAATTAATGAAATGTTATCCCTTGGGCATTTATAGGCAAAACAAAATTCTAAGATTTCCCACATGCAACTCAAAATCTTGAAGTTATTTAACTGTTGAGCTGTCCCTCATTTAATCTGTTGCTTCCACACTGGTTCTCAGAATCCCACAGAAAACACATTTATCGCACGTTGACCAGTGAGGGCCGTCTGTGGGCCAAGCCCTCACTTTGAGGACTGGCTTTTTCGAGGCAACTCCAGGTCTGGAAAGATCTAGATATGTGATTTTCGACTTTTTGATGATCACGTAAATCATTAACTTGTTGCCTTTCTCTTACCCCAGGTAAATAAGGCAAGTTTCTTTTCCAGGGAAAGTGATCCAGAGTGAAAACCACAAATGGCTTTATTGTAAGAGGGTGGTCTCGGTCTTACATCTAAGAAGTTTCCGTGATTTATTGGTTATTTTGTTTTCTAAATGGTCCTGTTTGGACTATGTCGTCACAGTAACCATAAAATGGTTGAGTGAAAAATAAAACAAAGTCCAACAATGAGACAGTGATTGCATGCCTAAGAGAGTATGCTAAAAACCAGAGATTCTCTCCGCCCCCCCTTCTTTTGTTTTTGTCCTGTTTCTGTTACCAATGACCGGGCTAAAGACTTGGTGCCAATGGTCAGGGGCAGCAATAAAATCAATTTGTGTAGGTTTCCCTCATGGAAATGGTGTTTATGGGACTGCAGCTCTTACACAACCCCTCCCTGAACCCCTCCTTTCCCCCAACAAGTTATATGCTGTTTAGAGCCCAGAAATACAGGAGAATATGGGGCAGAGTGGTAGTGATCATAGCACAATATGATCATCATTTATTGATTTTACCTAAAAATGAATTTGCTGCTGTTTCTCTCTCTCTCTCTCTCTCTCTCTCTCTCTCTCTCTGTGTGTGTGTGTGTGTGTGTGTGTGTGTGATTCTAACCAAAATGTGTGGTGTAATACTTGGTAAGAAACAAAAAAAACCAAGAAGTTTTACACAGGAGAGGTCTGGGTAACACAGAAAGAGGAAATGGGGTTTATAGAAAGGAGAGGGAGATGAATTTGGGGCAGGCAGTTGGAAAGATACATGTCCTCATCAACCCTTTCTGGCCAAAGTCCCAGAGTAGAAAGGTGTTCTAGAGCACTGAGGAGATTATCATATGTAATTCAAAAGAAAAAAGAAACACCCAGTTCTATTTACGGAATTTTGTAGAGTTAAAAACATCTACTTAAGAGCAAAAGAATTTCCTTTCTAGTTAGGCCTATGTGGGGCTGAGTTCTGGATGATATAATTGTGGAGTAAGGAAATTCCAATTACAAGAAAGAGAAATCAGCAGCTGAGCAGGGGCACTTGAGCTGGAGGGGAATCAGGGCCTAGGTTTGGGAAGAGAGGACAAGGAATGAGTCAGTGGAAAACTTCGGGCTAAGGGAGAAGTGGAGGAAACTTGGAGGAAATGAGCAGACCAGGAAGGGCCAGAGTTGGAGAAAAGGCAAGATGGCAAATGAGAAATGGGCATGAGAGTCTGGGTAAGCATTTCAAGAACCAGAGGTCTTGCAAAAAGGTGATTTTCCTACTCATATGATGTGGCCCCCCAGTCTTTCAAAATCAAATGTGTTTGACTGACAAGCAGAAAAAGCAATGACACCAAGGTCATGAGTTTTATATCTATGTGGGTCACATACTAGCTCTAAACTACATTCTGTCACTTAATTTTGGTTAGCCGTTCAATTGTTCATGTCATTGGTCCCAAGAGACATGGAAGAGAGAGCAGGCATAGCCTCTAGACAAGCCAGATTTATGACCAGAGAGTGGCGCTTCGATAATTTTATCTTTGCACACCCAAAGAGCGTCGTGCTGCTGTAATGTTAATTGTATCATCCATCCATTATATCCTTGGTAAAGCACCCATAATTTTCTTTCTCTGACCTTTTGAATAGGTTGCTGAAGACATAAAGAGACTATGACTCCTTTCTTTACTAAAGCTGAGTCATCTATTGTGTGTGTGTATATGTATATATATATATAGAATATATTTTATATATATTATAAATATAGAATATATTATATATATAAGCTATTTTAATGTGGAGGCTTAAATCTGTATCACTATCATCTTCAAATTTATCTATTTAAATGATCCATATTTTCCTTTGTGTCTTTACACAGATTGAATTTTTTTATTGTAATAAGAGTCATAGTTTTAATTAAACTTTTTATTTTGAGACACTTAGAGATTCACATGCAGTTATAGGAAATAACACAGAGAGGTCCGCTGTACCCTTTACCCAGTTTCCCCCAATGGTAACATCTTGCAAATACAATTTCACCGTCAGGAGGTTGACATGGATGGAGGCAAGATCTGGAATATTTCCATCACCACCAGGATCCCTCCTTCTGCCCCTTGTTAGCCACCCCCACCTCCCTTCATAGTGTTTGTTTAACTACAGTTTGCACACTTTGGACATCTGGTTGTTTCCAGGTTTGGGCTATTATTAATAAAGCTGCTATAAACATTCGTGTACAGGTTTTTGTGTGAACATAAGTTTTCATTTCTCTGGGACAAATGCCTAGGAGTATAATTCCCGGGTTGTATAGAAGTTGCTAGCTTCATTTTTGAGGAAACTGCCAAGCCATTTTCCAAACTTCCAAACTGTTTCCATTTTATATTCCCAGCAGTGATGGAGGAGTGATCCAGTTTCTCCGTATCCACGCCAGAATTTGGTATTATCATTATTTTTTGTTTTAGACATTCTGATAATTGTATGGTGGAATCTCATTGTGGATTTAATTTGCATTTTCCTAATGGCTAATGATATTAAACATCTATTCATGTGCTTATGTGTGTGTGTGTGTGTGTGTGTGTGTGTGTGTGTTTGTGTCTGGGGGAAAAAAAGCATTTACTTGTTCTTTGATGTTCATTTCACATACTTTGTTCTCAAGTCACTAGCATTAATATGTGGAGAAAGTCAACGCCAGCTTCAGAGAAGAAGCTCAGTCGAGATTTCTAGCAAACCGGACAAGGGAAAGAAGTAGAAATATAATTTGGGGCTGGATGTCATTCTTAGCTAAAAGGAAAAAAAAATTGTTTTGTGTAACATCAGTGTAACACAGTATAACAATAATACAGGTTATTGTTTTATAGCCCCTTGCAGGTCTAGTCCTTTTACCTCTCGTAATGTTCGGAGTTTTTGTAGCCATCTTAAAGACGTTGTTATCTTTGGCAGAAGCATGGTGGCTTGGCTCAGGAAGCAGGCAGTAACAATGATATCAGTCCCTTTTTATTTTTTCCTTCTCCTGGAACACGATGTTACCTAGAATACATGAGAATCTGGCAGAGGGCTGTATTTTCTTCCCCTGTATTCCTTTCACACCATCTGTTTGGGTGTGCTAGAATCCACTGGAATGTCTTTACAAGGTGTCAAAACTCCGGGAACTCCAATCCATTTGGCAGCAGCGAGAAAAAGGATAAAGTGATCACGGGAGTCGTATGGAAGGGAGAACCTGGGGGAGTGTCTGTCACAATTACAAGAGACAATTTACAGCATGGAGAGTCCAAGGTTAGTGTCACTCCTCTCAGGATCTGTTTCTGATCAAGGTCTCAGGAACGGGTGCCACGGAGGCTCCCTCATTCTTCAAAGAGGCAAGCGTCATGTGATGCGGCCGACTGTTCCAGAACCTTCCCCGTGCCTGCCTGGAATGCCCTCAAAGAGAAAAACGCAGATGAGCATTCGACGGCCCGAGAAATCCTCAATTTAGTGCAAGTCCTTATTTGTGATGGGTTAGAAATCCGGCACGTCTCCACGTCATTTCAAAGGCAGAATTTTAATCTTGTTCATTAAAAATATAGAAAAACAAAACAAGACAAAACAATCCCTCTTCCTCTGAAACTTGTTTATGAACTGGATCATGTGAAAATACAACTTGGAAAGGATTCTAGTTTGACTCTAAACCGGTTGTTCACAAGCTCATGGAGTAACAGGGTTCTTGGATTCATTAACTCTTATTTATAAACTTAAGGTTGTTTTGGAACAGGAAGCATAACATTTACTGAAAAGAACATTGAAATGTATTTGTCTTTTTAATTAAAAAAATACTAAGAAATGAAGTCTGCAAAACACAAAATCTTAATATTGCAGTAGGATTTTCCCTCATTAAAAATATATATCAAACCATTGTCTGATTGAAACTAAACACAGTTAAACATATATAGATATAAATTATATAATTTACATTTATTATACTTAATCCAGGTACACATGCAAACACATTTGTATATATAAATTATGTATGAAATACTCATAGCTAAAATTTATGTGGCTATATTTGAAACTGTGACATCAGAGATAGGCTTAAAACACGTTTAATTACATTACCAGCCTGTATAATCAGAGTTAGAACTACTGATAGATTTTGCTGACAAGAATTATGGAAAGTAGCAGCTAATTCAGGCTTGTTCTAGTACAGATATTACAGGGGAAGCAAGTCTGGAGGGTGGATTTAGAATTCCACATTGTTCGCTTTTGGTGGGAATTTTATTATTTTAAAAAGCAAATTTCTTCATGTAGGCAGGTAAACTCTAGAATAAAGTGGTCATCATTTTTAATAATTATTTGTGATTTTCTTCTCATGTTCATGTAGCTGAAATGCATCGTAGGTCACATAAAGATGCAAAAAATGTACCATGTGAAATATATAATATTGTCTTAAGACAAGGACACTTGTCTTAAGTGTCCTTTTAAAAAGTTCATTTCATTTTCAGCTTGGAAACATCTTCTGATGGAAATGGGGTAGTTTTTCCACAACCACAGCAAAAAGCGATCTTCTTTGACTAGAATCTTTAAAATGTCTCTGGACCAAACCACCTCGCTGAAATAAATGTACTTTTTGGGTTGCATGATCACTCTAAAAAAAAAATGAGTGGGCATAGTGTTTGAAATGATATTTAGTAAATTAACATCATTACCAGCGACTAATAGAAATGTCGCGTTGGCAGCGGCAGCTTTGAAGTAGTCCAAACAATGTGGTATTCTTCATCACAGACCTTTAAAAGGTGCTGATTCACTCATACCCATTTGTATCTTGGAAATTCTTGCCTTAAAGGCCATTAATCCATCTCATCTATAATTAGGGTTTCCGGATCCTTAAGAATGTAAGCCAGAATAAGGAACCATCCTGTTGCTGATTCTAATGTGTGTCTCACTGGTCTGGAGTTTCAGTGCCCGGGAAGGTCCAGTGTCAGAAACCGGTGGGCACTGTGCACAGCCCACGTTGAAGTGAATTAGGCGTCTCTCCCCGGCTCAGGGAAACTTCCCCTCCTGTTGGTGGAACTTCTCTGATCCTGGCAGATAGGCCAGACTTTGCAAAAGAGCAAGTGGATTTTCGTGCCCTGGTCCCCTTGGCCAGCATTTCTAGAGTTTAGGTTGGGCTTAGGTTTGCTGTGGGATATTTTGGTGTGGAATATAGTCTGGCTTTGGGTGACTCTCAACGGTGAGCCCCAAAGAACCTATGAAAAGCAGGAGCTGGAAATGAGGAAAACGCTCAAGTTCAGAATCCGTGGTGTCAGTGAAACGTGACCGTTTTTGAAAGTCATGGGGAAATCTGAGAGCCCAGTGAGTAAAGAAAATCTCTGCAAATGTGAGCGAATGCTTTCCAGTTCTGTTATAATCATTGGGGTCTACTTGTAAGTGATTAGTCAAAGGTGGATAACATCATCAAGTACATTAACATATTGTAAACAGATCAGGTGGACAGGATGAGAGAGAACAGATGGCCAGAGATCACTTCTGAGCTAACTCCAAAGGCTGGTGGTCCAAGAGGGAAGGATTCTGCGGCTGTCACAGCCGAGCACCACTCATTGATTCATTCACTGCACCGTTTACGGAGTGATACCAGGGACCCCGTGCCAGACCCTCGCTTGTCTAGGCTCTTGGGATTCATAGCAAACTACAACAAAAGCAGACAAAAATGCCTGTCTCATTGAAACCTTTACTCGCAAACACAAGCACGTTGTTAAAACGTTTAATACTCATCAATAAATAAGAAGTTATTTTCAAATAATGAAAACTGTTAATAATAAAAATTCAGAAAAATAAGACCACTTCACGTTTAAAGAGAAAAAGATTTACAAATAAAATTTGACTTTTTGCTTTCAAAAAGGAACTGGCTTGGAAATGGGGGTTACAGGTAAACAACGTTTTAAAATAAATAAACCCAAAAAGCAACTTCCAATAATTTTACTACCAACTTCTTAACTAGATTATAATCTCCATTTTTTTCAAATATGGAAGTTAGAACTTCTTTCAAGTGTGACCGGAAATTTTTGTCTAGTATTTTATTTCCGAGACTCTCATGAACTGGTCAATATTGTATGCAGTCATTGCCTATTGAAATAAATAGGATTTTGATTACTCAGGCAGTGTAAGTGGGAAAACAGCAAAGGAAATCAGCAACAAGTTTATAAATAGCACAGAAATATTATTTGAACCTTATGCTTTTTTACCTCATAATATTTGTTTCTTTATTTTATAGTAAAGGAATAGAACAGCAGGTTCATCAGTTTCCTCTGAGGCGCTCTAAGCGCATCAGCAAAGTAGGGAGCCGAGAGCATTCAACTTCATATTATATGAAAAAATGTGTGTGTTTTATCCAGTTTGACTCTAATGAAGGAACAGATTTTGCTCACTTTGGCTCCTTTCCTCCGTAACCTCAGAAAGTCTTAATTGGTGTGCAGTTCAACAAGCACAGAGCGAGGACTCGGTGAGCTTGTGGTTTCGATCACGGCAGAGGTTTTGCAAATGCCAGCTTGTTTTTCACGAGCAGAATACAGATCACTTCCCTCTTTCCTTGACGAATTTGAGGTCATCCCGTAAGCGAATAAATCAACAAATGAATAAATGAGTGGAGATTAAATATGGACAGAGTGGCTCAACGTCTTTGCCAGTGTTCTGCTCAGGTTCCCATCCAGCCAGACTTAATCCACTCAGGACTCAGCTCGAGCTACTCACAAAAAGGGAGTCCTGCCCGCAGACATCTGTGGTCTGAGGTAGGGACGGACTGAGCCATCACAATGGAGTGGGACAAGTAACACACGGGAGGAACGTGCAGGGATCTGGGGGGCCATGATCCCCTGGTTGGAGATGACAGCGTGGATGGCAAGGGAAGGCTTTGCAGAGAGGCTAACACGTCATCATCCAGAGATCCCAGTGGTCTTCCCGAGGACAGGGAACCTTCTGGATGGAGTGAACAATGCATGCGGAGACAAAGCAGCAGGAGCTGTCCCAGAGGGAATCACGGGCTTTTCTGGTGCTTTTCATTCGTTTGTGCGGATTCAGACTTCCATCCAGCATCGATCTATCTCCTTTTCGTTCTGCCTAAAGAGCTTTCTTGAACATCCACGGAGTGTGGGGATGATTGTGGTGAATTCTCTCAGCTTTGGTCTGTCTGAAAAAGTCTTATCTTCACCTTCAGATGTAAAATATATTTTGAGGGTATTGACATTTTTTTCCTATCTTTTGGTACTTTAAATATGTTTATCCATTGCCACTTGGCTTGCACGGATTTTCACAGGAAAATTCTTATTTGTGTTCCTGTGTATCTAATGTATCTATTTCATTTGGCTGCTTTTAAGATTTTCTTTTTAGCCCTGGTTTTCTATCATTTTTTTTTTTTTAAATATGTGCCTTGGAGTTGTTTTCTTCATCTTCATTTTGATTGAGGTTTATTGAGCTTCTTGGATCTGGAAGCCTATTGCTTTCATCAAGTCTGAAAATATTTTAGTCATTGCTTCTTTAAATATTTTTTAATCCCCCTCCTTTCCTATCCTGAACTGCCAAATACGCTGGACTTCTGGTATTTTCCCACAGATCACTGGTACCCTGTCCATCGTCTTTCAACTCTTCCTCTCTCTGTGCTTTATTTTGGATCGTTTTCAATTTACTGATCGCTTCTTCAGTGCTTTTCCAACCTAGTGAATTTAAAGTTCTTTTCCCTGATATTGTAGTTTCCATCTCTGTAAGTTTCATTTAATTTTTTTTTTTCGTATCTTCCATTTCTCTCCTCTTCATGTTCATGTTTTCTTCTTACCTTCTCAAACACACACAGCACATTTAGGGGACTGTTTTGACATGCTCATCTCTTAATTACATCGTCTCTGCCCTGTCTTGCCCCGTTTCTATTGATTGATCTTTCCCCCTGGGTGTGGATCATAGCTTCCTCCTTCTTTACATGCCTGGCGGTTTTGGACTGGAGGATGACACTGTGAATTTACATTGTTGCATTTTAGCTTTTGCTGTTCCTTTAAATGTGTTGGACTTTGTTCTGGCATGCAGTTAAATTACTTGGAAGCTGTCTGATTCTTTCAAGGGTTGTTTTTAAGATTTGTTAGATCAGTTCCAAATCTGCCTTCGGTCGAGGTTATTTGAGCTCTATTACTAAGGCAAAAACCTTCTGAGGACTCGACCTTATGTCCGATATATTACTTGGCTTTTTTTGTTGTGGTTCATGGAAGTGTTCAACCTACTGTTTTCCAGTGTTTTCTTCACTGGCCTTGGGTAGTTTCCTCTCAAGCAGGCAATGGGACTTTACAGATTTCTGGCACTCTTTCTCAATCTGTCTGTCTTCCTCCCTCCAGCACTTTCTTCTCCAGTACTCTGCTCTGTATATTCTATAGAAAAAGAACTGGAAGAACTCTGATTTTTGTCCTCTCCATTCCAGTGAGAATTCTGGGCTTCATTTGGGTTCCCCTTTTCTGTCCAGTCACATGGAAACTGTCTCCAGGCAATACAGTGGCGGCAATGGTAGGTCTCACTTAGCTTCTTTCCCTTCATGCATTGCCTATTAGTCAATGTCTGAAAACAATTGTGTCATATATATATATATATTTTTGTTTGTTTGTTTGTTTTGTTTTGTTTTCTAATTTTTCTAAGAAAAATCCAGTTTCTGTCTTCCATGGGGTTGGGAACATAGTTTTTCTTAAAAGTCTTTCTTTATTATGGAAAATTTCAAACATATATGTAAGTAGATAGAATAACATCAGGAATCCCCGTGTGCCCATCATAGCCTTGACAATTATCCACTCATGCCCAAGCTTCTTTCATCTATACATTGTCCTGCTTCTCCTGGGGAAGGTTATTAGGACTTCTTTGAAGCAAATCCCTGTATTTGATAATCTCATTTATAAATATTTCAGTATGCATTTTTAAAAGATAAGAACCTTTTTAAAAGGCATAACCATGCCAGCATTATCATGCTTACAAAAAATGAATAATAATCTCTTAATACTGTGAATTATTTAGACAACATAACATTTCATGTTTTCCTAGAGGAGGAGGATGCTTGAGCAAAATATTCCCAATGATGGTATCCTAGGGCGTGGTCGTATCTGAACTTGAACTTCCCCCTCTATTTCTAAACCCCTTTCTGCTCAAATTTATCCTTCCTCCAGCAGAGAATATCCAGGAGCTCCTTTTCTTCCTTCTGCATTTCCCCACCTGATTCAAGCCCCATCTTCTTCTCTCATCTCCTCCACCTCAGGTCCTAGTGCATCACGGGCAAATGAGTGTTTTTAAAGTTGCTTCCAGCTGTGACATAATATGAGAGAAAGTTACAGGCAGTTTTAGTAACAAAATGTACTGCTTCCTCTGTACCCCGATTCCAAGTGAGAGAAAAGGGCGTAGAAGCATCTCTGAGAGGTTGTGTTATAATTGCTTTGCCTGTAATTGTAATTTTTTTTTTAAAGATTTTATTTATTTGACAGAGAGAGATCACAAGTGGGCAGAGAGGCAGGCAGAGGCAGAGAGAGAGGAGGAAGCAGGCTCCCCGCAGAGCAGAGAGCCCGATGCGTGACTCGATCCCAGGACCCTGAGATCATGACCTGAGCTGAAGGCAGAGGCTTAAGCACTGAGCCACCCAGGTGCCTCCTATAATTGTAATATTTAATTTATCTTGAAATTTCAAATTGCTCAAAGGAAGTCATGAGACCTTATATTCATCAAAAATGGTTATGGGGTTTGAAAAGTTTGAGCAACATCACTTCATATCAAGCAAGATCTCCTGCTGCCTTTGTAACATAAACCAAGACTGGCCTTCTTAAGTGTGATTTCAGGGGAACAAAAATGGTTCCACCTCTTCCCCATCCACTCTCCACTCCCAAACATCCTCAACTGTTCTTGGACACTTAAACTCTTCTGCATGTGTGAAAAAGACCACAGATAAAAAGAAGTGATTTTTTAAAATAGCATTATTGCTATACAATTCATGGACCGTGCAACTCACCCATTGAAAGTGTACAATTCCGTGGTGTTTAGTATATTTGTAGACAGGTACAACCATCGCTGCAGTTGACTTTAGAACATCCTCATCATCCAAAAAGAAACCTGAACCCATTAGCAGCCCCCCACCCCGCAATACCGTCCAACCCTCGCAGCCCGAAGCAACCACCAATCTACTTTCTGTCTGTATAGATTCGCCAACTCTGGACATTTCACAAAAATGTAATCATACATCATGTGATCTTTTGTGACTAGAAAGGGAAGTGATTGGAAGGGATTTAAATTCATATTGAAGGAGGTACATATTCCTCTCTATCTCTTTAAATCGGCTTCCGATCTGGGGGAGGCATTGACACTTTGGTGGTAGGAGCTGGCGGTCCTCACTTCACACTGTTGGCCGGGGCAGGCCCTGGCTGTCAGCACGGAGTGTTGAAGCTTCCAGATAATCATTCAGTTGTTGGCATCAAGTGAGAAGGACTCGCTGAAGCAACCCCATGTTGAGATGCAGGTAAGCCCCGGTTACTGTCTGCCGCATTCATAAATACTGGAAATGAGACTTATAATTAGATCTCACTTAACTGACGGCTCGCCTTGATTTCTCGCTGAGCTGCTTACAGTTCCGAAGTGCCTCTCTCCTCTTCTGTGGCTTGTAACGCCAAGCGCTGAGACAATGTCGCGTAGGCTATTTGCCTGATCAGGCCAGGTAACGGGGCACCAGGCTGTCATTTTCATCATGAGGAAATAGGGCTTTTGGTGTAATTTTCCTCCAGTAATTAGTCTCTCTGTGAGTTTTAGACTTTGTGTCATGTTGTGAATGCAACATGTTCGACAGCATTCCTGCCGAGGAAGTATCTTCTATGATGGGTAAGCAAATACCATCTTTCATTAGAAACATCAGAAAAATTTCATCTGAATCTTCTGAACAGCCAGGGGGAGGAAAACTCCTAATGACAACAAAAAGCCCGCTTATGCCAAAATCCGCGTGAGAGTGGCTCACTGAGTAGGCTGGGGACGTGGCCTTGCCGATCATTCACCAGCCTGTGGGCTTGGGCTCTGTTTTTCCATGAGCCACGGCGCCTTCGGAGGCAAGTGCTTTCTTTCTTTCTTTTTTTTTTAAAGATATTTTTTATTTATTTGACAGAGAGAGAGAGGGGGTCACAAGTAGACAGAGAAACAGTCAGAGAGAGAGGAGGAAGCAGGCTCCCCGCCAAGCAGAGAGCCCGACGCGGGGCTCGATCCCAGGACCCTGGGATCATGACCTGAGCCGAAGGCAGAGGCTTTAACCCACTGAGCCACCCAGGCGCCCCAGGCAAGTGCTTTCTAGTCACCAAATGGTGCTACTTAACCAGTGGTAGGTAGCAAATGAGAACACTTTCCTAAGCCAGGAGTTTGAGAAATCAGGTTTGCGCTCTACACGCCCTTCCTTCTCTTCTGTCTTTTCCTCTTCAGAAGCATCTCAAGGTCTTTGCAGAATGAAACAATGAAAAAAAAAAAAAAGATCACCTCCTTCTCTTTGGGGAATGAGATTAAAATCTTGATGCTTTCCTTCTGGAAGACAGATGATGTTTGAAAGAAAACCTGATTCTGAAAATCTGAAGCAAGAGAGCCATAAACTCCTTTGCTGTAAATGAAGTTATAGCGGGATTAAGATTGAATCAGGATGGGGATGTGAATGGCTAGAATTCTCCAGCATTGCTGGTGGGAGAATAGAAAGGTTGGGCTGCTTTGGACCAGTCTTTGGCAGTATCTTAAAATGCCAAACATGGGCCTCTATGACACAGAAATTCTACTCTCAGACACACAGGCGCACGCACACACACACACACACACACGAGAAACAAGTGCATACCAACTGAAGACATATGTAAGAATGTTCTCACTAGCTTTCTCATAATGGTGAGAAACTGGAAGCAAACCAAATGTCCATCAACGGGAGAAAGGAAGAATAAATTGTGGCATGGGTACAATGGAACACAACACAGCAATAAGAAGAACAAATCACGGAGACACACGACAATATAAATGAAAAATGAAGCTGGCATGATTGCGAGTGAGAAAGCTAGAAACAACCGAGTCCACACTAGATGGTTCAATTTAGGTGATTGTGAGTGGGCAAAACCCTAATCAGTTGATGGTAGAAGTCAGAGTTGTATTTATCTCAGTGCGGGGTGCGGGGAGCAGTACTGACGGGGGGAAGGGCATCTGGGAACCTTCTGGTGGGGGGGGGGCTGGAATTATTCTACGGTCTTGATTGGTGTGGGGATCCCACGGTGTATTCATGTATAAAAGTTGACCAGTTTGTATCTGTAAGATTCGTGTTCTCTACTATAAACACACATGCAGAGTCCAGCTATAAAAGGATATATCCCAGAGGTGGGGCTAGAAGAGATCCGAGAGCCTGTTTAAGGTGAGACTGGCTTATTTGGTTTGGTCCTTTCGCCTATGCGGCGCACCCATCATGGATCACTGCTGAGTCTCCTCTTTTTTACGGGCTGCGTGGCGTTCACCTCCCATAGGAAGAAAACATGCGATGGCTAATCTGATACATTGTCTGAAGTTTGTGTTTGAAGTTACCTTGGATGTTCCCTGCACTTCACCATGTAGGCTGCCTTGAAAGACAATTTTGAATTGACCACCTCCGTCTACTTTCACTGCTTTTCAACATATATGGAGGCTGAGTTTCATGTATGTGTTGGACTTCTAGGCCAGGGACCCGAGGGCAAAATTGGACATTGGGGTGAGATATCAGAGAGGCGGGTGTCCTCTGTGATGGTGTAACAGAAGAAGCCAGAAAAGTGGCAGGAGTGAGGAGGGGAGGGCCCTTGGCGACGGGGCTCCATGTAAGGGAGCTGTGGATCCAGGATCTCAGGGACAGACCTGTCTTCACCTACAGGTCCCTTGATTCCTGGTGCACATTTCTAAAGCTTCCATTCCCAGTTTTTGCTTCTCTCTGTACTTTCTCTCTTCAGAGCGCTCATTTGTTTGAAGGATGCCAGTTTTCTGCTAACATCTTCCATATCCACACTTCCTACCCTGCCTTCATCCCCAGACCCCAGTCCTGAATCTTCCTCTATCCCTCACTCTGCACGTTGGCAGTTTACTGCAAAGCATGTATGGACGGCATTGGGTGACGTCGTGTCGGGTGAAAAGCAACATCTCATGGAAAGCTAAGGATTGAAAATGTAATGAGAGAAGATCCTAGAAGAACTCGGAGGGGCTTAGTTTTGGACAAGTGCAAGAGAAAAGAAGTGATCGATATGGAGACATTTGGATGTAGAAATTTGCCTGCCTGTTTTCCCTCTTGTTTGCTGAGTTCTGCCTACAACACAATGCTAAGCACTTACGTAGTCTTCATTGTTTACCTTGCACTGTGCTATATACTTATGTGTATTAACTCATTTAATTCTCATTAGTAGCCCTAAGAGTAGGGTGCTGTCAGTAGCCTAACTTTCTAGATGGGAAACTGAAGCGTAAAATGGTTAAGAAACTTATTTCAGGCATCAGAGAGGAGGCTGGAACCACGCTGTGGATTCAGTTTGCTTGACTTCCGAGTTCGTGACCATGAGGTTACAGGGCCTCCTTCTGCACACAAGTGCACACACACGTACACACACACACACACACACACACATTTGCATGTGCTCTCAGTACTTCCTGGGGCCCTTCCTGGCCCCTCTGCTTGCACAAACTGTATCTATCTCCATGGCCTCAGGATGCTTTGCTTCCTACTTGGTTTTGCAGCCAGGAAGACCACTCCAAGGAGACCGTTTTGCGGATGGCCAAGCTGGTGGAGATGGGAAGCACCCCCGTCTACTCGGTCCCGACTGCAGTATGAAGAAATAGGGTCAAAGAAGGGAAAAGTAAGTTGAGGCTAGAGCTCTGATGGCCTTGAATTCAAGAGCGAGGAGTTGTGATGTAATTTAATTGGTGGCGAGGAGCCCCTGGCTGGGCTTCTGATGAGAGGCGAGCTGCGGGAAGACGAGCCTCACCGCTGGTGTGGGGCAGATCCGAGTGGAAGGAGACTGTCAGGGAGAGCCCAGTCCAGAGCCTTGTGTGATGGTCTGGGCGAGGCACTGGCCTGGCAGGATGAGTACAAGGAGAGCAGAAAAGAGAGGGGGAGCTTCCAGAGAAACAGCTTGTCCTCGAAGTCCTGGTAAGGACCTATTTCTCCGGCGTCCAAGAGAGCTTGTGGAAAAGAGTATCTCATTCACTTGGTGCTTAATCAAACCTGGGTTCCCAGGTCAGCTTTCAGAGGCCTTTTATGAATGACGCAGCCAGGCCCAGCCTCCTTTTCACCCTGTTACTTTATTCTTCACGATGTGGGCGTGGGGGGCTGGTCTTGCCATTCCACCGACATGCTGTGACATTGTGATGGAAGGTGGAGTTTAGATTCTGTCCCAAACTCCTCAAGCCCTCTTTTCTCCAGCTCTTCCAAATGAGTTTTAAACTCCATTCATCCCTCCTCCCCAACTGTTGCACTCATTATACCTGCATTTCTTATTCCCCTCTCTTGTGAATTCCCCAAGACCCTCAAGGCTACTCAACGCAGTTTCTCCAGCCTCATGCTTTCCTGCACTTCTTGGAGAATGCTTGGGGGCCGCCATGTTTTGTGCTCGGCCCGCGTGCCCCACAAGACCCAGCTGGGCCTGGAGCGTATGACACGCCTTCAGACTCGTTGGCTGAGGGGCACACGTAGAGAAACCAGATTCTATGTGGAGTTTTGATGCTGCAGTTCATTCTCACATACCAGTTTCCAACCAAAATCCTCGTGTAAAAGGCAAGGAGAGGTGATTGGAGATGAGGTGGTGTGGAGCAGGCCAGACTGGAGAGGACATTGGCGGTGAGTGCACACATGGGGCTTTGCTGCACTCTGCTTTGCCTTGTTCCTGCAAACTCGGGACCACACCCGTTCTGGATGACCAACTGACTTCTTTGTTGGCTTTGGGAAATGAAAGGGCCCAAGGTCAAGCCCAGGGAGAGCAAATAGCAGTGAATGCCCAAGACTGAAGCAGAGGAACAATTGGGATGAATGCCCATGACCAAGATACTGATGGCACTTAGGCGAGTTGCCGTCTTTAGAAATGCTTGTTTTAGAGCTCCATGGTGGGCACGAGCCCATGGTGCATGAACACCTCCAGCCGGTGTGTTGTGCTGCTAGCACCTGTTCCCCATGAATGAGAGGGGCTGGCTTAGTGCTTCTTGATTGGTAACATGCATTGCTATTTGGTTAGCAAGCTCTTCCACGATGCTCACTATTTGTGTTTAAATATGTCAGCTCCTTTCATCCTCACAACAACGGAGGTGGATAGTATTACTATCATCATTCTATTCTAATATGGGACAACTGAGGCACAGGAGATTTTAGTAGATTGCTCAAGGTCACGTGGCCAGCAGGTAGACAGGCATTCTAGCTTCATGGTCTCTGTTCTTAACCACCACTCTGCTGTTTTTACTATTACTTGTGCTGAGTGTGTTCTGGCTGCTTGGAGACAGAGGGATGTTGTGGTCACAAGGTCCCTGGGGGAGGGGAGCAGGCAAGGAAAAAGGAGGGGAATGATGGCAGCATCATGAGATGGCTTTGAGGATTCCCCATCATCAGACCTACAATCTGGCTGGGTGGTAGAATTGTTCTTCCCCACTTTTCACCAGGGAATCCTCAAAGCCAACCCCAGATATTAAAAAGCAGCAATTAGACATCATTGTCCTTGGTAGTTCATCATCCCTGCTCGCTGACAGGAAGGAACAGATGCTGCGTGAAGATCACGCTGTCATGGAGGTTGTGGGACGATTTGGGTTTGATGGATGTCACTCCCTCACGGCTGCTCCAGGCAGACAACCCGGGGTGAGGCAGGCACGGGAGGTCTCTTATCAGTTGCCTCTTCAATCTAGACGACTTGAGCTTTCCAGGAGTTGAGCTGCCTGTGAGGGAAGGCTTTCAGCGGTGGTACTGTGTTTGGGATGCGTTTTGGAGCAGATTTTTTTGTCAAAATCAATGCCACAGTTGTGGAAACACAGCGACATTATCTATTAATGTGATGAAACTCTTCACAGGCTAGCATTTTCTGTTTTTCTTGGAGATGAAGAGCCTTTCCTTTGATGAAGACATTTTGCAACTCCTCTGTTCCCTCTAAGGCTGTTCAAGAGAGAGCCATTTTGTGTGGTGAATGGTAAATACCTAAAATACTCTTGCCGATTGGGCAGAGAGCCTGGAGGACTTCACGGAACTTCTCTGAAAGTTGGGACTTGAGGTTGGTGTATTCCCTGGAAGAGAAGGAGGCTTCTATTTTTGTATAATTTGAAGGGTGTGGAAGTCTTTTCAGTGTCCCCAGTCTCTAGCCATCTAGGCTGACAAAGTATGTTGTGTTCCTCCCATTGGAGCTCTGACACTTTGGGTTAAGACATCACAACATCAGGAGTCTCCTCCTTTAAAATGAGACTTAGGTGGGAGTCTGGTGTGTGTATGTGTGTATGTGTGTTTGTGTGTGTGTGTGTGTGTGTAGTATATGATACAGAAGCTATGGTTCCATTACTACTATTGCATAGTCCTAAAGAAAAATCATAGAGTTCCATCAAATTACACCGAAAACCTTCCTGTGTTATATGCGTAACTGACTTGTGTCGTAATGAGGGTGATTCTGGGACTCACGGTACCTGAAGGGGTGTGGGAGTCGAGAACAGCCATGGGGAGGGAAAGGGGGTCTATCTGTATGAGAGAGAGCTGACCCAAGAAGAAAGACTTTTTGCCAGGCCGTCTCCCGTAGCCTTGAAATACAGAGGAAGAGGCAGATGTATGGGGAAAAAGGGAGAGAATGGAAAAGCACTCACGTTTGAATCCAAGCTCCCTTTGGAAGATTCAATGTTGGCCGATGCCACACAAACTCTCAGTTTGGGGGTGCGTCGGGGGCATCTATTTTATCTGGCAGAGGCGTGATAACTTGCTCATTCACGGGTGAGTTTCAGTACTTTGGTTGTTTGCCTGGTAAAAAGGTTTTCCATGAACATAAATGAATTTCAGTTGAGTTTGAAGGGAAACTGCCACCCATCTGTCATGCGAATCACAGTGCTAACTCCGAACGAGGAAACTTGCCAGCCCCCAGAGCACACAGCTTTCCAGGATGAGCCTGCTCCCCATCTCCACGGCTCCCTCCCAGACCAGGTAGATCCCAGCCGTGGAGCCAGCCTGAGCACCTGCTCCCCGCCTGCCCTCACCCCCCAGGGCCGCTGCGCTCTTTTGGGGGAACAGGATTTCGTCACTGGGGCGGCTTGCCTCGGATCTGCTTCTGGCCTGACGAGTGGGTCTTCTTAAGACAATACTCGGGAACTGTGTTTCCAGTTTTGCGTAGCTGGATCTCTACCTTGTCCCCTGGGGTTAAATGCCTTATCTAGGCCTTACTTGTCTTTACTACTTTCTCCTCTTCTGTGTTTCTTTTACTGCCCCCTTCCCTGGAGCATGAGTCTGTCTCCAAAACTTGGACGAGAACTCCACCAGTCCCTACAAACTTTCCTACCGTCCACAGAATAAAGTCATCCCTTGACTCCTCACTGCTAAGCTTGCCTGCCTACCAGCACCTTCTGTTGCTAGAGTTCCTTCACACAACTTGCTGGTCTGTAACATCGTTTCTCAACTGTGCCTCTGACTTCCACATCAGACTTTCTGGTATTGAGCTTGGGGATTTGTCTGTTCACAAGCACTTGGGTTGAGACCAGTGGGTGGACCAGTGGCTCTCACCCCTAGGTGGGCAACAGAATCAGCTGGAGGGCTTATTTTAACGCAGGCTTCTGGGCCCCCTCCCAGACTTTCTGACTCAGATCTGGGGTAGGGCCTGTGAATCTGCATTTCTAAGGAGTTCCCATGTTGTGGGGATGCTCCTGGTTTGGGACCCACACTTTGAGAAGCGCTGGTCTCGATTATTACTTGTCTTCATGCTGTCTGCCTGATGGAAGGTTCTCTTAGCGAGCTACAGCTGGTCTTTTCCAGCCCGGCTTCGCCCAGGAGGTAGGACCAGGGGCTTCTTCAGGGTAGAGCTTTTGTGCCTGTTACGTAATGACGTATTACCAGGCTTTGTCCTGGTTTTCCCGATGACTGGCTCCTGGGCTTCAGGAGAAAAGTACTGGATGCCCAGGAACTGAAGGGTTAACGAGGGATGGCTGTAGGTACACTAGTGCAACCACCACAACGAAAACAACTTAAAAGTCAGTGTCTTGATTCAGCCTCCTCTGGCTTTTATTCTCTCCAGGTGGAGGAGGAAGTGAAGAAAGCCGCCTTGTTTGGGGGGCAGGGAGCTCAGTGTCCAAACGAGGCCACGGGAGGAGGCCGTGGAAACCATAGCGGCGTGTCTACTGCCGGAGAGCGTGGAGCCTTCCGTAGAAACAGGTGTGTTCTGCGGTTTCCAGGCGTTCCACCTGGCATTGGTTTTGGCTTTCCTGGGCTGACACAGGTGAGTCCAGCTGGGGTCCTCGTGCAGGCGAAAGCTTGGGGGAAGGCCTCTCTGTTCATTTCCTGTGCCTGCCCCAGCCGGAGTTGGGGACTTGTTGTGCGCTTGGTGCTCGCTCTCTTAAGCAAACGCTCATTTATCAGGGTGCAGGGAGATTTGTTTTTATTATTTTAAATTGTGATAAAATACAAAATGTGATTTTATTTATTTATTTGACAGACAGAGATCACAAGTAGGCAGAGAGGCAGGCAGAGAGAGAGGAGGAAGCAGGATAACCGCTGAGCAGAGAGCCTTATGTGGGGCTCGATCCCAGGACCCTGGGATCATGACCTGAGCTGAAGGCAGAGATTTAACCCACTGAGCCACCCAGGTGCCCCCAAAATGCACCTTCCTCCGCCTGCGGCACCCCCGTGCTCCTTCCTGATGGACTCAGTGCCTCATGTCCGTGGAATCACACAGTCTGTATGTTTTTGTGATTGGCTTATTTCACTTTGCATAATATCCTCGAGGGTCATCCCTGTTGTAGCAGATGCCAGAATTTCCTTTTTAAATGCTGAATAATATTCCATTGTATCTGTATCCACATTTCGCTTATCCATTTGTCTGTCAAGGAACACTTGGGCTGCTCTCACCTTTGGCAATGGCTGCCATGGACATGGGGTACAAATGCCTCTTTGACTTACTGCTTTCCGTTCTTTTGGGTATATGCCTGGGAGTAGAATTGTTAGATCACATAGTAATTCTCTGTTTAATTTTTTGAGGAAATGCTGTGCTGTTTTCTGTATCTATTATGTCATTTTATATTCCCACTAACAGTGTACAAGAGTTCCAATAGAGGAATTTACTTTGCTTCGTTCAGTTGACTGGACTTCCCTGAGCTTCTGTGTAGTCCCTTGTCCTGGAGAAGGCTGAAATACTGAGATGGGTAGATCCTGGCAGAAAACACAGGGCACACTTAGGAGGTAACTGAAGAGGGGTCAGTGAAGGGATAATGCAACGTAGTTGAGAAGAGGGTTAAGGAAAGCAATGAAAGGGACACCTGGGTGGCTCAGTCGATTAAGTGTCTCTACCTTTGGCTCAAGTCTTCATCCCAGGATGCAGGGATCAAGCCTCAGTCGTGTTCCCTGCTCCATGGCAGGCAGAGGGGGTGGGGCTGCTGCTTTTCCCTCTGCCTGTGGCTCCCCTTGCTTGTGCTCTCTCTTTCTGACAAATAAATAAATAAATCTTAAAAAAAAAAAAAAAAGAGAGAGAAAGCAATGAAAGATGATCAGGAAGGCAGGGCCCAGCAGTGGTGGGGAGCAGCTACCACTTCTGCATCTGAAAAGGTGATTATTCTTGGAACTCAGTGAGTTCTGCAGCCATAGGCAAAGGGACTCTCAGTAGGACTGTGGCCTTAGATGGGGGAATGGAGTCACTGTCACACTGCAGCAAGGCAGGGAGAAAGCTGGAGGGATACACGTCCTGGTCCTTTTCCTTTCCTGTCCTCTGACTGCGTGTTAGTTACTTCTACTGGCTGAAGCCAGGGCACAAGGGAGACCAGTGCTCTAACCCACAGAGAACTGCCCCATCACTGAGCAGAGCAGAGAAGGCGGCAGAAGGGACCAGGAGAGCACACCGGAGAACAGTCCGCAGGGTTGCTGTCGGATCTGCGAAAACTCTGTTCACTGCAGCTCAGCCGAGCGGCTGTATGTTTGCAGATCTCTGCCTCTGATGTTAGAATGGGGAGCCTGGAACGGGTTCAGGGAGGGGCAGGAGGGGGTCCGCCTCTGAGTGGATACTCACTTCTCATTGAATTCTTTTTCTGCATTTGCTGCAAATCACGGCAGGCTCTTTTTCAGTGGGACCCTCATTCCTTTTTTTCTGACACTGAGTAGGGAGAGCCAGGTTTCTGCATTTGTGTGTCTCATCACACCCCTCGAATAGCCCCAAATGAGACATAGTTTAAATAAGTTGTGATTTTGGGAGTCTGGCTAGTAGGAGTCTGAAATCTGAGGAGGTGGTGCCATTATGCCAAGTGTTTGGGGTGGGGGAGGGCTTCAGGATGCAAGTGTGTAGGGTAAGTATGAGGCTGCTGGATTCCTTGGGTGGAGAGGAGGGGTGCAAAGAAGCTAACCGTCAAGAGTGAAGAGAAAGAAAAACACATTGTACTGAAGAAGGAAAAAAAAGTGAGAGGACCCAGAAGACTGACTTGCCTAGTTCATTTTGCAGATGGTAGACTGTCCTGAGATTCCCGTAGTGGGAGAAGTGGAGAGCTGCCCAGACCTGTGGCGATGGGCTTCACGGAAGCGAGAAACCCACCTTAGCGCTGTCAGGAAATGGGCTTTTGGGGCTCATTTCTTACTGCAGCATAACCTGACCCATCCTGACTGACACAGGACCTAGTTCAATTGTCCCTTCCCCTGAAGCTTTCTTGGCCACATCACCAAGCCGGTTTCCCATCCCAGTTTCCTCCTGTACCTTGTCTTGCCTTGGCTACTGCACTTTATTCTGCTATTTCTATAGAAACCATGAGAGGACAGGCACTGTCTTTTATGCATTTTTAGTTTCCCACTGCGTTTCTAGTTTCCCACCTTAGTGCCAAACCCAACGGTAGGCCTCCTGACATTTGAAAATAAATGATGTTCTCAGCATATGGGCTGTGACGGGCCTGCGTTGGCTTCTTCTAATAATCCCTTCTAGGCTGGAGCCTCTAGGTTAGAGGCTTCATTACTTTTTTTTCTTAAAGGTAACATTTCTTAGATGTTAATATGTTGAGTAATATAAAAAAAAGAAACAGTAATTGCCTATAGCTCCACTGTCCAGATAATTCCTGATGATATCAGGGAAAAAATAATTAAAGCACATAGCTAGAAAATTCAAATTGTAGAAAAGCGTCCCTCTCTTCAAAGGTAAACATCTAAAATAATTTCTTGTGTGTGCTTGCCGCAAAGTGTGCAAATATGTCTGTGTGTGTATGTGCACATGTACACAGATATGTATGTGTATATCTGTGTGTTCGTGTGTGTGTGTGTATACATATAAAAAGGACCGAGCTATACATACTCTTCCATACATTTTCTTCCCCAAACTCCTAGTGGTATATCTGGTGTATGTTCTCTACACCACAATAACTACCTCATTTTTAAAAGTCTGTGCAGTATCCATGGAACAGATGTATCATAATTTTGGTATCATTGGATTTTTAGATGAGCTTGGGAACACTTTTGAAGGAAGAATGGAAAGTTTATAGAATGAATGATAAAAGTCCAGGTGGTGCGTGAAGAATGAGAAAGGAAATTGGAAGGAGTAGAAACACCCTACAAAACTAAAAATTTAGGAGAACGTAAGATGTAACCTAACGTGTTCGAGGGGACACTGTGCTTTCACTCCTGATTGTAGACATGTTGATTTTTGTACAAAATGATTACAAAAGCAACAGTAGGGATCAGAATGACCAGAGGGGGAGAGATTCTTGGAAGCAGCATCTAATATTTACTAGACTTGAGAAGCACATGGGGAGACAAGGCCATCTGGACAACAGTTCTACTCCTCAAATCGAGGACTGACCAAAACACATGGTGGCATCTTCTCAGTGGGGACAGAGAGAGGCTATGCAAACCTGGAGTTTGTGAGAGAGCGTGGCTGTGGCGGCGACTTCAGGCCAGGAGTAAAGGGGAGGAGAGAGATTTCACCATGGATGGTTGTTTTAAGAAAAGGAAGAAGGACTAGGGTTTGTGGCCTGGAGGAGAGACAGCTTAATCTGGGGTTCATCCGGGGAGTTTAGAGTTCAGGTTAATGGCAGTGTGTACTTGTGATTGCACATGCACATTGTGTTTTTAAAGAAAAAATAGAGAAAGGAATGGTTACAGAATGAATTTTAGAACACTTGGTGGCGCCGTTGGTTGTGTGCCTGACTCTTGGTTTCTGCTGGGTTGAACTCAGGGTCGTGAGCTCGAACCTTGTGGATCCTGCTTGTGACTCTCTTTTCTTTTCCCTCTGCCCCTCACGCTTGTGGTCTCTTTCTCTAAAATCAATCCATCCATCCTTAAAAAACAAACCAAAAAACCACCCCCCCTTCCTACTGTGTGTCAGATGGTATGTGAGGTAGGTCATATAGGAGACTAGCTTTCCTTGTTTTGTCCACCTGCTGTCCAGGGAAGTTGTGTTCCTCAGTCTCTGGAGATAAGGACACTGAGGTGTGGATATATTTTGAATATATTACGTAAGCCTATTAAAATGGGCAGGTGTTCGTTACATGGGTAGAATATTATGTGGGGGACAAGGCTGAAGAGCTAAGAGGGGAGACAGACCATCGTTTTCTCTCATTCAGTGTGTATGTGTCCAGAAAATGGCCCACGTGGCGTGAGTAACACAGGCAGTGGGATGTTAGAGCACGCTGCTTGAGGGTCACTGAGACGCCAAGGCTGAGTGAACGTTTGGGCGTGGTGGTGATTTGCTTTTAGAGAGAGCTATATCCTGTGTGGTAGGGTTGTAGCATGGAAGATGGATCAGCGATCGGAGACCAGTATGGTTGGAGCATCCAACAGAATCAAGGAGCCAGATTTGAAAAACAGAACCGAAATGTTGGCCAAAACATGTTTAGGAAAACGAAGGTACTATGAGTAAAGGGAAAGGGAAGAGAGCCCCTCGGGGGAGCTGAGATGGTTGGATGGACGATGTTGGAACTCCAGAAATAATGGTATCAGGAAAAGCAAATATTGTTTAATGTAGAGGAAAAGAAGTCTGGAGGGGAGGGGAGGTCAGTGAGCAAAAGCACACAGCTGAAAGGGGGCGCGTGCTCATAGGAACATGGAGATGCACGCGGTAAATGGGAACCGTCCTCTTTTCTGTCTGAGTGCCAGTCTGATTCACCCTGAAACTCTTATCCACACCTCCCAACATATGGAGAGTCCATGGGGGAATGGACAGCCTGAAATGTTTGAAGTTATACAAAACCAGTTCCATATGGAAAACTTAGAAGAATAAATTATTTAAACTTAATGAGACACATCAGAGAGGAGCCTTGACAACCGTTTTCAGCTGTTTTAGGGTTTATGAAATAAGGCATGTTGACAGGACTAGCTACGTCCATTAAGGAGACATTAGAGAGGAAAGGCCAAACTCCATGGTATGGTGAACTTGATCACCCAAAAGCAGGCGATCCCTCTTAATGACAGTATTTAGATCTGAAAGAAAGCTTCAGAAAGTCATTCTATGGGGAACACTGTTGTATCAACTATTCAAACAGATGTCTTCAGCCCTCTCGGATTCTATAGGGGAATTAAAAAAATGCTTCTTCTTTCACTTTGTCAGATTTTGGCCAGCTTGGGAAAGTGACAAACCTATGCAACTATATTTAGAAAGGTGATACTTAGAGCAAGTGAATTCCGCTCACTGAGAATTGATAATTATCAGTAATCTCAAAGGGGAGTCTGTTCATGCAGGGTCTCTCTGGAGGAACTGAAAACCTCTGCAAGTTCATATGAATATTAACTTTTTGCATGTGCCAATTAGGACAGAGCTTGTTATTCTGAACCAAACCTACAGAGCCCCTCAGGGTTCACCTTCCATTCACTTAGATTATTTCTCTCTCGTGGTGGCCATTTCTTGGAAGATCTATTTTGCAGGCAAAGAACAATCATGAATATCAGTCAGCACTTTAAGGACGAGCTTGTATGTGTGTTAATATAAGATATCTACATTCTGTTGTTTCAATCTTTTATATTTTTTATAATTTAAAAAAATGAATTTTATTATTTCATTCCTTGTACTGCATGGTGATTAAGGTCAGGATAACTGATTTTTAGGAGGCATCCGTGACTGGGAGGGGACATGGGGGAGCTTATTGGGAGATGAAAATAGTTATGATCCAGATGGTGGCCACCGGTGTATGTATATATATAAATATCGGTCCAGTTGTATACTTAAGATTTGTGTACATGAAGTAAGTTATATCTCATTTAAAATTAGCAATACTATACCTTGTTAAGTGTTTAAAAAATACAGAAAGAAAGAGTAAAAATAATTTATTACTCAGAAAATCATTGTTAACCTGGTGGCCTATTTCAGTAGTTTTTCAATGTATGTCCTTTACAAATTGAGGTTATGATTCATACACAGTTTATACACTTTCCCCCACATTTTAAAACCAGCATATTCCATGTAATTATAAACTCTTAAAAAATAATACAGCATACAGCATAACCTGCATGGGGGGCATGTGTAGATTTGGATGAAGGTACAGAAAAATGATGTGCTTGAAGACTTTGTGTTGGGGAGAGGAAATTAATTTTGGAAGGTCTGGATTCTGGAGGAATTGATAAACGATTCAAGAGAGTTGTAACTTTCTTCCTTTTTTTATTTTTAGAGAGAGAAAGAAAGAAGGTGGGGAGGAGTGGAGAGAGAGAGAGAGAATCCTTTTTTTTAATTTTTAATTTTTTATTAACATATAATGTATTATTAGCCCCGGGGGTTCAGGTCTATGAATCACCAGTTTACACACTTTACAGCACTCACCATAGCACATACCCTCCCCAATGTCCATAACCTCACCACCCTTTCCCTACCCCTCTCCCCCCAGCAACCCTCAGTTTGTTTTGTGAGATTAAGAGTCTCTTACGATTTGTCTCCCTCTGATCTCATCTTGTTTCATTTTTTCCTTCCCTATCCCCCAACCCCCCCCACGTTGCCTCTCAAATTCTTCATATCAGGGAGATCATATGATAGTTGTCTCTCTCTGATTGACTTATTTTACTCAGCATAATACCCTCTAGTTCCATGCACGTCGTTGCAAAAGGCAAGATTTCATTTCTTTTGATGGCTGCATAGTATTCCATTGTGTGTGTGTGTGTGTGTGTGTCTGTGTGTATGTGTGTGTACCACATCTTCTGTATCCATTCATGTGTTGATGGACATCTAGGTTCTTTCCATAGTTTGGCTATTGTGGACATTGCTGCTATAAACATTCAGGTGCACGTGCCCCTTCAGATCACTGCATTTGTATCTTTAGGGTAAATACCCAGTAGTGCAATTGCTGGGTCATAGGGTAGCTCTAGTTTCAACTTTTTGAGGAACCTCCATGCTGTTTTACAGAGTGGTTGCACCAGCTCGCATTCCCACCAACAGTGTAAGAGGGTTCCTCTTGGAAGGAGAGAATCTTAAGCAGGCTCCACGTCCAGCGCAGAGCCCGACATGGGGCTTCATCTCAGAACCCTGAAATACTGACCTGAGCCAAAATCAGAAGTTGGACGCTTAACTGACTGAGACACCCAGGCACACCAAGAGTTGTAGCTTTCTAAGAGATGCTTGTAGTATAGCTAAATCTAGAGCATACTACATTAAGAGACTGAAATGAGAATCTTTACCTCAGAACTTCCCTACTGGTGGGTCATGAATGGGTTACAAGTGGGCTGAGATATTTATGTTTTAATCCTTCTGGGTACCTGGGTGAAGCCTGAGTGGCTGGAGCCCCTGGGCCACAAGTAGTTTCCTTTGTTTTCCCCAAGCAACAGTCTCAATGTGAGTCACAAGCTGAAAGTGGTCTGGAAGCCCAGCTCATGTGACAAGCTGTTCCACCTACTGAACTCTCGCGTGGGATATGATCTTGACCATGTTACATTCAATAAGCCCATACTCTAAAAAAAGAGTACCAGTTATGATACAGTTTTGGCTGGAAATGTGCAAATCTACAGTTGAGTAATAGTAACACATTAATAATTTCTTTCTCATCTCAAGTTTGTCCTGACAAGAACGTGCAAGGTAGATGGTACAAATTTATAACTGAAGAGCCTGAAGGTCAGACAGGTTAATGGTTTGCCCAACATCTCACAGTTCGTAGGTGATGGAGTTGGGGATTGAAATCCAGATTTTTCTACTTCTGATCTTTCTACTATTCAGATGGGTTTTAATCCTTAAAAAAAAAAAAAAAAAACCCACCACAACAAACAAAACAAAACAAAAAACAACAACAGCTAAAAGCTTTCCTCCCCCCACCAAAACAATTTTTGCGGAACCATAATATATAAAGATGAACGTGGAGTTGATGTGGTTGGGGGGTGCATTGGGGGGATCTAAGATTCTTTAGCGGAGCTTGCATTCATCCTTCTTGGCACTTCTCGATCACTTGTTGGCCCAGACTTCAAAGGGCCACTTTGAAAATGCCATACTCCACCACAGGCTTCATCTGGATTGGTGTGATAGTCCATGATGATGAAAAGCAAATAAATGTATCAATAGTTTTCAGTTTTTGAGGTTTTAATTTTGGTTTATTTCTTGTTCAGTGGGTCCGTTGTAATGTTTCTTTCCTCAAAGGAAGGTAGGGGTGATAGTTCCCTGAGCTTGTGCATATCTGACACTGTCTTTAGATTCCTGTCACACACCATCAATAACTTGGCTGGGTATAAAAATTCATGTTTACCAACTTTCAACCTGAAAACTCTCTAAACGTTGCTCCATTGTCTTCTTGTATGTAGTGTTGCAAACAAATTAACAAGCCCATTCCGATTTCTGGTTTTTTTTCTGGTTAATTTTTTTCTGCCTAGATTTTGATAGAATGTTTTAAAAAAAAATCCTTGTAATTAAAAAAGTATGACTATCAGTTTAAATATGGTTATCTCGTCACAATTTTCCTTGTAATGGAGTGACTCCTTTCAGTATTTGTCTTTTCTTGGGTTTAAGAAATTTTCTATAACTCTGTCTTCATTTATTTCTTCATTTTCAATAGTTATAACCTTGTTTTGTAAGGATTTTTAGCTCTAAAAGACTGAGAACAAAGTTCAAACTCATTATTTTTCTCCTAATTTTCATCTTTATTTAATCTTTCTTCAAATTCAGGGAGAGTATATCAGGTATGTCTTCTATTGTATTTACCTCATTTCCTGAATTTTAAAATCTTCTCTGTATTGGTTCCAGGGCATATTTTAATTTTGCTCTTGCATTTTTTAAAAATAATCATCCTTGCCTCTCCTATATTTATTTTTATTTCATTTTAATTTCTTGTCATCTAATTCTTTCTTTCTTTTTTTTTTTTTTTTTTTTAAAGATTTTATTTTTTTTTATTTATTTATTTGACAGAGAGAGATCACAAGCAGGCAGAGAGGCAGGTAGAGAGAGAGGAGGAAGCAGGCTCCCTGCTGAGCAGAGAGCCCGATGCGGGGCTCGATCCCAGGACCCTGAGATCATGACCTGAGCCGAAGGCAGCGGCTTAACCCACTGAGCCACCCAGGCGCCCCTAATTCTTTCTTTCTTCCTTTCTTTCTTTCTTTCTTTCTTTCTTTCTTTCTTTCTTTCTTTCTTTCATGATTTTTTTTTTGTTCCCATTTCATTGCCCTGTCTTTTACTATTTTCTCGAGGGTGAAGTCCATTAAGTTTCTCTGACTACTCATGTGTCAACATTCAGTTATCTTGACCTATATAGACATCAGAATAAATTGGAGTAACTTAAGTTAAAGAAGAAACAAGTAAAGGATGGATCCTGGGGTACTTGTGTGGCTCACTCAGTTCAGCCTGCAACTCTTGATCTCAGCTCAGGTCTTGATCTCAGGGGCCCAAGTTCCAGCCCCATATGGGGCTCTATGCTGGGGAGCCTACTTTATTTATTTATTTACTTATTTATTCTTTTAAAAGATGTATTTATTTATTTGAGAGAAAGGTAGCATGTGAAAGACATAAGGGACAGAGAGAGAGAGAGGGAAAGGGCTGGGGAGAGGGAGAGAAGCATATTCCTTGCTGAGCATGGAGCCCAACATGGTGTTTGACCCCATGACCCTAAGATCATGACCTGAGCCAAAATCAAGAGCAAGACATCCAACAGTCTGAGCTACCTGGCACTCTTGGGAGCCTACTTAAAGTAAAAATAATAATAATAAAAAAGGATGGGTCTTCATTAGACAATACTGGGTAAAGAGTGAAGAAATGTGATATAGCCACAAGAAAGTACTTAGTGCAATACTTAATAATAGAAGATGTTCAAAAGAAGTAGCGATTGACATTCTTTATTTTTCATGTGATTTTGCACATGTAATTTCATTTTGTGACTTAAAACATTGTTCTTGATTTATGAGCTTTAGAGAAGTTAATTGATTTTCTCCTGTTCACACTACTAGTTGATGTTAGAGTTGCATCTCCTACCTTTGAGTAATATAAAGGGATCATCTGAGACCTATAAATTGCTTGAAAATGAGGTAGTTGAAAGTCCTCGTGTTCTAGATAAAGAAAATAGCTTAGAGAGGAAGAGGATTGTTAAGATTTTATAACAAATTAGTATTAGTGTCTCGACTAGAACTCACTGCCTCATAACTCAATTTTTCTTTCCTGTTTACAGAAATTTTATAAAAATTAATCACATACTATTTAGCTTTATACTTCCTTTCACAGAATGCACCCTTCTCTCCTTCCCCCCAAATCATGCTGGGCTGATAGAGTTTTTGTCTGCACAGCATCCTTTCCTTTGGGAAACCATCTTTCTTCTATTTTATGTAGCTCTGGTGAGACTATGAGTCATAGTAGCCACCCATCTGGTTGCATATATAGCATATATAAGGTATCTTGTAATAAAGAAAAACATTTTCCCTTTGTTTGCAGTGCTTAAAGTTAATGAGGAAAGGATTGGATTAGTAATATTATCAGTTATGATGATTGTGTTTACAGGATAAAAAAGTAAAGTGTGTCTTTATTGGAGATTGGTGGATGAATAGAGCTGTGGAATATAAAACAGCAAGAAAGGTAGCTAGCTCTTTATCTGCCATTTCTCACCCCCTAAATGGTTTCCATTAATGTCAGGAAAGGTGAGGACAGAAGCATATATACTGTGGAATATGTGGTGATAAGGTTGTGACTGGGAGCTGTGATGATCTAACAAAAATGTCATTTCTTCTTCTTTTTTTAAAATTTAATTTTTTTTCAGTGTTCCAAAATTCATTGTTTATGCACCACACCCAGTGCTCCATGCAATACGTGCCCTCCATAATACCCACCACCAGGCTCCACCCCCCCCCCCAAAACCCTGTTTATTTCTCTGAGTCCAGTCTCTTATGGTTTGTCTCCCCTTCTGATTTCCCTATTTCTTCTTTAATATTCTTCCTTACCCTACAAGGTGAGCACCCACATTTCCTGTGGGTAGTGGTAATGTTTATGACATTTGTTTTCCTAGGTCCTTGAGTACACTTTCAAGCTATAAAGTAAAAAGAGAAGTCATATGCAGAAATAGTGCTCTACATAGACTTGACAAATTGAATGGTTTCATCCAAACAAATAAAACCCAATTCCACATGTGAAATCCTCTCCAGAACTCAAGCCAACTTTTGTGTTGGCTTGCAGTCTAGCAAGCAGTTACAAAAATGGTAACCAAGAGGGAGGACTCCATATGCAAATTGGTAAGATTATTACGGGACTCAGACTGGAGCCCAGAAATCCTGATATAGGCGTGTTCTCATGACCCTCTGAAGAAAGTCACATTGGAGGTGGGATAGGTGGCATGCTCATCAAGTCCCTAGGGGCATAATACTTTAATGGCATGCCCTTTTGTGTAGTAAAAATTATGTTTCTGGAGCTCTAATGGCATTTTAGTCATTTGGACCCCTGGGGACAAGGGCTACAAGTACATCTTGGCTCTTGTGAGATTATTCTGAGATCACCACTGAAATGATGGCGTGGAGGAGGTGGAGAAGGAGGGGGGTGGGGAACGATGGCCCTTATCATGCACTGTGCTATTCCCCCCTGCTGGGAAATGGGCGGCCTCAGAGGGCAAGGAGATCCAAACGGACCTTCATTCACGATTCAGAGCTCGCCTTGCCTTTGCTGTGATGTCTTAATTTGCTTGCTGAACTGTTGGAACCCAACGTCTGGCCCTTTAGTGTGGGGTCTGAAGTCCTAAGAAGTCACTCTTACTCTGTGAAAGTGACTACATAGTGAAAATACTATGCAGGATACCATAATAATATACGTGTTATTATACATTTGCCTAAAGTCAGAGAACGTACAACACCAAAGATGAACCCTAAGGCAAACAGTGGACTTTGGGTGATTGTTACGTGTCTGTGCAGATTCATCACTGGTAACAAATGTACCCCTCTGGTAGGGAATGTCAATGTGGGGGAGGATATGCACGTGTGTGGGGGGGAAATGGGTATATGAGAAATCATTCCACTTTCCTCTCAAGTTTGTTGTTTATCTAAAAATGCTCTAAAAATCATCCCTCCCACCGACCCCCAGTACTTCAGAATGTAACTGAATTTGGAGACAGGGTCTTTAAGCGCGTGATTCAGTTAAGACGCAGTCATTAGTCTGCGTCCCCATCCAAGAGGACTGGTGTCCTTATAAGAAAAGGAAATTGGGGTGCAGACATGCATGTGCACAGAGGAAAGACCGTGGGAGCGTACCCGGGGAATGTGCTTGCCTCCTAGCCAAGGAGAGAGGCCTCAGAAGAAACCAACCCTGTGGGGCCCCTTGAGTTCAGACTTCCCGTCACCACAACAGTGAGACAATACATTCCTGTTGTGTTCAGCCAGTCTGGCCGTAGTACTTCGTTATGGCAGCCTTCCCAGACCGAGGGGCATGTTGTTTCCCATCCTGCCCCTCCCACGTCCTGAATGGTGCTCCTCTAGGCTGGCAGAGCCTGAACGGTGACCCCGAGACCATGGCTCCTCACTTCGGGCCTATACGTTTCCAAGCACCAGGCGACAGTTATTATTTTTTTCACATTAGAAACGTCAAGCTGATCAAAGAAACAAACACTTTTAATGAAACATATGTGGGACACTCAGAAGGGGAAGATTTACAATGTGTCCGCTGTGAAACCAGAAGGCTTATGGAAAGTGTGAAGTAGGAGGAGAAAGATAACCGGCTATGATGCCAGAGGAGACATGGCCTACATATTAAACAGAAGGGGAAATAATTCCCATCCATAAAATCACAATTCATTTCCGTATCTAACATAAATCACTAATAGGCGCAGAGGATATTTTCTTCTTGCTGCATTCAGTGCTTTCCACACGAATCACAATAATGGACACTTTGATCTTGGGGACGGAAATTAAACTCAGACATCGAGATATAAAATCGTCAGAGTTGCTTCGAAACCCAAAGTCTGAAAAAATCCCACCTCCCTTATGAGAGATGCATTTTGAGAGTTAAGAATAATGTATGGTTGTCGAGTTTTTGAAAATCAGACAACGACCGGGCTCCCTTTGGCAACTTGGGATCTAAAACAAAGTCCTGGATGGGAACGGGATAGTGTTGTGTGAGAAGATAAGGAATAATTCCTTATCTTGGAGAGGTAATGTTGGAGAGCCACCAACACTGCACGTGGGATGATCGTGTATTTCAAACAGCATGAAAGCTAGTTTTTAGGATCTTGACTGGATATTAAATTAATATTCATTTCATTTCTACAGGAGACTGCAAGATACGTGTGAGTTTGTCAGTGTGGTTTCTAGGGTGGATAATAAGCACATTTGCTACTGTATACAGATATGACCAATACACAATTACCCTCCTAACATTTGTGAAAGGGCTCGCCAGGCATGCCTTAAAATCAATTTGGAAATATCCACAAATATGTTGTCTGTGTTCTCAAAAATTTAGATATTCCTTTTCTGTTGGCATTTTCAAAGCTTGGGCTGGACTCCAGCTTGCAAAGGAAGGATGAAGCCAGGAAGTGGAGCGCGGCCCTGATTTGCCCCTGGCTTGGCTCCCTCTTTCTTTTTCTGTCTCGGGCGGGTCCCCAGGAGAGGGGTCTCTCATCTTATCCAAAAAGAGTCTTTTCTTTTCTTTCCTCTAAAAGTCAAGTCCCCAGGGAGCAGGGTCCTAAGCATGGAGCCAAAGATGAGGTGTGTGTGTATGTGTGTGTGCATGGGTGTGCAAGCATGCGTATATGTTGGGGAGAGGTTGAGGGACGTGCAAGTGGGATTCAGGGTGATACCTTTCTGTGGGTCCAGATAAGGAGAACCTGGAAGAAGTGGTTGGTTCTGTGTCTTCCTGGCTCCAGGATTGTCAAGTCGACCTTTCTTTCTTCACATTTTCATTTTCACCTGAAACTCTCTGAGTCCATTGTTCCCAACTTGTGGTCCACATATCCCTGAGGATCATGGAGACACTTAAAAAAAAAATGTGTGAAGACATGGATCCTCAACAGATTAAAAAAAAAAAAGAACTACTTTGACCTGAATGTATTCAATTTATCAAATATATGAAGATCCTCCTAGGAATTAATAAAATAAAATTTATTGTAAAGCATTTCTAAATTCAGGGTCAATTAGTCATTATTTTCTCCATCTATAGGTAATAAAACATGACTAGTGTCATTTAGAAGTCTGAAATTTTATTATTTTTTTTAACTTCTGAAGAGTCCTCTCCACTGACAGGATGTTCAGATCCTTCATATGCCCCACTTCTCTAAGCTAATAAAAATCTTGGATTTGAGATTATAACTGCATACCCAACTAGCTTCTGGGTTATCATCTGGCGAGAACATGCCAGTGTCAAAGACATGATGCGAAGACAGTTGAAGGAGGTGGTTTTGTTCAGTTTATTGCAATCCAGAGTATTTCATTAATGAGGAATGTCTCAGGAGAGAAAAAAAGGCAGGGGGCATGGGGTATTATGGAGGCAAGAAAAAAGGAATTCATCCATAAATCTTATGGGAATTACGAAGAAGGTTAGAAACACGTCTCATCTTGAATATGGAGGAGAAAGGGGATTTGCTGCAATTAGCTTTTGCCAGAAACACAGAAGGGTAGGGGCTTTCTCAGCCACTGCTGTTTTCAGGAACATGGGACTCAGGCAAAATTGAACCTGGTCATTGGCAAAATGGTAGGTTGAGTTGACTCAGACACTTTGGCAGAAGTTCTCTCGGATCTATTTTGGGGTCTTAATTTTGCAGTCACAAAACTCAGTTGTACAAAGGTTAACCTTCTTCTATAACTGAATTGAACTAAGATATGATGTACTCTAAGATACAGATGTAGTGAAAAGAAGGGCCATACGTACCCTAATGTTCATAACAGCAATGGGCACGATCACCAAACTGTGGAAAGAGCCAAGATGCCCTTCAACAGATGAATGGATAAAGAAGATGTGGTCCATATATATAATGGAATATTACATCTCCATCAGAAAGGATGAATACCCAACTTTAATATCAACATGGATGGGACTGGAGGAGATTATACTGAATGAAATAAGTCAAGCAGAGAAAGTCAATTATCACATGGTTTCACTTACTTGTGGATCACAAGGAATAACACGGAGGACATTAGGAGAAGGAAAGGAAAAGTGAATTGAGGGAATTGGAGGGGGAGATGAACGATGAGAGACTGTGGACTCTGAGAAACAAACTGAGGCTTTTGGGTGGGAGGGGCATGAGGGATATTAAGGAGGACACGTATTGCATGGAGCACTGGGTGTGATGGATAAACAATGAATCTTGGAACACTGAAAAAATAAAAAAGATATGATGTCCTCCTTCCCAATGATGTTGGGGGTACTACAGATCAGTTACTTCCATGTCAACATAACCATTTAAGATATTGGTCAGCTGAGTATTTCAACTCCTTCAATTCAGAACTGGGTATTTTCTTCTTCAGTATTGATCAAATTACCAGGGGGTTAGGTGTTGTTCTGGCATCAGGGGTAGGTGTTTGGTCCCTCCTTTCTCTATTTATTGCTGAAGAGTCTTCAGGGCCCCTTATTTCTGGCTAAGCAGGTCCCTCTGTGTTCTTTCTCACCTGCATGTTTGCCAGTGTGGTTCCCTGCAGGTCTCCCCAGGTCCACGAACATCTCCTGGCACTTCCCCGGCTCCTCTTGGGTGCAGCAGGAAAGAATCCAGCTTTTATAGCGCTCTAATTTAATTTGGGGAGCTACCTTTAAGAAACGGAACATAAACTTAGGATTTATTGGGTTGCGTATACTGCTGAGTATATTTCCTGGCTGAGAAGAACTTCCATTTTGACTAGGCATCAATGGAAACTGAATGCTTCACTTATAATTTCACACTTCTCATGACTAGAAGAAGTTTCCATGGGCTAGCATCTGTCTCTACACATTTAAAACCCTTCTCCTCCCCTATCCATGTCGCTCTGGTTCTTGTTGCTGTAGGATATGTTCATATCATATTGTAACTTCTGGCTCTGCAACTTTGTGCCATGACTCTGGGTGTTGGCACAGTGGATGCTAGGAGGATTTTTGGCACCCATTTGTATACTTGGATGGCTAGCAAAAACAATTAGACACAGAAATGACTGGGAACCATATAAATATATCCGACTAAACTCAAATATAAGTGTATTCTCAACTCAACTTCCTCTTAGCTGCATCCCAAATATGCCAACAGCTACTCCAACATTATCTGACGGCGGAAGTGTGTCAGAGGAGAAGTTGGAATGGAAGGAGACAATGGTCTCAACCAATTGGTGGTGAAGTTTCCCTTACTGTTGCAAATTTTTTAAAAATATGGGACTATGTGAACACGCTGCTGGGATCCTTCCTGGGACTTTGTGAGGGGGCATGCAAATGAGGGCACTGAAGCTTAAATTTCTTTAGCTTCATGATCAGTCTTCTTCTGTGTGCACAGGAAATTTCACATGCCCTTTCTGTCTCACCAGTGCTGTGGAAGATGCAGGGTATTGTTGTAGATCCTCTCTGAAAACATGTCCCACAGCCATCTCTACTGTTGCAAAGCCATGGTAGATCCACGGTCTTCTCCATGAGGCTGCTGATTACCAAGTGTCAGCCTCCACGTGGAGGACCTCTCTCTAAGCCTCTTTGGGGTTTCTAGAATTTCTTCCCCACCCCAGGGGTTGGCCCAGAGGGAAGATGCATGCCATCTAAGTCCCCTAATTCCTAGACTCTTCTTGGGTCCTTGTTAATGACCTCTTCTTTCTCTGTGTTGCTCAACATCAATCTCTTTTTGAGCCAGGAAGCTATTGTCACCTTATCAGGCATTCTCTTCTCCTTTCTGGTTTAGGGGCATTCTTCAGACTGCTAGCTTTTTGAAGATCAAAGCTCCTTTTCTTTCTCAAAAAGCCTTGCTCTTGCAATGAAAAGACTCAATTTTCAAGACCCTTGTCTCCTTTTTAAAATTTAAAACACCCATTTATGTCCTCTACTGACTTCCTTGTTTTTTGCTGACTCAAAGAGTAGAAGACTATGGGGCCATGAGAGAATTTTGGGAAAAAGAAAACCTAGGTATTATCTTCATGTTTTATCCTGCCAGATTCATTTTGGGGCTTTAAGATCTCTAATTCTTGGCCAACACTTTTCTTACGAAAACTTGCTAAATGCAATTATCAAAGCTTGTCAGGTTATGGCATTGGTGGCTGATTTTCAAAAAACTGTATAAAATTCTTTTTATTTATCAAAAAATGATTTAGTGATTACAAACTATGTTGAAGCTATCTATATTGCTGCTGTTTGGCTGAGAATGCATGTGTGAAAAGACAGGTATGGTTTCCATCCTCATTTAGCTTCCCATCTGCTGGTTGGGTAGACATAGAACAAATATGTAATTTATAGGATATGTAATTACAGTATATACTGCAAAGAGAAGTACAAACTGCTATGAGAGAGACTAGCAGAGAGATTTGATTTACATAATCTCAAAGTAGTTTGGAGTTATAGTGGTTTTGTGTAATAATTATTTGTTGGATGACCAATTAGATAATTGGATGAAGAAGGAAATGGAGTTCTTCATTCTTCCCTTCAGACCAAGGGGCAGAGACAAATTTTTCTAAACTCTCTCTGTGTGTTTTTTGCTCTAGAGACAGATTTCTTTTTTCCTCCTAACCTAAAGACTAGTTGATCCAGAACATTGTCAGGAGGATAAGGTATTAAATCCATTTTCGAGAGAGAGAATGTTGAGGTTCATGCAAAGAAATATCTTTAGCTTCCAGCCCAGCTTTGTAAGTGGTATTATGGTTCCTAATAAGCTCTACTTATCCAAATGGAAATTATTTTACAGATGAGGGAAGTGAAAACACGAAGAAGTAAAATCTTTGTCCTAGTAGTTTCATTTCAGAATCCAAGGCCATGTCTTTCTTCCCTGACATAGGGCCTTAGGCTGTGCATTGCTGTATCTTGCTTGGACACCACATTCAACTCATGACTTTTTTTTTATTTTATTTTATTTTATTTTATTTTTTTATTTTTTTATTTTTTATTTTATTTTATTTTATTTATTTATTTGACAGAGAGAGATCACAAGCAGGCAGAGAGGCAGGTAGAGAAAGAGGAGGAAGTAGGCTCCCTGCTGAGCAGAGAGCCCGATGCGGGGCTCGATCCCAGGACCCTGAGATCATGACCTGAGCCGAAGGCAGCGGCTTAACCCACTGAGCCCCACCAAGGCCCCCACTGTCTTTTTTGGCCTGTGGCTATTTTTAAAGATTTTATTTATTTATCTGACAAGAAGAGAGAGAGAGATACAGAGAGCACACAGGCAGGGGGAGAGACAGAGGGAGAGGGAGAAACAGGTTCTATTCTGAGCAGGAGCCCGACGTGGGGCTCAATCCCAGGACATCATGACCCAAGCCGAAGGCAGCCACTTAACTGACGGAACCACTCAGGCACCCCTCATGAATCATTTTTGAGCACCTTCTTCTGCCATGTTTCCAGGCACCAGGACCACCAGAGGGCCCTTCTAGAAATTTATAATTGATAAGAGTGACTACCACAAAAATAGTTAAAATACACTATGAAAAATATTTCATAGGACAAAGGGCTATAGAAAAACAGAAGAATACGTTCCAGAAGGGGAGACAGAAACAAGGTTATATAGCTGGGGTGTCTAATGTACTAGCCACAGGCCAAATGTGGCAACCTAAACTTTATTAAAAAGAAATAAAACTAGAAATGCAGTTCCTCCTTTGGACTCATCACATTTAAGTTCTCAAAACCAGAATTAGCTATTGGCTATCATATTGGACAGTGCTGATCTGCAGCATTTCCATCATCCCAGAAGGTTCTGTTGGACAGCACAGGTCTTAATCTATGTTATGATGATGTGGTAAATCCAAGGGGGCCAAGGTGAACTTCTGGGATGACAGGCAGTATCTGTTTCTGGAGAGGAATCATCTTTGGCAATCTGTGTACCAGTCAGTAGATAAAAACCACATTAGTTATTTTTAACAGAAGAAATTAAATATAAAGTTAGCTAGACACTGGAGAAATAAAAAAGGCAGAAGAGAGCTAAAGTATCATTCTCAGGGCTTGGGAAACGAAGTGCAATGGTCAGAATGATTCAAATGTAGAAGCTTGAAGATGGGCTGTGTGGAGCTAAAATTAAGACATTTCTTTCTTTCTTTTTTAAATTAAGATTTTTGGAGGGCACCAGCTGTCTGGTTCTAGTGTCTTTGAACTTGGAAGGGAGGTCTTGTGGGGCTGGAACACAGACCTCTGAGGAAGAGATGCTGTTTAGCTGGTGTTGGTGTCCCTGAGCTGGGGAGAAGGGCTCCCCGGGGCCGTGACCCAGACCTCAAAGTAAGGGAGGGGTCCCCTGACGGCTGGCTTGCTCTGTTGTCTCTGAGAGGTCATGGTAAGGTTGGTTCTGGGAGTGCTGAAAAACTGAATCCTGGAATCGACCCTAGATACCTGGAATGAACTGCTACCATGGCCATGGAAAGTGTGCCTGGGGTCATGCTCGAAGAAACAGGAAGAAAACAGGAGGCAAACACAAAGGACTAAATCCCTCTTCCCTCCTTCTGCCTTACAGTCTTCTTTTAGCAAGCCTTTGGCAAAGCCCAACAGGGAGCAGTCTGGCAAAGGAGAAATGTGCTTTGCAGAGTCCCAGCCCAAACATCACAAAGCAGAATGTGGGGAAGGGAGGGGCGGGGTGTTGTATAATAAAGAATATGACTGGCCTTTGTCCCTGGCTTCCAGAAGGAAGATTCTAAACCCTTGGAAATTCCTATGTAATAGGAGTGTCTTTGTTATTCAAGAGCTCCTTGGGTCACACCTGAATTTATGTTATCAGGATGACTCAGATGGGGACTGGTCACCAGGATGAGCAACCATGGGATGAGAGGGTTGGGACTGCAAGTGAACTTGACCTCCAGACAGGGGAGAGGGCCTGAAGACTGAGTTCAGTCACGTGGCCAATGATTTAATCCATCAGGCCTATATCATGAAACCCCGATAAAAGCTGGGTACCAAAGCCCCAAGGAGTTTTCTGCTTGGTCAAGCCCTCAGTGTGCTGGGAGGCTGCTGTGCCTAGATTCCATGGAGAAAGGCACAAAAGCTGTGTCTCTGGGACTTACTCAGACCTCGCCTGTCTGTCTCTTTATTTGGCTGGTTCTGAATTCTATCCTTTATAATAAAACTGTAATCATAAGTATGGTGATTTCCTGAGTTCTGTGAGTCACTCTAGCCAATTTTTGAACCTGAGGACTGTTGTGGGATCCCTTGGATTTATAGCCCATTGGTCAGGAGTGCAGGTGGTGTGGGCACCCCCTAAGTCGTGACAGGCATCCGAGGTGAGAGCAGTCTTGCTACGGACTGTGCCCTTGAACTTGAGGAGTCTGGCCCTAACTCGGGGGGTGGCTCGGTGTCACAGTTGAATTTCCTTGCAGTGTCGCAGGGGCAGGGAAAGGGGATGGATTGAAAGCTCTGAAGCAATTATTAAATAAATTAGCCCAACCTGGAAAACTACTGATTCCGGTGACATGATAGTGTTCTCGAGATTTATGCCTGTGTGACAAACCCACCCCAAAACTTTTGCTCGTGGATTTTTGTGAATCAGAAATTCAGGGAAGGCTCTTCTCTGCTCCCTGATGTCTAACTATAAAGCCCAGAGCTTACCTGCACGCTAGAATTAAGAGTGCGGCTTTTCAGATATTTTTTTTAATCACAAAATTTGGTATAAAGTCTCCCAACTTGAGCTTTTCTCCTTTCTCGGTTGCCCTTAGTTCCCTGGTGCTCTTTGCTCAAGTTCGGGTGGCCTTTGGGCAACCCAGCTCGGCATGTCAGCAGCAGTTGGTGGCTGCTCAGCCGGCCGGCTGGGCTGCGGAGCTCCTAATTTTGGGGCTGACCTTTTTGGCATCTGTGATATTGATTACAGGATTATTACACTCCTCCCTCAACGCATGAGAGCCCATCTCTACAAGCCAGGTCCCAGATACAGAAGCAGAGCCCCGGAGAATGTACATGAGGTGATGGAGGTCTTTGGAGTCGGACGGTTTTAATTGTTTATATGCCGGCTTTAGCACTTATCGTCTGTCACCTTGGACAAGATACAGAACCCTCTCTGTGCCTTGGTTTCCCCATCTATAAAATGGGGTCCTGACCTCAGTTCTCATCTGACTTTGTCACTAACCAGGTATGCGAATTTGTTCATCTCAGTTTTATCATCTGGACGGGATGGTCTCTGAGCTCCCTTCCTGTTCTGCACTTCTAGATGTGAGAGTGTTTTGCAAACAATAAAAGGAATAGTGCATCGTAAGACGTTTGTTATTTTCTGCTCTGCCCCTGAGTCATTCCTGAATGCAGGTGCAGCTGCCGAGCCCCGTGGGCTGGATGGTCTCCTGATGCCGCAGCAAGAGCGGAAGCTCTAGAGCTGGACGGGGTTCGGATTCTCTTTGTGCTGTCTGTCTGGCTAGCAACAGTGTTCAGCCTTTTGAACTCTCTGTTTCTGTATAAAGTAACCTTGTGTGACCCGGGACGCATTTGGCTACAAACCACTGGCTGACAGTGGCTTACAGAGGTTGGACGTGTGTGATCTCAGCATCACGTTTGACAGGAAACCTGGGCATAGGTGGTTCTGGAATTGGTTCAGTGCAACTAGATCGGCTTTTCTTGGCTTGTTCCTTGTGGTCACAAGATGACGGCTATAGAAGGATACCAGCAGACAGGCAGCGTGGGGGAGCGGCTTCTTGTAGTCTAACTGCGGCTTTGGTAAGGCAGGACAAGCTTTCCAGAAGACACCAGCAAAAACTCCCTCAGTTTCCATTGGCCACGGCTGGGTTCCAGTTCTTGCCTCAGCTGCAAGGAATGTTGGGAAAGCCCGCCTAGGGCATTCGGGGCCTCCATCAAGTGGAGGAGAGCCCTGCCCTCGGGAGGGGAGTGGAGGGGTGGCTTTTGAGCCGGCAACCAACTGTGTTTGTGACAAATACCTAGCTCGGGGGGATTGTGAGGATTAGACGGTTTTATTTATTTAATTGTGTAAGTTAATTTCAGGCTTACCAAATGCTTATATAGTAGTTATTGTATGCCAGACGCTGTTTCATATCAACCTATTTACTCCTAACACGGGGGAGGTACTACTATGCTCTCCATTCCCCCCAGTTTCGATGAGGGAGCTGAGGCCCTGAGAGATTCGGATAACCAGCTAAGGGCTCCCAGCTCAGAAGTCAGTAGTGAAGGCAGGCTTCATCCCCGGCCCCAGAGCCTGCGCTCTGACCCTCTGCCCCACGCTGTCTCCCACAATGTGTGCTCTAGTGCATGCGGCCGGCTGCCCTGGGGGGCTGGTTCCCATCCCCCCCAGACCTCCCAATGCAGCCACAAGAACAGACAGATGTTGCATGGAAGGGGCAAGAGTTAAAGCAGAATGTTCCCCTTCGAATGCCCCCCTTCCTCTATCCATTCTAGTTTCTTGTGTTGAGCTTTCCGCCTCTGGCGGATTCCTATCCTTTTCAAAAGAACCCGTGAAATCTATTCTGAAGTTCTCTTTATTTAAGGTACGTATGAAAAGGGTGACTTTTTTTTTTTTTTTACCCTCCTGGTTTTTGGAAGCCGGGACCCCTGGGGAAAACATATTTTCTTTTTATAAGGGGAAAGAGAAATGGGTTGTTGGAGAGACCCACAAGGCCTTATGGGGAGTCCTCTCTGGGAGTTCTCTTTTCCTGCAAAGAGAAAGCTCAGAGTATTGTGAGAATGCTGGAGAGGCATTGTCTTATGACGAGATCCTTTTAAAATGGCATATTCTGAGTATGCTGTTAATTAACCCGGCTGGGATGGCATTGAAAAAGGCTGAGCCTTGTCATGGCTCGTGCTGCAGCGTCCACATGAAGATAGAGAAGCAGTGACGGGGGTTGTTTTTGGAGGACCCCCTTCCTAAGGACTTGGAGGAAGTGAGCCAAGCATTTGTGACACAAACCAGTGACTCAAGGAGGAACAGGAAAGGGCTATCACAAGTTTCCTAGCTTGGGACACTGAAAACACAAAAACAAGGTCACGTGTCCACACAGCGAAGAAAGGAGTCTCTGAAAAGAGAGGAAAAAACAGCCAAATATAACTCCACATAAAGACGATCAGAAAAACATCCTCGCTGGTTTGACAACCAACCAAGAATAACATATGAGTTCACTGAGCTCCAAAAATGGGGGGAAAGATAGAGAAGCCTAAGCCAGCTAATTTAAAAATCAAGAAGTGCGTTTGTCATCTTCATGCAGAGGAATGTTCTGGAGCAGATCCTCATAGAGTAGAGCTGGCCCCTTAAAGTGGGGGTTTCCTGTAGAGATGCCACAGCTGCACCTTTGATGACTCCTTGGATATTAGCGAAACACTTGCTAAATATAGAGGAACGTCAACAAGTCATAAAAAAGGGAACAGGAGTGGGAAACTCCATACAAAAGGTGAGTGGGCAAGAACAAAGACATCCTTTTCTGCCAAGGCAATTATCACGTGCAGCATCGAAGCATTAATCACTGAGTCATTTAGAAGTTCAAATGCCAAATAAGAATAAAAGTTCCATGCAGGAAACTGTCACAGATCAGGGCACTGGAGGCAAAGTAGCACCTAGTATCTGTTTCCAGCGCTCTATTCCATGCAGTGGAAAGAAAGCTCGACATTGGCAGGGACTCTGAGGACGTTACGATGGCCAGGTGGCAAAGAGCTACTCAGGCTGCTGATTTTTTCTTTCTTTTTTTTTTTTAACCTACCGTAATTCTTTCTCTAAGTTTCCTTTAACTCTAAGGGAAGCCATAAAATCTCAGTCTTGTTTTCCCTCAGGGATGTGGGATGCGAACTACATAGACCGTGAGCCGGGAGCAGGTTGGACCATATCAACATGGACCATGCTAGGTCAGAGAAACATGGTTGTTTTCTCAAGATGAGCCAAACACATGCTGATGGACTTCTGCTCTTCCGGTCCGCCCAGATTAAATCCGTTTAATCCCTGAAGGGTCTGTACTTCCTTAGTGCTGTGTGTAGGTGGTGTGGTGCTTGGGTCTACATTACACGTCTACATCATAACTGATTATTAATGGACATCAGACACAAATAAGCACGGCCCCACTTCTGGTAGGACTTGGTCTAAGGAGGCTGCGCCATAAGCAAATGGAGAGCTGTTGAAGCCCCTCTCACACTTGAGGTGATTCCTGCAGAACACAGGAAAGCATCTTACCTTGATAGCCCGAGGAAAACTGGTATCCAGACCCCCAAACACAGCATGATTATTTCTCCACTGTAACCTACCAGATAATTCACAAGCACTCAAAGGATCTGAAGAAACAGGTAACTCTTTATAGAAACCTTATATAAAGAAATAATCTTCACATCATTTGGTCAATCCTCAATCTAAGGCTGTATACATCAATGACCAAGTCACTGAAATGAAGCCGTGATGCCAGGGTGGGGCGAGCTAGTGAACCAGGGAACAGGAGTGGTTCTCAATGTGGGTTTTTCCAAACAGCCCCTTCCAGTCTCTAGGGAGTGCGGCAGCTAATTTTCTCTCGCTGTTCTGGGACTTGTGCTTTTCTCTCTCGTCTGTTGGGAATCCCTGTTGAAAGTGAGTGTTATATGTCAGAGAATCTAAGAAACCGCCCATGTAAAGACAATCCATTATTTTGTGTTCTCAGAAAGAAGCTACTGTCAAACTATGTCATGTCTGAGATTGTAAATGCATTCTGACTTCAGAGATGCTGAAATAGCAACAAAGAGAGCATTTATGATTTGAGGGAATACATATTCACCATTTTCTTGGAACATAAAGAAATTTGGGGGTCTAACAAGCATAGACTAAACAAATACATGCAAGGTAAAGATCCTTTTTCCGTGGAAACTTCCTTTAATACCTGTTTCCACCAAGTGCTCAAATGAGACTTGAGGACAAGATTCTTTGCAGAGACCAGTTTCAAATGTCAGTCACCATTAAAATGCGCCTGGTGAATCAAGTTAACAAGCCATCAAATGTTTCTGTGTTTCTCAACCTGTGACATGGCAGAAAGACCAGCATAATCGATGACAGTAGCAAGAACAATAACGCATCAGCTCCAGGGAGAAGCATGTGTGTGCGCGTGGGGTTCTCCCTGCTCTCAGGACGCCGCTGTCCTCAGCTCTGTTCTCCGCCCCCAGCCCTGTAGCAAGGAGGAAGCCACATGACTTTTGGGGAACGGCTTTGGAAATAACTATTTAAGACAAACTAGGATAGGGTGTGAAGGGAAGAGGTGCTTTGTGTTTGTACTGTTGATTTGGCCCTCGCACATCAAAGTTCTTTGGAAGACTTCTTTAAAAAGGTTACATACAGAATAAGTATGAGAGAGCGTGTTTCACATCTATTGTATGATTTCAAGAATGATGGCAAGATTAATCCTGTCAAAAGAAAAATGGTACTGATACTTTTGAAGCCTTGTGCATGATCTCTCCAAATGGTATTGACCCTTTCTTCTCTCCAGAGATACGGACCATCCTGAACTTTCTGTGAATCACCTTCTTGCCTTTCTTTATACATAGACATTCCTAAACAATATATGATTTCACTTTGCCTGTTTTGGGAATTTAGGGAAATAAAATTATACCATGTGTAGTTTCTTAAAACTTGCTTTATTATTGCTCAACATTCCACATTTTAGATTCAATCGTGTTCTTATGTAGCCAGATCACATTCCTTTGTACGGCTCTGTCATGACTCATTCATACATTGTCCCATTTGTGGATGTTTGGGTTGTTTTGCCTTGAAGAACGATGGTACTACGAGGATTCTCATACATGTCGCTGGTAAACACGTGCACGAGTTTCTCTCGGCTCTACGTCTATGAGCGAGGTTGCTGAGTTGTGGGGTGTACGTGTTTAATTTTACTGTGTGATGCTAAGTAGTCTTCCAAAGTGGGAGTAACAATCTGGCAGTTTACTCCCAACAACAGTGTATGGAGGAATCTGGTATGCTACATATTCGTTTCACATCTGACTAATACTTGATCTTGTTAGACTTGAGAATTTTCACCACCAGGTGGGAACGAATGGTATCTCATTGTGGTTTCATTATACATTTTCCTGATTGTTAATGAACATTTCTGTATATGTAATGGACATTCATATTGTCTCATCTATGAAATACCTCTTCATCTCTCATACCCATGGATTGCTTGTCCATTCCCGGGTTGTTTTTGTTTTTTGTTTTTTTTTAATTTTTTTTATTAACAAATAATGTACTATTAGCCCCAGGGGTACAGGTCTGTGAATCGTCAGGTTTACACACTTCACAGCACTCACCATAGCACATACCTTCCCCAATGTCCATCACCCAAACATCTTCTCCCTACCCTCAGTTTCTTTTGTGAGATTAAGAGTCTCTTATGGTCTGTCTCCCTCCTGATCCCATCTTGTTTCATTTATTCTTTTCCTATCCCTAGGCCCCCATGTTGCCTCTCAACTTCCTCATATCAGAGAGATCATATATGATAATTGTCTTTCTCTGATTGACTTATTTCGCTCAGCATAATACCCTCTAGTTCCATCCACGTTGTCGCAAATGGCAAGATTTCATTTCTTTTGATGGCTGTGTTTGTCTTTTTCTTATTGACATCGACATTCTTTATTTTCTGGATATTAACGTTTTGTTCATTCTAAGTATTATAGATAACTTCTCTCAATTTGTATCTTGTTTTCTCTCTCTCTCTTTTTTTAACTCTTTTTGGCGTCTTCTGATGAATGGAGGTTAATGTGGTTGAATTGATCACTATTTTTTCCCTTATAGTTTGTTCTTTTTGTGAATTGTCTAATAATCCTTCCCTATCCTGAGGACAAAAATGTTTTTCTTTCTTTTTCTAAAAGTTGTAACATTTTCCCTTCCCTATGTCAGGGGTCTATCTGGAACTGATTTTAGTGAACGGTGTAAGGAGCCGATCTGTTTTCTTTCTTCTTTATCTTAATTTTTTTTAATTGCTATCGTATTGTCCCAGCACCATTACTTAAGTAATCAGTACTTACTTATTTGTTTACATTAATGTAATTACATTAAGTGATTACATTAAGTAATTACATTGCTTAAGTAATAAGTGCCACTTATTTGTACTGTCACTCCTTCCGTAGATGGACGCCCTTCTCAGGTCTCTCTGCTCAGGCCCGGAGACAATTTTTCCGTCTGTGCGCCGATACCACTGTTTTGTTTTCTGTGACTTTCTAATTCTTGTCTGGTGGGGCACACGCTAGAGTTGTCAAGTCTGACTGGAATATGAATCGCTCTACGCTGATAGATAAATAGAAGACCTCCTTTAAATTCAAAAATCTTAGGAACGTCGACTTTAAAATATGCTGGCATTGAGTATTATAAGAAAATAAAAAGATAAAAAAAAAAAGTCTTTTCCTTCAATAGCTCTGTTTGAGCCAAATGTACATTCTTTTGCAAATATACACCAGAAAGCTAGGATACACTTTGCTGAAGACTAGCGGTGTTGCCTATTTTTATCTTTACAAAGGTGTGAAGATACATTTGGGTTCTCTTCTTGCAGGATCCAGAAATCAAACAGTTGAAATGGAAAGTGTCGGTGACATACACGCTCACACCTTCATGGACCTCTACTCCCAAGGACATTCATTTCACGCTCCCCTTCCGGTCACTCCAGGCTAAAAAGACACACCTGGGTGAGGAAGTCCTGCCTCAGCAGTAGAGCTCTGGTCCACCCAATTTGATCCCATTTTATTTTAATAAAAAAATATATATATAACGGAATAGATAATAAAGTTCTCCCAAAGATGCCTTCTTTTGAGTTATCTAAAGTTTATCAGCAAAATAACTTTGACTAAGTTAAATGGCGATGTGTCACACACCCAAAACGTGTGAAGCAATTTGAAAAAATATTTTAAATATGCCATGGATTTGTAAATTAATGCAGGGCTCACTGTGCTTGAATTTCCATTTCTAAACTGCTTCATTTGCATGCAAAGAGTGGGCAATTTTTGTGTGTGTGAAAATTTAGCCTTAAGAAATGAAAATCAAAAACTCAGCAACTTGAAAAGAGCTGTTAGGCATAGAAATTGTTTAATCGGTTTCCAGCAGGGCCAATGGTGTTGGCATTTTGAAATACCAGATTGGATTGGCATCCTGGAAAAAAAAATCCTCAGCTCAGAAAAAGTCGCCTAAAAAAGCCACCATCTACAGAGTGGTGGAAGAAGATAGCCGAGATATGACAAATGCCAATGGAACGAATCCTGCGATCGAGAGAGAGCCCGAAGTGTGAAATGAACAAATGTTAGATGTGATAAAATTGCTGTCAGTGCTACCCCAATCATCGCTTCTGACAAATACAATGCCTGATCAGAAAATCAGGTGCTTTCGTCCAAGGGATTGTTTGGCAGGGATCCTTGAGGAGGACTCAACCTGGGTGCTGTGTCTTCAAGCCCGTGCTCTCCTTTGGGAGTATATTAAAAAGGGGCTAATAATTCTCTCCGTGACAAGGTTGAGATCCTAACTTAGATTTTTCGTTCCAGGGTTTTTAAAATGCAAGTTTAAAATAAGATTTCATTTAAACACAGCTCTACATTTTGTGAGGCTTTTGTAGCGCAGACCTTGAAAATTAGACCAGAATACCACATTTAGTTAGAGACCAAGTTTCTTTATTTACAGTATCCCAAAGGAGTGGTGCAAAGTCAGATCTACCTGTTTGTAATACTGACGGTGATGAGGAATACAATAATAATAGGACTAAAACCCCCAATAACAGTAATAAACACTATTGACTCATTTACTTCATACACAAATCTTTTGGGTATGTGCTGTATGTTGGGTACAATATTCGATGCTGGGGTTGCAAAGTGCAAAGCAAGATCCAAGAAGAAACAGATCCTGTGCCCTCAAGAAGTTCATTCATTTCAGTGAGTCTCTTCTTAGTGGTCTCATTTACTTAGCTACATTTCTCCCAAAGGCCCTGCTGACCACAAAACATCCAGATAACAAGGAAGGGGATTATGTCTTTTCTTATTTTTCCTTTAAGTCCATATGGAAGAGTAATGAGCTCAAGGAAGGAATGCTGTTGTCGTATAGTATTTGAGCTCAATGCTTTGATCACCCTGATTCTTTTCCTGACAAGACAGCAAATGAAACAGGGCATCAGTGGTTCAAGTTTCCCTTCCCAGGGCCGGGGATGGAATTCTTGGGTAAGAACAAGAGGACACTGCGACTTCTTCATGCTAAGATCCCCTTTACTTGTGTTGTCGCTGAAAAAGAGCAAACCTCATGGCCCCATCCTCTTCAGACATGAGTCCTGTTTCCTAAGTTCTCAGCACCATGCTCTGCACACACCAATGTTTGTTGATTGAACAAAAGGTTTCTGTGGGATAAGGTACTATAGTATGGTGTTTTCTTTTGTAGTATCATTTTAAAAAAGGAGAATCCAACAGCAAGTGTTAATTTGTGCCTGCCATGAATGTATTTAAAGCCATTCTAGAATATGCTTATAGGGAGATTGAGAGAAATGAATTGTAGATTTGCAGGGGGAAACATTATAAGGATGGGCCCTCTGTAGAGATTCTCAGGCATTTTCCCCTTTAAAAAATAAATCTTTTTTGGCCGTCTGTAGACTGTTTATGGTGTGATCGGTTCAGATTGACTTGAAGGGCTAAGAATTGGATTCTGTTTCAATCCTTATCAATTTGCTATTGACTACTTAATAATCTTGTGACTTACCAACCTATGGTGCATATAAAATAATTAAGTTTTAAAATAAGGCTACACATATGTGGGATATATGCCCTTAAAGAGTCAGAATTTATTTTCTTTGTTGGCTTTATTAGCTCCAAAGCCCATACTTCAAATGAATACACATTCAAACCACACATCTCTGAGCTGACAGCTCATATTAGTTAGGAATGTTTCTGGCTTCCGGGAACAGAAAGACTGATTAATGGTGGCCTAGGCAATAGACACAGAAGTTTTTGAAACAATGAGTAATATGGAGGTAGGTACTTGTAGGTTGGTACAATGACTCAGCAATATCTTCAAACATCTAGGAACCAGGATTTTCCTGTCCTGTTCCTCCCCCCTCAGTATATTTGTTTTTTGCCCTCATGGTTTTACCTCATGTTTGCAATGTGGCTGCCACATCTCCAGGCATCACGTGCTCATGCCAGCATCCTAAGCAGAAACTGAAAACCAGAGGCTAAGGGTCTTATTATACTCAGAAGCTCTGTCTTTATAGACAATAAGGAGAGACTCGAGAAATCTCCCATTTGCTTCTCATTGTTGGGAACGGTATCATATAACCGCCCTACATAGCCGTGGGGGCAGGGGAATGGGAGCACCATGAGCTGTTGGATCCATTAGTACTTACTCCATGGTGCTGGGGAAAGAACCTCCTTTCCTGAGATCTGGTGATATCTGCTTGCTACCTGAATTCATTGTCAGAATTCTGTGGTCAGGGAAAAGTTCATGGGCAGTGTCTGTGCAGACTGCAGGATGTGATGGTGTTTGGCATTGAAAAGACGAGAGAAGCAGTTATGAAGAGGCAGACTAAGTAGTGGGTTGGATCATGTGCTATGGAGACAGAGCACTCAGACTGAATTTTGGATTTGGTGCTTGGTAGTTGTATGACCTTGGGTTAGTGACTTAACTTTCGGCTTTGCAGTTGAATTGTTTGCAATAATCCCTACTCAGGGTGTTGCTGTGCAGATTCAGTGGGATAATATGGGCGAAACAGTTAGCACAGAGCTCTGCATGTGTTAAAGTGGAAGTCTCTTTTACTGTGTCAGACCCTATAGGGACAAAGTGGAGGGCTCTCTGGTGTTATAGGCCCACGAGGCTTTGGACTCACTTTGGGGAAAGCACTGTTTTGAGGGGCAAGAGGCCAGCTTTGGGGACTAATGGCTGCATCATTAACTCACTGTTTAAGACTAAGTTCCATTCTGGGCCTCAGTTTCCTCAAGTGTAAGATGGGAATCATGGTCTCCAAGTTCCATTCAGTTCCAACGTTCTGATGTAATGGTGACCAATTGGTAGTGGACAGCTCGTGGCATGGGTCCCAGAGGGCTTTTAGGGGCCACTGCCATCACACTTGCTGAGAAGACTGAAGACTTCCTGTGCTTTCCCTAATGGCACTCTAATTGTCTTTCTCTAATGGCACTCTCTAATTGTCCCTATGAAGGTGGAGTATAATCGAGGGGACTCCTACCCTCCCCGTGACCCCATATACCTTTTAAAATTAAAAGTAGCCACTGGAATAAGTTACAGGCCTCATCCTTCAAATGTCTAACGACCTCATCCAAAAGTGACTCCCTGGGTCTGAAATCCCAGTGGGGCTTCTGCCCCCCTGTCTGTCAAGACTTGATTTGATATTTGAACTCGATTTTACATAAATAGGGTATTCAGAAATGTTCTTAGTTAACTTTGTACTTATTTAGTTTCAATAAAAACAAGGCAAATGCATAATTAGCATTTTAACAATAAATAAATTAGAACTTGAGATTGCTGTAACAATATACACTGTTAGAGAAGAATTGAAGAACGCAGTCTAAAAATAAAGGCGAACTCATAAACACACTCTTCTTTCTCTCTGGAAATCAAAAACACACCAATCGTTTTATGACAAAGGACGAATCATGAAGGGAACTGAGAACTTTTCTTCCCACCTACTAGTGGGAAGGTAGTCGTGTGGATTTGGATGAGGAACAGTTGTATCCAAAACAATAAAATTGCCCCAAAAGCCTTGATTATTAGTTCCACTTAAATAAAGCAACAACAAGAAGGATAAATGTAAAACTGATGTTAGGAGATTTTTAAAAGCTGCAATCCATGAAAACTAAATAGTCGTTTGCAAAATACTGTTCCAATCAACAGAATTGTTTCCTTCAGAAGAACTGTCGGAGGCCCCCCTAACTGTCCTGGTGCAGCTTGGAAATTGTTCTTTCTTCCAGTGGGACACGAGGCGGTTCAGACGCTTCATGCAGTCTGTCATGTCCTAAAAAATTCTGAGCGTCGTGGTGGAATAATCAGCCTCAGATTTAACGTTACAAATTTTGCAAGGCCTTTTGCAATTAAGGAGGATTTGGGGCTAGTGACAAAAGCAGGCTGTGCCAAGATGAAGTGCACCAGGAGAGCCCACCGTAGGGTGGGACCCACGGCTCACACCAGCCCGTGGCACTGGCTCAGACTTTTGGAACTCTGGGGGTTCCCTACACACTTTGATTGAGGTACAACATAGCACGGGGGCAAGTATTAACCTGTGTTTTGACTTTTTCTAAATTGCTTCCTGGTGATGTATCTGGGGGCCTATACGTCTAAGGAACAGAGTAACAAAACTCACAAACAGAAATAGGTAAAATAATTCCAGGGCGTGTGAAACGATCCACATTCTGAAAAATATTTTTCTGCATTACATGATTTGTAGAGGAAAACGGATTCAGAACAGAGATCTTGAGAGTATTTTAAAATATGAAGATGTGTGTGTGTGTGTGTGTGCGTGTTTGCATACGTATGCACACAGTTGAATTTTAACTTCCCTGATCTTGGGGTGAATCTGGTAATGACATTTCTTCTGAAATGTACTTGATGACTTGCCTTTTTCCTGATGACTTGCCTCTTTCCTGTGAACGTTTCTCCCTACCCTGACTCACCAGGTCCTGGGCCCCACTTTGGGAGGAGTGTTAAGAAAATAATTGTGCTTGATTAAGATCTGTGGAAGGACACTTGGGTATATTTAAAAAGTCCCCATAGCCCGCAGTGAGGTGGAGTTGGGTAAAAGAATAAAAGCATGTTAGTAACGAAAAACTAATGAAAAATAATCTAGGGACAGGCTAAGATGACCGGGAGACAGGCAGGGTACACTCAGGCCAAATCTCATTAAATAGAAACGGATCAGAGGGAGGGAGAAAGCAAGTGCATTGGATCTTTGCAAAAGCAGGGATCTGTTCATCTACAGGGGCTGCCTCTGGCTCTGAGCACTTGGAAGCCCATCAGAGATTCAGAACTGGAAGTAGTCTCCAGTCACCAGGTCTAACCCCGGCACCTTGCAGATGAGGAAACCAAGGTTGAGTGCTTTGCTTAAGGTCCCAGGCAAATCAGAACAGAAACAGAGCTGGCACCTGTGACTCCCCGCTCTCAACCTGGGGCAGCCCCACCATGGGAAGTGACCTGCTTCTTCTAGATTGGGTCTCTCCTGCCCACAGAAATTTCACTAGGAAATTAGAAAATGAAATAGAGGAAACCAGATTTTACAATTGACTGAAAAAATGGTGTGGGAATAATAGCAAACAAAGGTAATGTTTTGAAGCCCAAGTTTCTCAACATTAGCAGCACGCTGGGACTACCTAAGGAGCTTAAAAATAAATACGATGACAGACATCTGTGTCAGACTAATTTAATGAGAATCAGTGTGAGTTAGGCTCTGACACTGATCATTGTAAAAACTCCCAGTCGATTGTAATGTGTGGCCAGAGTTGGTATGAAAGATCTGGGTTTGAATCCTGCCACTATTAGCTGTGTGGCCTGAGGCAAGTGACCTAACCTCTCTGAGCTTCGCTTTCCTCATGTGTGAAATAGAGCGGATAGAGCCTGCCTTTTAAGACTGCTGTGAGCTTAGGAGAGATAAAGCCTATGACTTTCCTGACACAGTGTTGCCTGACAAACAAACAATGTTTATTTCTTTTGTAAGGATCTGAATCTTGATTCAGGGATTAAAATGAGAGAATCAGTTTTTATTTTGTAAACTATGAGTGAGTTTCCTTTTCTAGTGTGTGCCTAACTCCCTGAGCACATTCTCAAGAATTCTTTTTTTTTTTTTTAAGATTTTTATTTATTTATTTATTTATTGGACAGACAGAGATCACAAGTAGGCAGAGATGCAGGCAGAGAGAGAGAGGAGGAAGCAGGATCCCCGTGGAGCAAAGAGCCCGATGTGGGGCTCGATCCCAGGACCCTGGGACCATGACCCGAGCCGAAGGCAGAGGCTTTAACCACTGAGCCACCCAGGTGCCCCAAGAATTCTTATCAAATATTCAAGAACAGTTTTCAATTTCCAAAATAAGGTGTTGGGGCAGAGTATGTAGCCACCAAGAAATTAATGCTTAGTTCATTGACCAGTGGGATTCTGGTGGGTGGTCTGGAGGAGGTGAGCCTCCTCGTTGGCATTAGAGGGTAGCATAGGGCTTTCGAGAATGAGACCACATGGCAGCTAATACACAAATACGACTTTAAATGGCATCAAGTCACATGTTGAGAAAAGCATTGCCTTCTCGATTCTCTTTCAGTGATACTTTGTGTACTAGGAAGACATTTTGCTTGTTAATATCACTCATTAAACAGAAGAGATCTCAGAGCCTTTTTACTTAGAACTTAACATTATTTCACCTTTGTTCTCTTTCTGTGTATGTTGCTTTTTATTCAGGGCAAGTGGCGCTGGTTTTCCATTTAGAATACTGAATGTTTATAAGGAAAAATGGGCTAGGACTCTTCAGTGAACAGTGTAGGAATGATAAGCAGATAGGGGGAAATTTACAAAGGTGGGAAAGTCCTCGGTTCTCACCATGCCTCGTCTGGGAGACCTCAGACTGGAACAGGAACAAACTCTTTCTGGGACTCGGTTTCCTCCATCCTAAACTGAAAGTGGTAGACTTGACAATGCCTACGACTGCTTCCAATTTAAGCATGTCTGATATTCAAATTCCTCACATTTTGGGCTTTTAAGGATAATCTTGTTCATTAAAGATATATGTATAAACACCCCATGCAACAAGGGAAATGGGATAGAAGTGAACATTTTCTCTACTTCATATCCTCATAGAAGAACATGTGGGTTACTGGCTCTTAATAAAGTCATTCTTTACTGGGATCTCTGCTCTTCTACCAGAGTTTTCTTCTCTTGCTGTTGGACCCTATTCATTAATTTTAAAGATTGTTGTGATCTGGGTGATTACCTGCGTTCAGGTGTAAAGCCCAAGCCAGGTGTATTCTGTTGTGAATTTCCTGGGCAATTAGATCTGTGGATTATTGCTGGGTTAGCATATTTCTCTCCTTTTAGCACTCTTAAGAAATCTGAAATACAGGACAGAGTCTTGCACTGCAGAGTAGTAGTAAAATGCTAATTGGTATCAACCAACATTCATGAACTGGTTTGGGTAGAAAGGTGGCATCAGTGCTATGCCCATCGCTAACTGTGTGAGTTTTGGTCAATAGCGCACAGACGCTGAGGGCGTAGGGGTTTGTGTCCTGGGCAAGAAGGACGTGGGACCCTCTAGGTCTTCAGTGTTGTTCCCTGAGATTGGTGCTTGCTGGGATAGGCCAGAACTGGGCCAAGGCTCGCAAGGCATCTAGGGCGCAGAATTTTCATAGGTGGTCCCAGGTTCCCAGGCGGTTTCTCTGAAAACTGGCTGAGCGTGATCTTGGGTTTTCTCTCAGCAGCGCTCTGGGTGGGGAGGACCTAATTCATCCAGTGCAGTTTCCTTCCTGCTTCTGTCCTCCCGGCTCTATACCTTCACCCTATGGCTGCATGGTCATTGTCAGCCTTCGGTGAAGGTCTCCCTCCTCCTCTAGCTCAAAGTCTCCTTTCCTAGTGGGGACTCCTGCACCACCCTGTTTTGTGTGGCTCCCTGGGATGACAATGTATCCTTCTGGTATCCCAAGCCTTGTTCTAGATCCTTTCTGGTGCGTTATTGTATCTAATCCTTTCTCCATTATCTTCTGTCCTCTGCAAAGGGGAAGCTTGAGGCTGAGGAAATGACCTAGTTCGCTCCCAGGTGATAATGGGATCTGAAATAAGCAATTTTACGTGACTCCAACCTGCAGAGAAGGTTTTCTTGTGAGTTTTTTTTCTTTTGTTTTCTAAAAAAGAATGAGCACATGGGTGGTAGGGGAGGGCTAGAGGGAAAGGGAGAGAGAGGTGGGGGGCTTGATCTCACGCCCCTGAGATCTTGATCTGAGCTGAAATCAAGATTGAGATGCGGAACCGACTGAGCCACCCCCGTGCCCCTGCAGAAAGGTGTTTTAGCATTTTCCAACAGAGGAGAAATGTTCAGGAATTTCCCTGAAGACCAGAGTATCTGGGATCCATGTGTTCTTATTTTGGCGAGGGCTGGGAAAATACTAGTGACCAAACACTACAGTTCTTTTGATGGCAGTAGGTTTGGACGAATAAGAAAGAGGTGGGTGCCTTGTTGGGAGTCAATATTGAGACTGGGGATTCGTGGGCCACACATCTGTGGGCAGCCTCGGAAAGGGAACAGGGACCTTGGCTCTGGAGTTGCCGGGGGATCCACGACTCTTATGGTGGGTGGCTCTGGGAACGAGACTAAATTGTTTGGAAGTCTGTGGAAGTGTGGTGGTAAGGAAATAGCGAGTTTTTCAGCAATGTATTCACTCACAAATACTTGGTGAGCATCTGCTAAGTGCCATACACGATTCTCAGCACTGAGGATACAGAAGAAAACCACCAGATGAGAGGAGAGCCGGGCTCTCTGGAAGCTGGAGAGATAAGCCAACATTGGAAGGTAGAGCAGAGAAGGAGTATGCAAGGAGACCGGGAGGGAAGGACCAGAGAGGTGGCTGGAAAATGGGCAGGGAATGGTGTTAGGCAAACCTAGAGAAGAGAGTGTTTCCGGAATAGAGACGGGCTAGAGCTTTATCAGAAGGTACAGAAATCTGAGGTTAGGGGGCCTGCAAGAATCCTTGTATGGCCTGCCACCTTACACCCTGACAACTTATGACTTTTCCTCCTTGGCCTTTTCTTGAGAGGCTCTGCTCTAATGTTCACATCTCGCGAGAGCAAATGATGGGCAATGGTGAGGAGGCATGTGTGCGTCCCCGCCTGCAAGGGTGCTGGGCTCGTGCTGCATTCTTCTGGGAGGCAAATTCTGTTGCCTGTGGTGTGCTTTAAAATGAAGCGTTTGAAGTGGTATTCTTTTTTGGGGTCAAAACAGATCTAAGCGCCATCCGTCAGTGTGCCGAGCTGCGAACAGAGCAGCGATTTCCTGAGACGAGGTGTGTGTCTGCCAGGATCAACCGCAGGCCCTGCCAGATCCTTGTGGGAGATGAAATGCCAGGGAGCAGCCTGCTACCACAAAGAGAAGCGGAATGGCAGCGACACCTCCAACGGCAGAAAATTGAGAAAACGTTCCTTGGAAACCGGTTCCTCGTTGTGCAATCATGACAATACCAAGACACCAACCCATTCGCTCCGGAGAGTAATTAACAAGTGCCACTTGTATAGTCTTTGAGGGTTTAGGAAGTGCTTGCAAGGATGTTACCCTATACATTGGGTTTGAACTTGGGAGCCTGTGGTCAGCTTTGACAAGGATGCCTCGTGTGCAGAGTGTCCCTTGTCTCATTTCCAAAGTGGAGCCATGGAAACCGTGGCTGTCCCCGGGGATGGGTGTCCTGCCTTTAAATGACTTGCTTCCCAACAGTTTTGGAACTAAGAAATCATGACTCTGAATCATGAGAGTATGGGAGAATTTCTATTTTTCTCCTATATATCTTGGAGTTTTCCAAATTTTTCTGTGATAAGCATGGCTACATTTGTAATTCGAAAAAAAAAAAAGTTGTTTAAAAAACCAGGGGAAGCAAGCTTCTGAAATACACAATGGGATTGGCCACCTGCTTTGGTCCAACTTCCTGGGTCAAAAGAACCATTGCATTTTTGAAGAGGGGCCATAGAGTTCATGTAAAGCCATTCGTGCACCAGTGTGCATTCGTGCAAATATGTGCAGAGAACACAAGTAGCAAAAGTAGTGTCCTACTTCTTTAAAGTGGATACTTGGAAAGCTTTAACACCAGCAAAGCAAAGCCAGAGATGTCCATCCTCTTACATGAAGTGAGATGGATTCTGAATGTGCTATTTTCTCTTTTAGATAGTTTTTTTAATTAAATAATATATGCTTCTTAAAGGGAATGTGGCAAATAAAAAGAAAAGGAACAATATTCTATCCATTAAAGATGATTCTCGAAATTCCCCCTCCCTCCCATCTTTTTAAATGGACATGGGTGGGTATTCTGTTTTTGTTTTGCATTTATTTTTATTTGAACTTCTAAATTTCCTTTTCCAGAATCATTTCTTTAAATCTGAATAGTGAGAGTAACAATTTATTATAAAATCTTTTTTGAAAAGCTTCATCTAGAGTGAAAGAAAGACTGCTTTCCACAGGTATGGTTAGGTGAGCTTTTTTGAAGGGATACCCCACCAGAGAGCTTATAAAAAAAATTTTTTTTTTAGCACTTCCCCTGTGTTGATTTCCTAATTTGAATTCTAAATAAGGAAAAAAAAAAAAAAGGCAGATGAGTGATATATCACCAGACCCTTTGCCTCTGCAAGACTATTTCTGTATCATTACTCAGAAAGATGACTTGGCAGGGTATAATATGCTTGGTTTACAACTTTGTCCTCAAAATATGTTACTCATTGCTTCATTGTTATTTAGCATTTAGTATTAAAAATTTAAGAGACCAGACTTTCACTTATTTGTGTGTAAAGTCATTTTTGTTTCTGCCTATAAGTATAAAATATATAAAAATTCATCTTAGTAGTTATACAAGATTGGGTCAGCCCCAGAGGTCTCCCCCACCCCAGGGATTTCCTTGGAACATGATAATCTGTTTCCAATTTCCCATTTCTTTTTCTTTTTCCTCTTGAGGAAGATTTTCTTTAACTCTTAATATTGGACATTGAGTTTATTCCAATTGCTATACTTTTAAAGTTTGATCTCTATGTTTTTTTTTTGGTTTGTTTGTTTTGTTTTTCTTTTTTTAGGATTTATGTATTTATTTTAAAGAAAGGGAGGGAGAACGTGTGTGTGGGGCGGGCTGGGGGCAGGCAGAGAGAAAGAGAAAGAGAGAATGTAAAGAAGACTCCCTACTGAGTGCTGAGCCTGAAGTGGGTCTGGGTCTCATGACCCTGAGATTATGAACTGAGCCAAAACCTAGAGTCAGAGGCTTAATTGACAGTGCAACTCAGGTGCCCCACTATGTTTTCAATATTTTCTCCCATAATTTTAATTTTTGTCTGGATTCTAAGAGAACTACTGGAATTTGCCCTCTGTACTATTGATCAATTTTCTGCAATGACAATTATGTCCTTTACTGCCTCCAATTATGATCCATTATTGCTTTTCTAATTTTTCTAAAGTCTTTAATTTGACCGACGTCACTTTTTAACCTTCTTTTGCTGGCTTTTCACCTCAATTATTTCTTTCACAGTGATGTCCTCTTTTTGCCCCATGGAGTGCAGTTCATTGTGTATTTAAATCCTAATCCCAGAGGTGCCTGGGTGGCTCTGTCGGTTGGGCAGCTATCTTTGGCTTGGGTGGTGATTCCAGGGTCCTGGGATCGAGCACCACATTGGACTCCCTGCTCAGTGGAGAGCCTGCTTCTCCCTCATGTCTGCCTGCTGCTCTGCCTACTTGTGCTCTCTATTTCTCTCACAAATAAATAAATAAATCTTTTTAAAAAATTCCTAATCCCAGATCATTTTTTCTTAATTCCAGTTTTTGTAGTAAATATTTTTCGGGAGTCTGCTTATCCTCTGAATTTTTGTAATGATTTCTTTCATATTTTGATCCAAATTTTTCCTTGTTCTTCATGTTTTAATATTTTTCTTTTTGATTTACCCTCAAATAGAAAGGATATTTCACTTACTCTTGGCCTTGTTCTCTGGTGCTGGTCCCATCTCTTTCCCAGAGGTTGAGCTTGATTTAATTTCGAGGGGGACTCTTTAGGACTGAGATGAAAGTTCCTTCCATGCTTCCTGGCTTTAACATTCTGAAACGATGGAATGCACAGAAGTGAGAGCTCCTAGCATGTGCTGCTACTAGAGCTCCCATGTCCTTGCCCCCAAACCCCCTTATATGACATCATCTGGAAAAACGATATCTCCTCTGATAGTAGGCATTACTTCCAGCTTCTCTATATTTCTTGAAAAATATCTAATAGGGGCTGTGGTATAATCTGATGGCTCCTTGCTGAGAATGTCCTAATCTGGGTATACACCCCAGTTCTACCTCTGACCACCTTTGTGAACTTTACTGAATTACTTCATATTCTTGAGCTTTACTTTCCTAGAATGAGATAATGATACTGCTATTATTTTTTTGTTGCAAGGTTAAAGAGAGATAATGTTTGTAAAGTGCATTTTAAATAAATTTTAAATATTAGTTGCTGTTATCATTATTAATATTACTATTCTGTCTTTAAATACAGGGATAAAGAGAGGCATTGATTGGAGTGGAGGATATGAAACAGCGCACTGACAGCTTTGAAGAGAAGCACCCCATGGTGGAAAGGCAGCTGTCCAATTTTGTCATTGACACAGATGTTGAATTCCTGAATCTTGGTGGACAATAGGGGAATATTTTCAATCAGGCACAGACATGGTGAGTCACAAAATGGTTTTCCAATCTGGTTTGATAGGCTTCTGAAGTAGTAGAACTTCCTTAAGATTCTGATAAGAGTTTGATTGCAAATCACAGTTTTCTTATTGCTGTGATGTTTCATCTTCTGGGTCTTTATAGGTATTTTTGTAGGAAGGCTGATGGTGGTGTGTCCACAGCTATTATCCAGTTGCAATGTTAAGTGGGAAGTCTGCAGGTGTATTTCTCAGTTAGCTTTCAAATACAAATTACCAAATTTAACCAGTTAGATGCGTGAAAACAAAATATGTTGCATGAGTGATTTCTTTCATTTCTTAGAGCTCTATAAGTAATTCCATTTTTATCCAGATTTTACTTGTTAAATTCGTTCTAAGTCAGGGATGATGGAACCTTCTCTTTTGTTACCATGTTGATATTCTGTCATTCTCCTATCATACCATAATGAAATGGCATGTTTTGCATTCTTATGGACCTTTTAAACCACTTATTTGTGTTTTCTATTAGCATCCTTCAGGATCAAAGACAGAGTTGAATTCAGTGGCCTTGGCATTGACATTCAAATATATTTGGAAAGGATGCTTGAACTTTACTGTATGATATAGCACTCCTGCTGAATCCATTGTTATTCTAAAAAAAAAAATAGATCTTAGGATGTGGGTGTTCTCTTTCTGTTGTGGAAAGATAGATATATGTTCAGTTGCAGTGTTTTTGAGATAACCTTGATGTGACTCACCAGAGTTCAGATCGCAAGCTCCTCTGTTTTTCTGTTGATGGAGAATGCTGGGAGAAGCTTATTGGGTAGTGGATGGAAAGAATCGTGCCCCACTGGGTAGGGGCCATACTGTCCAGTCTGAGTTTTGCTAAGGCTGTGTCCAATTACCTCCTAATAGATTTAGCACCGACATGGCACTTAATTGTAAAATGTTTTCAATTCTCTGAAAAACTCTCCTCAGATGTAGGTCATTACCATTATCACCCCATTGTCCACAGAGTGTAGTGTAATTCCATATGTCCCCTGGGTTTTTGGTTTCTCTAGTCAATTCATTCCCATTAATATTTACTGAGGTGACATTTGGTTTCTTGGCCCATGACAAATGGTGAGGTTAGAATGCCTTGTTCTGTGGTTTAATGTTGGGACATTGGACATGATGCCTTTCTTTTGAGCATAAGAAGTACAAGGAAACAAACCAATTAGCCCTTCAAGTGAGTGCTGAGGATGCCAGGGACATGTGGTTAAGTTACATAATGATGAAAAGTCAAAAGAAGTACCATCCTAGGGCTGAAGAAAAGAGGTCACTGTTTTGGGGACTTGGCCTTGTCTTTAGATCTGCTGTCATTCATGGGAACTGTGGAGGCTCTGGTATCTCGGATATCTGTCTTGATGATAAATAAATCAATGGAAAGTTAGGCAGTAGCTTGAAATAGAGTGACTCAATATAGCCAAAGGTTTTTCCCAGCAATGCTATGCTGGAAAGTGTCAGTACCTTCTGCCCCCTTGTCTCTCGGCCTAATCTGCCAGTTACAGGAGTTCCTTTCTTCTTGAAAAGTCCATGGTACAAAGCACAATCCCCCTTAGTTTAAGTTAGAGCCATGTCTCTGGAATTAGAGGCCTCACTGACCTGTAATGTGGGAGTCTTAGGGGAAAAGGGGAAGGAGGAAAATAAATTGACATTCACTGTGAAGCCACAGTGTGAGAGATGAGGCACGAGGTGCTTTTCAAACATTGTTTTGTTTAATCCGCACAACATGCTGCTCCTGTGGCATCACCACTCCCCTGATGGTTTTACTGTTATCCCCTTTTTCATCGATAGGAAGCCAGGGGCAGGAGATGTGTTTCACCTACTTGAGGTCCCATGGTGTCTGTAAGTCCAGTTCAGTCTTGGTGAGCCAATGGTTCTCAACCTTTAGCAGGTATCAGAATCTCCTGGACGGTTCATTAGACCGCAGACTGAGGGGACTCATTCTTAGAGTTGCTAATCAAGTTGATTTGGGGTCGGACTCAAGAATCTGCATTTCTAACAAGTTCCCGGGTGAAGCTGATATTGCTGGTTTAAAGACTACTCTTTGAGAATCTCTATTCCATACCATACTGTATTTTCAGATGCATGAGTCAAACTGGAAAGGTGGGCCCAGTTGACTGACTTCCTTGATTTTAGCCCTAAACATCAGGCCATGTCCTCTTAAATGAACCTGGCCTGCTGTTGCCAATGTTCCCTGGGTTCCTGCAGAAGCTCCACCATGGTTTTGGTCTCCAGGTCTCAAATTAGTCCATTTGGTATTTGATGTTGCCACCAAAGTCTTTGACCATTTAATGAATGAGATGTATGCTTATGGAATATAGTTGATGACTAGACTTCCTTGCTTGATCTGGCCTTGGATGAAGTTTTTATCCTGACAGCCCTGCCCATTTAAATCATAGCACCTGTAGGGTAGTCACATGAAATTTAGGTATAAGAACTTGGAGATGATTTTTCTGGGTCATACCCAACACAGCCAAGGCAATTCCATGATACCAGAAAAAGAATCACAGTGGTCCTAGGATGGAAGATTACTTGTAGGATCCACAGTGGACAGTTATTTTCAGATTTGCTATTTATGCTTGTTAAAACACATTCCACATCTCCGAAAGGGAAGTGATTTATCTTGGTCCCAGGAATGGCTCTGACTATGGCAGAGGATTAGACGCTGAGATAAATCTCAGATTCAGGTAGGACACTGACTCTGACGTTATGCCATCAAAATGGATGCCTGTTCTTTCTGGGTCATCTCACTTGCTTTTATGGACTAAACGATCACCCAGGGACTCTCGGTCTGGCCTCTCCTATGAGATCTAGGCTCGACATTTCTAACGGGGCATTAGGTATCTTTTTTGTATGTGTCTCACTGGCTCACTACAGTCCACTTGGTTCTAGTTACTATGACTGTATAACAAATGAGCCCCAAATGTAGTGACTTAAAAAATGTCAACCTTCCTTTTGCCCCCAAATCAGCAGTTTGGGTAGGATCTGGCAGGGTTGATTTATCTTTGGGACAGCTCAAAACTGAGGGGCTAAAACTATTTTTCTGGGTTTTTTTTTTTTTTTTTTTTGCCTGCATTCTATTATGAGATAATTAAAATGTGTTGATTAGGAGAAGAGAATAAACATTACCTCTCAGTGGAAAGAATGCTAGTCATGCCATGAAAAGAACATGTGATATGTACATACACCTATGTATGTATGTGTATCTATGCATGCAGCCAGCTTCAGAAAATAAAATCTGGAGTGCATTTTTCAGTAAGTGATCAGAGATGGTATTCATGAGCAACAGGATGGCCAGTCAGTCATTAACATTTTTGCACACATTCTGAGATGCTGAGCACATTTACAAAGGTAGAGAAAATCAAAAGTGAAATAGACTGAGCTCCTGACTTAAGAAAGTATTCAATTTAAATGTCCAAAAGGTAAAATAAAAAAACACAATCATCATCTTTCTACCACAAAACAAACAAACAAATAGGAGTAAGACAAGGTATCATATTTAGGATAGTGCCATGCTTTATCATTTACAAAGAATTTTTACATACATCGTCCATTTACACCGAGATTTTATGAGAGTGTTATATTAGTATATAAAACATATTCCTAACATGTTAGAGTTTTGGGGGAATTTTAGGTAGTTTGGATGATAGAGTTGGGAATGGTTAACTTCGATTTCATGAGAGAGGATTCTTTAGTAGGATCCCAAGAGAAGAGGAAGTGACTTGAAGAAGAGGCACTTGAAAGTCCTTTTGAGGAAAAGAAATAATAAAAATTCAAAATGGGGCAAATAATGCAGTTTTAGGGAGAGGTAGGGAGTGGTAGGGAGAAGCAAAAATGTAGGCTGCTGTGGGCAGAATAATGGAGACCAATGGGTGAAGAGAGAGGACATTTAAATAGCAGCTCAAATTCTTGATGAGGGCTCTTAATGAAGTTCTGAGGCAGTTAGGTATCGTTATAGAGTCACCCAAAGGACCATGATGAGATTACAGTGGTAGCTGAGGGAGGATTTGTACTGCTGGGTGTAGGGCTGGGAAGCCCTGTATCCCAGATCCATGACAGGTAGTAGGGAAGGTTAGAGTCCTTACCATGACTGTGGAAATGGAGAAGAGTGTTATAATTGAGAAATATTATTGGGAACCTAGTGAAGTGAGTGATAAGGGAATGTCCTATACTTTCTTGAACTAACTGGGTAATTTAGACATCAAGATTCCCTTATGTCCTATGACAGACATGAGTTTATTATAGATAGTAACATGGATTTGACATTCGCTCTTCAATTAGCCGATCAAGCCTGCTCCTTGAAGGCAAAGACTTTATCTTACACAGCACAGTGCTAACACATGGAAAGAGCTGATAAATGCCTTGGATTGGCTTCCCCCCCAAAAGGAGACTGAGACAGGGATTTGAGTGCAAGTTATGTGTTTAGGAGGCATGCCCACTCAACATGGGCTGGAAGTGAGTATTACGTGTGATTTTAAGCCAGTTTTCCTCGGTGGTCAGCTGGAACTCAGTCTTGCTGGGGGATTTTTAGAGATATCCAGAGTTACCCATATTGAGGGGCAAAGAAGGTGGGGGTGTTTATCCCCTTACTCCCATTCACAACTGTTGAGAGTTGTTTCTGAGGCATTAACTTGCCCATATTTCTTGTTTGTTCTGCTGCTATGGCAGACTACGCCCTCTGTCAGAATCAGTGAGCAGTGTGTGAAGTGAAAGCCACCGTGTGGTACTGGCAGGCATCAACTATGTCTGCTATGATGAACATGGAACGGATAAATGAAGGAACAAGAGGACACACACACACACACACACGCACACGCACGCACACATGCACACGCGCATAGGGCTCTTACTTCTTCTCACCCACCATTTCCTACTAGAACGTACAGAGTCTTTGGGTTTTTATTTTTATTCAGGCCCTTCCTTCCAGACTCTCAAGGTGCCTTCCTGTTACTTCTCTGTCCTTGAGCGTGTTTACAACATCTCCCAATTTAGTCTCATTTGCAAATTTAATTAACAGGCTATTTACCCCTCTTCTGGATCATTAATGAAGATATTAAATAAGACCAGATCAAACATCCATCCCCAAAGCCCTCTCCTTTTCCCTTGCCTACCATCCCTTCCTCTTGCCTTTTCTCTCAACTCAGCGACCGTTTACTGTCACATTGGCCCATGGGGACTTCAAGCCATTTCTTGGTCCTTGTCATAAATCATAACCAAGATAATTTGAGTGAATTTATCAAAGAAGATTTGATGAGACGCTGTGTTTGATGTGCCATGCTCATCACACAGTATTAGCTGCATTTCTTTTGCCCAACTGATTTTTCATTTCTCTTGGCAAATAGTTTCCTAAGGAAAGCATTCAGACAAATTTTAATAAGTCCTGGCATTGGTATGGTTGAGTTTTATTGTGGGGAGAAAAACTAATGATTCCTTCAAATGTCACTTACTTTGTAACCGCATTTCTGTGAGGCGTGTGAGAACATACAGTTCTGTTTTATAGGTGGGATTTGGAACATGCAGGCCAATATACAAGTCCTGACTCTTTCACTGACGGCTTCCCAAGCCCCACGCGTCTCCGCCATGCTGTGAGGCCTTTTGACATCTCTGACTATGGAGACAGCCCCCTTCCCCAAACTGTCCAAAAGGTGGTAACATCTTGACTTGGCCATACAGAAGAATGAATCATCCCAGCTTTAATTCAACACACATTTCTTGTGTCTCTCATAACAAACAGAACAAGAAATCATAAAAACCATAGTTCATTGAGACACTCTAGTACCAACATTTACAGAATTTATGGAATTATAGAATTTGAGAGTTGAGAAGGACTTTAGAAGTGATTGGCCTCCGGCATCTTCCTAGGCTTGTGGCCATCTTGAAAGTGTGTACATGTTTGTGTCCTGGGGTCTCAGTCCCTCTTTCTATGTCTTCACATCTTTTAGCCTCTGTTGAGCATGGTGATTGCTTCTTCCAATTTAATTCATCCCTTGGTGGACAGAAGGACTTCTCAGAAAAAGCTTTTTTTTTTTCTTTAAGTTTTGAATTGAAGTTAATCTTTCTGTAACATTCACTCATGCATCCTTCTTTGGTCTGAAACTACCAGGAAGCCATCTAATGTCTTTCTTCACACTATGCAGTTCTTCGGCAACTTGTCTGTCCTGCCAAGAGACCTTTGGCCTAAGTGTCTTTGGTTCTTGCCACAGGTACTCAAAGGCACTGGTTTCTACCATTCTGCTAACTGGGCTGAGCTCTCCTGGACATGCTTCCTTTTTCCAACATCCTCTTAATGAGTCAGTCACTTGGAACTCCTAAACCAGGTGTATTCTAATCTGTAAATGTGCAGTTGATTTTTAAAGCCTTTAAAAAATCAATCAAGCAATCAGCAAGAGTTTATATCCCTTAAATGCTTCATATAAATACTTAAATATAAAGTATGAAGGCAAGACAAACTCTGCAGAGGCTTGGGGATCTATCAGTATGCACAAGTTTAAGGGGGGGAGAAGCAATTTTATTAAATCTCCATCTCGAAGCTCTCATCAAGAAGGAAACATGTGGTGTTAAAAAAGTGTGCAGAGACATCTAAAACAATGAGGCTCAAGTGTGGGAGACACTGCTGACACCCTCGAATAAATCAAGTCATTGGGGCCAAAGGGCAGTGGTAGTCATGGTCTTGGCCGCAGTCACATGTTTGTGGGGGGGAATCAGCCAGTTGTACTTACGGATGTTCTTCATGAAGTCATACAAAATTATGAGATTTTATGAAATCTCAGCTCTTCAGTTATCTTAACATTTCATAAGATTCAATGAGGAGGACGCAGGAAGTGCTTATTTTGGTTGCTAAAGTATGATCATCACCTGGAGGAAAAGCCCGCATGAGATTGAGCTGTGAATTGATCGAGCCGCTTTTTCATGGAATACTGTTTTTGCTTGAAAGAATGACTGGCAGAAAAACTAGAGCTATTCAGATTTGTGTATTTGGCAGACATTTTCTCAAAAATGAAAAAAGTGAACCTGTCACTTCAAGGGAAACAACTGACAGTGTCTCTTGCCTATGATAAAAATTTAAGCTTTCAAGTGAAAATTAGAATTTTGGAAAACTTCACCACCATGAACTTGACAGCTTCACAATACTTGAAGACTTTTGTGATAAGATTGGTGGTGATATTAACAAATGCAATTTTTTGATATTGTATAATTAAATGTGTCAACATTTGGAGGATCTATACAACTTGGAGAACCAATATTTTCCAAATGACGAATGCTGATGATAAAACTCATGTATGGGCACCCGATCTATTTAATATGCAAGATAGACCAATTGATTTTAATGTAACAGATTATAAACATTTGACTGATATGGTTTGACATTCCATATTGCACCTGACCTCTAAGGAACTACTCTCATTGAGTGTTGCATAGTGTCAAAGAAGAAAATTCATACTTATCAGAAAAGACTAAGAAAATACTTCTCTATTTTCTAACTGTATTACAAGGCCAGGTAGTCTTAATTCACCTCAACAAATCAAATATATCTCAACTAATTATATGCAGAGGCAGATATGAAAATCCTACTGTCTTCCAGATACTAATGAGATTTGTGAAGATATTTTAAAAAGTCACTTTCCCACTACCTTTGTTTTTGTTTGAAAAGTATAGTTAATTTTCATAAAGATACAGTATTTATGGTAACACTTAAGAGGATTATGATTGTTACCTTAAAATGCATTAAGAAAGAAATATTTTGAAATTTCTCAGTTTTAACTTCTAGTACAGTAAGAACGGATAGATATAACCCATATAAACAGAAGCTCATTGGCATCCTAAATAATTTTTTAAGTGTCAAGGAGTCTGGAAATGGGAAACTTTGAGAACGATTGAACCAAAACAAGAGTGGATGACATAATGGGTAACTGAGTAGGAGGAGGGAGTAAATCCACTGGAAAGGATGTAGTTATGGGGTCAAATGTGCAGGCAGCCAAGAGGGCTGAGAGAGGAGGAGAATGTGAGGATTCGTGGTGATTGGTCTGCAAAGAACATGTAGGGAGGACACAAAGGGTTTAGGACCAAGTCCAGAAAAGAGATTAAAGGATTGAAAAACAAAATTTATGATAAAAGGCAGAAGCACGTGTATTGAGAGCTTCAAAAATGAGAAAATATTAATACAACTGTTAAATTTCTTATAGCCTTTTGTGCTAATGACTAAATAGACTTAAACAGTAGTGGGGGGATCAGAGTCATGGAGAGGGAATGAAATGAAGATTATTTTTGGACTCTTGAGATATTTATTTAGTAATAATAATTTATCATTATTAGGTATAATCTATGTGCAAGGTAATATACTAGGTACATTTAATCTTCTTTCTTTTAAAGATTATATATATATTTGTGTGTATATATATATATATATTTTTTTTTTTTTTTTTTAAGGGAGAGAGAGAGAGAGAGGAAGAGAGAGAGAGAGAATGTGTGTGCATGACCATGGGGCGGGGACAGAAGGAGAGAATCTTAAGCAGACTTGGTGCTAAGCACAGAGCCTGATGTGGGGCTTGATCTCATGACCCTGAGATCATGACCTAAACAGAAACCAAGAGTCAGATGCTTAATTATGCCAGCCAGGTATCCCTTTAATTTTCAACTTTAAAATTTTTTTCCAGCTTTATTGAGGTATAATTGACAAACAAAATTGTAATGTATTTAAAGAATATAATATGATAATCTGATATATATATACACATTGTGAAATGACTACCACAGTCAAGTTAACTAATATCTCCATCATCTTAGATGATCATCTTAAAAAGAGTTACTTTTTAGTATGTGTGTGAGAATGCTTAAGATCTACTCTCAGCAGATTTCAAGCACACAACACAATATTATTAACTTTGGCAACATGCTCTACATTAGATCTTCAAAACTTGATTCGCTTTATAACTGAAAGTTTGTGCCCTTTAATATTTCCACACTTTCCCTAACCCCTAGTTCCTGGCAACCCACATTCCATTTGTTTTTCTCTGTCTGGCATATTTCATTTCGCATAACGCCTTCGAGTTTCATCCATGTTGGCACAAATGGCAGGATTTCCTTCTTTTTTATGGTGGAATAATATTTACATATATACACAAAAATAAACTCAGAATGGATTAAAGTTTTCAACATAAGACATGAAACCATAACATCTTAAAATGAATTTGTTTTTGCATATGTGTGATTATTATAGATTTTAACTTTACTTGAGTAGAGTTCAGTTAAGAAAGGTCAAATTCTGGTATATCCTAGACTTGGTCTTAGACAGGACTTCACATTGGGTTTCAAACTGATAGGGACACTTTCCTAAAAAAAATTTTCTTTCTTCAGTTTTAGATTTTCTTCTTCACCTTTTTTTGTGACATTGTTTTTCAAGCCTCATCCAAATGATGCAGTTCATAGAAAGCATTAGAGAGAATCCTTTCCTGTATATTTTTCTTGGGTACTAAGCCAGTGGCCTCCACTTGAAGGATGTTTGATCATTTGCCCTAAGACATCTTTTTGCTAAGCCCTCAATCCTGCTTTTCCCTGACATAACAAAGCCTTACATAGAGATTCTCTGTCATGACAGTTTCATTATTTTATTTTATTTTTTAAGTAGGGTCCCACCTAACATGGAGCCTAAAGTGGGGCTTGAACTCACGTCCTGAGATCAAGACCTGAGCCAAGACCAAGAGTCAGATGCTTAACCAGCTGAGCCACCCAGATGCCCCTGTCATGACAGGTTTATAACTCACCTTTCCTCTCAGTCCCAATTTGACACATGAATTTTTGTTCTTAAATTAGGGTCATATTTCTTCCCATTTCTTTGAGTAAAGCATATGAGAGTTTTGTGAATCTTTATATTTTTCTTCATGTTGCATGTATCTATGTAACCCTTGATTTACCTTTTCCCTCCAGTGATTTCTTCGAACCATCATTTCTTCCAGTCTCATCCTTGTCAAAGTAGTATAAAATAATGTATCCTGGTGAAGAGATTGACTTTCTTTTACTTCCAGCCAGACACTGAGAATAAATCTGCAAACTTGGTGATCAGTGGTTGGGGGTGAGGACAGGCTGTGCACACCCCGGGAACACTGAGGGCACTGAGACCTTTTAGCAGAAAACACCCACCTGACTCACCACCACTTGCTTAAAATCCTTTATTCAGTACTTCACAAAGTTGACCTCATTGAAGTCTTACAGTGGCCCTATCCCAATTTTTCACCCGGAAAAACTCACCCTCTGCAAAATTAACTAACATCAAGAATTCAAAGAGAACCAGTAGCAAAACTGGGATTTGGACCTAGAACTATCTGACCTCAAATCCTGCCTTCTCCACTCTCTCTATGGATGTTTAAAATACAGAAGCAAATCTCGACTCGTGGCATGTTAGGCAAAGCTCGACTAATTTTAGCCTCGTGAAATTTTGTGCTAGGAGTTTGACATTACATGTAAGAAAATAAAAAAAACTGCCAATTAAAAATGATAGATAAAAATAAATCAAACAGAATCACCCTACAAGTTCTTCTTTTACAGAATTTCTGATTAAATGTTCTAGGTTTCAGTTGAACAACTCAAATTCCGTCTCTGCTTTCAGCTTTCTGTACAGTAAGACATTTTAATTTTTCTTGGCCCCAGATAGGAAGTTTAAGTACATCACCTACTCACTAATATCCCTATTCAGTTGCTCCTATGGGCTCCAGCTGAAATTATGTCCATATGCTTCAATGGAAGAAACAACTTCTTGATTTGTATGTGATGTTAACGGATATTGTATAATTCATTCACTTTACATGTTATCTTGGATTGTAAGTAATAACCAAGCAGAAAATCTTCATTTTTCAAAAGCATGTATATGGTAAAGAACTTGTACCAAGTTAAAAAAAAAAAAAAAGAAACAAGTAAAGGAGAGAGAGAGAAACAACTCTAACCTCACATACCCAAAACGTTCTTTAAGACACACATGGAATCTCTTAAATTACATTTGTATCAAATTAACTTGGGTGGTCTGAGCGTCATCAAGCATGCAGAAAGGGTTCCCATAAAAAGCTAATTTAGGAAAGTCATTAGGGCATTGACAATAGAAGCAACCTGTTCCCTTGTTGTCAATGTGTTTTCTTTTAGGGGAGACTTGCTCTTTCCTGCCCATGCTGGAAATATCTACCACTCTCCAAGAGCTCAGCCTTCACATCTTCATGGGTGGCTCCAAAGGGCTGCCATTTTTACCATGTGCAGAATGATAGTTTGTCTTTGTTTTTCTCAAATAGCTTAATGACTAAAATACCGTCAGGTAGACTCGTGCGCACGTTAAAGTCGAGAAGTCATCAGACCTCTTTCTGCACAACGGCAGTTCAGTTGTTCATTAGGAAGTGAATACCAGCTCTAGAGAATGTGGTCTACCAGGTTGCTGTCTGCAGTGTCTGAAGGAAAGAGTTGAATTAGGAAGCTATAAACAACAGAGGTCGATTGTGAATGCTGCTTGCTGTTGGGTGGGGGAGAGAGAAAACAGAGGGTGTGGTGGGGGCACAGCGTTGCTGAAGTGCATGTTTAAACAGGATAATCACAACTCGGCAGGGGGAGCCCCTATTTTTGCCTCCAGAAAGGCTAAAAGTACTGATCTCAGCTAGAATTTACATATTGGCTTATTAAGACAAAACAAAATTCACGAACTGTAGTTTTCCTCTCAGGACATACTTCAGAGGCCTTGGAAATGGAGTTGGTCTGTAGGACTGAAGAACAGATGCTTGATTCCATCTAGTTCATTTCTAAATTGTCCATCCAGGTAACATGTTGGACATGTCCCATTTTATACACAATGAGTATGTATCAAAGACTTACCCAGCAAGTATTTAATTGTGGATCTTGTGCCAGGTGCTGGAGATCCCAGCAGTCTGAACCCCTCTTTTGGCTATTAGCAATGCCTGTCCCTTCAAGGATCTATATAATCAGGAAAGGGAGCTAAGAAGCAAAAGCTTTTCTCCCCCCTCTTCCTATACAGGGAAATTCCAATTCTTCTTTACTGTGGGTTTCTTCTCTGTGTGTGTCCCCTGTGTACTCACCCATGATACCCTTTCCCATAAAACATTCAGGGAAGGGAGACCCAATCACCTCCCATAAAGTCTGCTTACACATTCCAGCTTTCCCGATCCTATCAATCTTTACATTTTTATATTCTCTCAATCTAATTGTAGCCTGAGTCAGAGTTTTACCAGTGGGATTTGGTATCACAGTGCATGGGGCTCCTGTATCAAAGAGTTCTGGAAACTTCCTTTTTGCATTCCCTGATCATTTTACCCACTTTTGTGGGAAAGGCTTTGGGTCTTCAGTGAGGGAGTCAAGGGGACCCTGAGTCAAGGGACCCTGGCCTTTTTGATGCATTTGTTTACCCAATGCTACAAACACAAGTTGTTGGCCAGATTTCTCATTGTAATCTTTGCCTTCGGGCTTTTAAAATTTCTTCCGACTGGATAATAGATGGGACTGTTTGGGGCCCTCTCATGTTGGGGGACCAATTGGGGTATCTTTGGCCCACCCATCCTTTGGCAGTTCTATCTTAAGACCTTTGTTTTAACCCTTCAATGTCCATTTTAGTCATCCTATTTCTTCATAGATGTATAAAAATTTCCACTCTCCTCAGTGAGTCCCATGACTCATGCCTTTCTGCTTCTTCTTTGTCTTGCCCCATCAGTAATTGCTTTGTTCACCTTATTCCTTAATAATCACTTAAAAATTTCCACCCTGCTAAAACCATTTCTTCTTCTCTCCACTGCCTTTCCCTATTCTCTTGTTGATGAAGCTAATTTTTAATTAGCATCTGTAAGGCCCGTAAGGGGAAGCTGAGACAGTCCATTAGGTTTCCCAAACTGTCCTTTGGTTTTGTAACAAGGTTATTATATGGGGTGCCCATGTGAAAGGGACTCCCCCCCCCCCTTCACTGTAGCATTTACCATGATAGATCGGGGTAAGATTTTTGTCCATTCCACCAGGCTGGCTCTTCCCTCAGGAATGATCCCTGTGTGTCTGGGTCACACAGCTGTCCCATAGTGAGCTGTGGGTCCTGTTTGAACTCAAACATGCTCTTCCACTCTGCTGCATTCAAAACCAAAGACATAGCCCCCAAAGTTGCCTCTCTCACAATCCATTTCCATAAAGTTCCTCAGGAAACTGATGATACTGGTCTACAAAATGAACATCTCCTTGACATCCTACCCTGTGGTTTCAATAGTCTCTTGGTTTTGCCCCCTCACCACATTGACTAACGTCTTGGTGACCAGAGATCTTAGAGGTGCTTTTGCTTAGCAGATAACAATAACCAAGGGTTTTATTTCTCTCCTTTTACTTATTAGTTTGCATTTCCTTAGGCATCCAATGAACCTCTTCACCCCACACTGGATCCATCTCTAAATTCCATTGGTAACTTTTCCCTTCAGGAACTGATTGTGACACGGCAGCTTCTCCATACCATGGGTGGAATGGATGACCATCTGGCCACTCAGGAATCAAATGTCCTTTATCCCCCTCATCCCTTCATCCATTCTCTTTCCGAACCACATGTTTCTGTGAGCCAGAACCAAACTATCAGATCTTACTGACACCAGCTGTAAAGGGGAGAAACTCAGTCTTCTATCTTCCTGTGTAGGGGAAAACCTAGTTCTTCCCTATTGTGTCTCTCTTTGTCCTGTGTATCTCTTTCCTTTCACAGAGAATACTTTACTTTGGGTCACCAAATGTGGGAACAGCTTTCCCCCAAACAAGTAATTCTCCGTGACAGCAAGGGTGGGGGGTGTCCTACAATTTAATTCAATTCTGAGGTTATCTATTGGGAGATAATGTTGGATCCCACAGGTAAAGGGCTCAGTTCCCTCTCCCACCACACACCCTAACACACACATACACACTTCAGGCTCCAGGGCTAGGTTGTAACCTGTGCTTCTGACCAATCAGCTATCAATCAGAGGTTTTCTCCATCCCCTCCTCAGGTTGATTAACTTGCGAGAGTATCTCACAGAGCTCACAGAGACATTTATTTACGTTTACCAGTTTATTAAAAGATATGATAAAGAATATGAATCAATAGCCAGGTGAAGAGATACAGAGGGCAAGCTCAGGGAGGGTCCTGAGCCAAGGAGTCTCTGTCCTCAAGGAGTTGGGATGCATTATCCTCCAGGTTTGGATGTGTTCCCCAGCTTGGAAGCTCTCTGAAACTTGTACTTTTAGGGTTTTATGGAGGCTTCCTCACGTAGGTGTGACCTATGGTTAACTCCATTTCCAACCCCTCTCCCCTCTCTGGAGGATAAGGGGGGGACTGAAAATTTCAAGCTTCTAATCATTGTGTGGTCTTTCTGGTGACCATTCCTTATCCAGGAGCCATCCAAGAGTCAACTTATTAGAACTCTTATTTCTCTTAATGATAAGTGCTCTTATCACTTAGGGATTTACAAGGGTTTTAGGAATTCTGTGCCAGAACCAGGGGCAGGCACCAATATACATATTTTCTATTATCTCAAAGAAGCCTTCCTTTATTAATATCCAACACTTATTCAACAATTACTTGGTGCTAGGCACCGTTCTGAAGGCTTTCCTTCCACTAAATTCATTTAATCTCACGATACCATAAAGTATAATATTAACTCCATTATTATCCCCATTTTACACATAAGAACCCTGCAGCACAGAGAGGTTAAGTGACCTGTCCATGGTCACTTATAAGTGGCGGGATTGGGGCTGGAACCTAAGTTTGTTTCTGGTGTCCATGCTCTTAACTCCTGAGGGGTTTTGTTCATGGGTCAAGCTCCCTTACTAGCTTGGCTTCAAAGGTTGATGAGTGGCCCTTGATTCCATCCTGACTCACTGGCTTTCCTCAGAACAGGAGTGCATGCTGATTGTGTTTTCCTGTAGCGCTCAGTAAGAGAACCACCCAGGTACAGACCAGCTCTTTCATCCACTCTGCTTCGGGTAGGGTGCGTGTGTCAGAGTTACGTGGGGGGTGCTAGTCAAAAGGCAAATCCTGTCCCTGCTTCTAGGGCAAGGCTTGGGAATATGTTTCTATGACGAGTGGTCCTTCTGGCTGAGGTAGGTGACCCATGACCACATTGGAAAAATCGATAACGTTATAAAGGCAAATTCCCAGTCTGATTTCCTTCCTTCCTTCCTTCCATCCTTCCTTTTTAATATTTATTTAGGAGAGACAGAGGGAGAGGGGGGAAGGGGCAGACGACAGGGAGAGAGATTCTTAAGCGGACTCTGTCATGAGCACAGGGCTCCATTTCAGGACTCTGAGATCACGATCTGAACCAAAACCAAAACCAAAACGAAAGTTGGATGCTTGACTGCATCCCCTCCCACCCCGCCCCAGGCATCCCAGTCTGATTTTCTTTCAAGTACCTTCCAATGGGTTTCCCAAGGGCATCCTGTTTTGTGCAAAGACGGTGACTTTATGGGTCCAGGAATTGAATTCTTGTTTGTCTTATACCTTCGACCCTTCCGAACTCAAGAGTTTTCATGTGCAAAATGGGGAAAAAATACTTCTTTTGCCTATCTCAAGAGTGTTATGACAGCACTTTGGAAACTCTAAGGTGCTATACAAATATAAGACATTAGTATTCATTGTTGTTTTTCCTGCTTATCACAAGTACCGCCAACTTCACATATGCACTGTTAATAGCTGCTTTCAAATTGTGTTGACATTTTAGGTGATTCTTAATGGACTTTAGTGTATTTCACTTAGGGGCTCTGTGCTGCTGGGTGTGGCTGGCTCTGGGAGCATGAAGATGAAGGGGGAAGGAACCCTGAGAAAGGAGGCTAGAGGCTACTGAATAGAGTTCAAGACCAATGTAGCAGTCAAGGCAGACTTGGGGTCAGTTTAATGAGGTGCCCAGACCAGAGTCTTGGCAACAAGTTGTCCAGCTCTAGAATTGGGATTTGAGGCTTTGTGTAGGACAGGAGCCTGAAGTTACTGTAAAGCTGGAGCTCCTTAGCCAAGCCCTCTGCCCAGAGACTCTCTTGGCCCGTGATGGTCCTGTGTCTGCCCCAGGGAAACAGAGGGCCACACGTGGAGGAAAGAAAGGTGGTTCTGGAAGTGTGACCCTCTACAAAGAGGCTGCTCTTGCCTCTCCCACTTTGATTTAGCCTGTTCAGAAGGAAATCAGCACTAGGCTGATTGCCAAAATGCCATTTAATTATTTTTAAATACCACAAAACCAGGTTAAAAAATTGTGTTAAGTAGCCATCATTAAGGGACCCTCAGTGACTGCCTAAGATTGATCAAACTTGCCCTTATAGTAGCAAAACCTGAAGTGTATGTATCCTTCTGAACTGTTATAAGGTATTTAAAAATAATTTGTCCTTAAGTATTTTTTTTAAGATTTATTTATTTGAGAAAGAGATAGATAGATAGAACAAGCAGGGGGAGCAGCAGACAGAGGGAGAAGCAGACTCCCCGCTGAGCAGGGAGCCTGACATGTGGCTCGATCCCAGGACCCCGAGATCATGACCTGAGCCAGAGGCAGAGGTTTAGCTCACTGAGCCATTCAGGTACCCCTGTTTTCAAGTATTTAAACAGTTTTCTTTACATTTATATGTACTAAGAGGAAAAAATAATATTAGCAGTGATTACCTGAGGAAATTTCAGGAGAGTCTTTGTCCAATTTTTGTATTCAGAAAGAGCTGGTTTATAATTGCTCCTTAAATCAGCCTCTGCTGTGTGATAGCAACAGTTGTATTTAGGTGAGGGAGGAGCTGTAAAAAAGACAATGCCGTTATAGTCAAGAGAATGTTAATTTATAAATACATTATTTCATAAAATCCTATACCTTTCTTAAAGAAGGAGAAAATCAACCCAAATTTGGATTCATGCACAATGGTGTGCTTGACAAATGACAGATTTTTCAGGTCCTTTGAAAGGTCCAAATTGGAGTTATCAGTGCTGTAGAGGAAGGGGCTCAAGATGATGTCTTCACCTGAGATATTATGCTCCACAGGCCCTAGGTATTTTAATCTGGTCTAAAAGATAGAGGGGTCAAGAGCAGGAGAGAAGTCAATTAGCCAAGGGGTGTTTGGGTGGCTCAGTCAGTTAAGTGTCCGACTCTTGGTTTCAGCTCAGGTCATGATCTCAGTGTTGTGAGATCGAGCTTCATGTTGGGCTCTGCTGGGCATGGAGCCCGCTTAAGTCTCTCTCTCTCTCCCTCTGCCCCTCTACCCATCTCTTTCTCTCTCCCTCTCTAAAGAAAAAGTCCATCAGCCAGTCATTTTGGTCTCAATATGTTTACTGAGCACAGCCTGCCTGCAAGGAGGGACTGAATCTATGGGTGTCCAAAGCCACGTGGGTAAAGGGTTGTAGAATTGGAGGACAATGACCAAGTTGCTACCAAATGCCCCTCTTTCTGCTACTTCCTGTGGTCTCTGGGGGTGGTAGAGGGGGAACACTGGGGGCTCTTTGGCCTCTAGTAATTGCCAAGTCATTATAAATATTTGTATCAGGAGTAAAAATGGTATACTTGCCATAGAAGTCTGCTTCCAGCTGAGCCCCTTAAATGTCTCTTTCTGCAGAGCTACAACCCTAAGGGCCCCCACATAGACATTTGGAAGCTCTGGCCAGTGGGGCTTGCTCCCACCCAGAGTAGTAGGACAAACTGGAGGGGAAACTGAGAAGGAAATGCAGATCAGACTTGTTTCTCTTCTGGGTGCTTCCTGTCACCAACCATTCTCTCTCGCACAAACACCCAGTGCCCGCCAGCCTTGCCCTTCTTCAAGGGGGCCCATTATCCATCCCTTCCCCTTCATTATCCTTTCTCTTCCTGTTTTCCTACCTTCAGATGGCAGCAATCAGCTAGATGTCTCTAGGGTCAAGGGCATAGAGAATTCACAGGAAAGCACAAATATCTGTTAGCAAGGTGAATGTGTGGCCGCCCTCCAGAACTTGCTGTTAGAAACAAGATATCTGGGCAACGAAAAAAAGAAAGAAAAAACAATGCATCTCCAGACACAGTGTTTCAGTCATTGCAGCTGGTGTGTGTGTGTGTGTGTGTGTTGGGAGGAAGGAGAGAGAGCAGTTACAGGAGTGGTTCTCCTGGAGCCAGTATGTAAGGCTTGCATTAACTCTTGAGTTATTTATTCAACTATTTAATTCATGTTCATATGTTGTGTGTATTCATTCAGTGATATTACCTTTAGATAGATCAATTTTGCCTCCTCTGCAAGTACCTGAAGCTGGGGTTACGTGATGTTACTGGATCAATGATTTTGCACAGGGTGTCTTGTCATTTCAGTGAAATAACCAGGCTTTAAATCAACAATTGATTTGACTTGACTCAGAAAGAGATTCTTTTCTGGTAGAAACTAAGTATGGAGAGCCCAAGAAGGCAGTGTCTCCCTCTATAGACTGCTGGGCCCCTAACCCAACCTATGTACATAGAAGAGCTTAGCTAGCTAAATATATACTTTCTTGATGATGAAAATGACTTTTGTGGCAATTATGTAAAATATTTCAGGTGAAAGAGATTAGTATTATTTTGTATGGATATATGACCTGTGTTTGTAATAGCAAACAGCTCAGAGTTCCTAATCTGTTGGGAAGCCAATCTGTTATGGTACTCAAAGCATATGTTTCTATTTATTTCGTTACATTTGCTTACTTGGAACATGGGGCGAAATCGGTAGAAGTTAGAAGAGATTATAGAGCTATGTGGTGACAAACTCTATGATCTTAGCTTTTGGTTCTTGCATGTGAAAGTGGTCTGTTTGTCATAGTACCCAAGGGTTTCCCAATGGAGTTCTCCATTCACCCATTTACTTCTTTAGGGAAGAGTGGTGATTCCATGGTGTGCTTTGTGTTAAACTCTTCCACAGGGGAGGAAAAAATTTATAAATCCCAGTCCTTCCCACCTAAGTGTGAATCTCTAGAAGAATGGTGTTCATGTTCAGAATTAAAACAAACAAAGAAACCATGAAACAATCAAAATTTCTGCAAAAAGCCTAGTAATTTTCAGAAGTTAAAATTTAAGAGGGTGGTGTATTTTATATAAATATTAATTTATGTCAGTTTTATAGCAGTCACCATTTTTTTGTTAGTTTTTTTTTTAATTTTTCCAAGGCCTGAGAGATTTTTAGGAATAGAAAATTTCTTCACATGTTGAAACTTTTTGGTGATTCCTTCTTTTGAACATTTCCATTCAGATGAATATTAAAATGTTAAATGAAAGAAGGGAATAGAGAAACTATAGGCCAGAGAATAATAAAGCTAGGGAAAGAGAGAAAGATGCCTACCATTCCAGAGTTCAATAGTCTAAACTCCAGCCAGTGAAATTAATATGAAAGTGCAGTGCAACTAAACTAGATTGCTTACACAATTTTCATCTAGTCAAATTCCTCCCAGAATTCCTGTTTCCATGAATGTGTAGCTTTCCTGGACTCAAGAATCAATCTGACTTTTACCTTGAGGAGACACATATCATATATGTCCTGAAAAACACAAATGCAAATTCAGTGAAACTCTATATTGAACCCAACTATATTGAATCCCTGTATATAGCAATCAAATTGGAAATCCAGGTCTATTACACGCACATGTAATATTTCTAGAGTATATCAAATTCCTTCCTATATCAAATTTTTTCCTCGGGTTCCTAGAAATTTAATATAAGCAAGTTTCACTCTATTTGAAAAGAACATGATGCAATATAATGTGTTTTTCAATGAATAGAATTCTTGGCAATTCAATTTATGTTCAGAACTTCTTAAAGGTGACTCACTTCCTAGAGGCCTCGCATCAGAGTTCAGTTCTGAGAACCTAACTCAGGTAAAAATGTGTGTGTGTGTGTGTGTGTGTGTGTATGTGTGTATGTGTGTGTGTGTGTGTGTGTGTGTGTGTGTGAAGGAAATCAGAAAGAATTTTGGTAATTCACATACAATCATTTTAAAAATAACCATGGCTTATCCTGGTCAAGTAGAAAGGGGTTGTATATTTGAGAGGGACTTCTCATTGGTGGGAACTTGTGCCTTCTACCTGTTTATATCCCCAGCATACACAGTAGGTGCTTAGGAAGACTTGGCTGAATTAATAAGTCGTCTGGTGACAGGGCCATGGTCACAGGCACAAAGAAAACTTGTAAGTCATCACTTTCTTCTGCCTCTGTGGAGCCAGTTTGTTTGTTTTCTCTCTCTCTTTTTCATCTACACCTGTAATCTGAAGTTTCTTTCCTTCAATAACCCAAAATTGTTAGTTTCTATTGTTTTACATTTTCTCCAGAGTTTGCTTTTATTTATCATTCTTAGATGACTAATCTCTGATTCTAATTTGTTCTAATTTTACACACACATCTATATGTCATGCAACTTGATTTTGGTTATTGTTAAATGAAATATACTGTTGTAGCCTGTGTTCAGCATCATCTGAGTAGCAAACCCGGCCCGTTAAAAATGATATGCACTCATTAAAGAAATTCCATTTCAAATCTTGGAAAGCCTACATTAAGAATACTTTCTCGTATCACTCTGTCAATCTTTCCTGCACCTGTTAGCATGTTTAGAAAATGGCTTTTTATAATTCACTCATCTTGTTGCAAGTGGAAAAAGATTCACAAAAGTAATTCCGATTATTCAAATTGTTTTGTAAAACATAAAATTAAAAACATATCCTATAATAAGCACTAATAAACTCAGCAACTAGATATAAATAAAATATAGGTTATTAAAGTATTCTAATATGATGGGAAGGAGTTACGGGCTCATAATTATCCTTGCTGAATGTAAACAGTTTTGGAGATAGTTTTAACTATTTTTAGTGCTTGAAATCTCGACGCTTTCCCTGGGTAAACCGTTAAGATTGGTTTAGCTCCTGTCGTTACAGTTCTTGTTTTTTTAACTCCCCACACATAATAAACCTATGAACTGCATTAACTGTAATCGATATGCACGCAAGGATGTAAAGGCCTTTCGTTGGCCCTCTCGCTGCCTCAAACAAGAAGCCAAAATGAGTATGACGCCAACTTCCATGCAAGTAATCAGGGACGCCATTTTTCATTTGAAAAGAAGTCCTCTCCAATAATAGAAATGCTGAGAGCGGTTATTACAATAATAAATGAGTTGGCAGGGTGATTTATGCCTGAAACAAATGTACCTTCTGATGGAATCCTCTTTAATTCCTTATAAATCCTGGGCTTAGTGGACAGGGTCTGACTCTGGGAATCTGCCAGTTGAATGCCCACAGTACTTTGGATTCACTTGGTTCATTTCTTGTGGACCAAACAGCTGTTTTCGATAGTCTTCCCGGCAGGTAACTGTTTGGGGATTAGTAATGCTTCACATAGTCATACATCACAAGAAATGGATGTGTAATTACATTAACTCTGCTTCATCTCTTTGGACTGACTTATCCCAAATCACTGATATTGGAGCCATTCAATGAGAATGTTCCATAAACTGGTTTAATTTTTTAACAGCAACGATCCCTTACATTAACACAGTGCTTTTAACTCTTCACAAAGGCTTCTGAAGGTTTCTTCCTTTAATTTGTCTCAGAGTGTGCCTGAGTATGTTTTTCTGAACCTAGTGTTCCTGAGTGAGAAGATCCTTCTGGAATCCACCTCAAATTAGAATCAGGTGTGAACATCTCTAGGGTCTGAATTAAGTTCTGAGGAGTACTTGGAACCTGGAAATTGTCTGTGCAGGATCATGGAATTTGAAGCTGTTGTAGACCCTACACCTGAGAACAGATTCCTGGTGATCTCTGAGAAAGAGTCAGGAAAATACTCCACCCCGCAAGGAACACTGTCTTTCATACCTATGAGTCTTTGTTGTGTTTTCTCTTCACTTAGAATATGCGGTTGTCAAAAGACAAATGTATCCTAAGTTTAGCTCAAAAAGTTTACCCAAATTTCTTTCGATGTCCTTAGAAATTCTGTAGTATTTTGTATCTTTCTAATTGCTTTTCTATTTGTTGAAGTTGTCACATCACCTGTCTGTAGCTTCAAAACACTGAAAATTATGAATTCCATGAGGGTGAACTTTTCATATCCCCACTATTCTTGGATAGCTCTTTCCTTGTCCATTCCCAACAGGGGCAGAGGCTGTGACAATATTTTACTCTCATGTCACACAAAACATCAACCACAGTGCTTTGTACATAGTAAGAAGCTTAATAAGTTTGTCCTGAGTTAAATTACATTTAAAGAAATGAATGATAATTTAAAAAAATGGTTGTGGTTACAACAATTATTGCATTATAAAATATTATTGCTTAACTTGTTGATTTCATTCACTCATTTAATTACTAAGTGTGTACTATGTGTTAGGTATTGTTGTAATTGTTGGGGAACACAATGGTGAACAGACAAATAAAACTGTGAGTCCCATTTTAGTGGGAAAAGACCGAATAAACAAAGAGACAGATAAAAATGATAATTTCAGAGAATAATACATTCCATGAAGAAAATGAAATTGGGAGATTGTGATGGAATATGCCTGGGTTAGGGAGTGAAGGAGGACTTTTCTGAGAAGATGACGTTTAGGCTGAGACTTGAATCATGAGATGAAGTTGTAACATGGCAATAAGCATGACAAGTTTTTGGAAGACCTAAGGAAGACCCACGTGACAGAGGCAAAGTGAACCCAGGGAAAGTGTGGAAAAGAATGGAGTAGTAGGAGTACTTAAAAGGGTGTGCTGTGGACTGGAGCTGGTTGGAATGTGGCACGGACAGATGGGACAGGAGGAAATGAAGATATCACTTTTGAAATGTGGGAAATGGAGTAGTGGGGTTGAGATCAGACCTCCCCCCTCTCCCCTCTCTCCTTCCTTCTTTCCTTTCTTCTTTGAAGTGAGCAGTACTAGAGGTTGTTGGCATTCTGATGAGGATGTGTCTTTTGATGGAGGGAGAACAACATACATGGCAAAGAAGATTACATTCCAGGAGGGTGGTTCATGAGAAGACAAAACACAAGGGCCAGCCGGGGAGGTGGGGCAGAGACATGACAGAAGGGATACGAGAGGGTGCGGACAACTTTGCAAGTGGAGCTCTTATGTTAACTGATGGGACTGTGAGGAGCTCTGGGTGGTTGGCATTTATTTTCTCAGAGGCATATGAGGCACGACCATTGGCAGAGAGGAGGTATAGGCAGTTTTATAAAGGAGAAAGTATGAAGTTATCTTTTTGGAGAGTGGGAAAACCAACCTCCCAGGGAGCTACAATAAGATTGTTAGGAATGGTTGACATAGGCGTTGATCACTGTATGTGGTTCATTTTGAAGTTGCTACATTTTAACAGAGATAGTAAGAGAGTTTTGTAAATGGAACAGGACTGAAGAAAGGTCTGGATCATACTCCATTTGGGGAAGGATTAAAGGAACTGGACTTAAAGTATGTTTGGCTTGAAGAAGGTATAGCATTTAAAAGCATGGCTGTGGAATTTGGCAGACTTTGGAAGCCTGGCTCTTTTATTATTAGCTGTGTGGCCTTGGACAAGTTACCTACCCTCTCTGAGCCTCATTCTTGCATCTGTGAGCAACATAAATACACCTCCTACGCTGGGTTCCACAGGAAGGATCCAATGGCATCTGCTATTTATTGTGTGTGTGGGGGGGGGTGGAGAGGAGATAATTCTCTATAAATAACGGAAGAGCTGTTATATAAAAGAGACATCAGACCTTTTCTATATAGAGCTAGAGCACACATCTAGACCATGAAAATTAGAAGGCATACAGCAAAATAACTTTCTTGTAGCTGGAGCTTTTCTAATAAGAAATGGGCTTCCCAACACCAGAGCAGTTCACAACTATTGCATGGTGACCAACCTTGGATAGTTTCGTGGGGACTATTCCTGCCTTCATGGAAAGGTTGGATTAGAGTGCCACAATTTTGTAGCCTATGTGTTGATATGCATGAGTGTATGCAGTATGTATGCATGCAAAATTCATTGTAAATAACTGGCATCACAAGTTTAATGTGTGTGTGTGCACAAAGGCTTTGATTCTTATAAGGCCTGAGAAATCAACAGTGTTATATTTTTGCACATGTTATATTACTGGATCATCTTAAGAATTCTATTAGGTAGATGTTATTATTCTATTTTATAACTTGGGATGAAAGTAAAGAGAGATGACATTATTTGCCCATGACCTTATAGAAAATTACTTAAGAATCAAGGCTCAGTCCTATGATTTATCTAATAATTCCCCCCCAGCTCCTTCAGCTGAGGGTCACAGATTTTATAGGTTATGTGAAGCACTGCTCAAAGTTAACTTTCCTTATTAATTATGAAAAAAGGGGGAGATTTACCTTCAAGATTATCTTGTACAGAATAGTTTATTTTTTATAGTGCCTAATTATTTAAGCTAATTTATCTCATCAATTCTGTGATGTTGATGAGGATGCTGAGGCTCGATTTGTAGAGTACTATTATAAATCCCTTGTATCAGAGTATTTCCATAAAACAGCACTAAGGTGCAAAGTATTATTATATCTAAATTTTATGAGGAACAACGGAAATGGCTAGAGACATTCATGAAAGATGCTATATGCAGACTTTAAAAAATCATTTTATATTATTAACTCAACAGAAAGACTTCAGCTAATGGAGTCAATAAATCTGAATGGATTAGGGGGTTTGCTGAGAGAAAGACCAGTTCTTATAAGACTTTCTTTATAATTGAAGGCTTTTACCAATTATGTTCAAATATTGTGTAAAAGGAAAAGCTTTTCTACCACTATTTGTGGTTACATGGAGAAAATATTTCACTCTAGTGAGAATCAGAGTAGCATTCAGGTTTTTTTTTTTCTTTTTCTTTAATATCCAATGCAAGCTGGCTAATGCTTCTTTTAAAATTGGAGAGGAAATATTACAAAGCTCACTTTCTTGTAGAAAATAATACTATCATTTAGAGGAAAAATGAATACATTGTGAAGCAGATCAACTTCTGAGTTTTCTGGAAAATTACATAATCTAAGGAAAATAACTAGAGCTTCAGCAGACTTTGGTAGAAACTGGAATGCAGTCAAAGGTAGTTGAATGGGGGAAATTAGAGGAAACGGACGAGAAAGCCATGCAGTGGATATAATTCAGTTCTGGTGTATTAGATGTGATGGTAACCAGATCTTTTTATTCAGTAATCAGCCTGATACTAAATATCTTCAGAGTATAATGACTTACAGAAGAACTCTGATTTTTTTTCCTCTCCAACAGTAAGAGGAGGTAGAAATAAGAAAATGTTCCTTGCAGTTGGGGAGAAGAATGGAATTTAACCCAATGATGGAAAAACGGTATCTTTAATTATTGCAATATTCCCTAAAAAGGACTCCTGGCATCAAAATGGCTAAAGATGGACTCAGGCATATTTGCCTACTATCCTTTACCATTTATAAAATGATTCCATAAGAGATTTTAGAAGAGTGCTGTATTAGTTTCCTAGAGCTGCTGTAATAGAGTACTACCTACTGGGAGCTTAAAACAACAGAAATTTATTGCCTCACAGTTCTGGGGGCCTGAAGTCCCAAATCAGGGTGTCAACAGTATCCAGCTCCCCCTGAAGGCACTCGGGAAGGCTCTTCCAGCTCACTCTCCTAGCTTCTGGTCACTTACACTGTTCCTTGGCTTGTGGATGCATCATTCCAGTTACATGGCTGTTCTCTCCTTTTGTGTCTTCCCATCATTGTCTCTTTGTGTGTGTCTGTCACTGTGCCCAAATTTCTCCTTTTTATAAGGACACCAGTCCAGCTGGATTAGGGCCCACCCTAATGACCTCATCTTAACTTTATTCCTTCTGTGAGGACTCTATTTCCAAATCAGGTTGCATTCTGAGGCACTGGACTGCTCTAGACTGAACTTTGTGTTCCCCTCCCCCACCCAAGTTCTTATATAAAAACTAATTCCATGGTAATGGTATCTGAGGATGGGCTCTGGGAGGTGATTAGGTCCTCAGGTTGGAGCACTCATGAATGGGATTTTTGCCCTTAGAGAAGAGACACCAGAGAGTTCTCTCACCTCTCCACCATGTGAGGGCACCGAGAGAAGACAAACGTCTAAGAATCAGGAAGCTGCTCATATCGGACACTAAATCTGCGAATCTTCCAGCACCTCAGACTTAGCTTCCAGAACTGTGGGAAATGAGTTTCAGCTGCTTATCAGCCCCCAGTCTATGGCATTGTTATAGCAGCCCCAAAATGACTCTGACAGGAGTTTGGACTTGAACGTTTCTTTTTTGAGTGGACACCATTTAATGTACAAGTACTTGAAACATCTCTTTTATTCCTTTTTTTGAGAACAGTCGAACATGTACAAAGAAGACACAATTCTTTCAATTTCTCATTATAACATCTGAAAGATAAATTAGCACGTTGAGGTGCTTTTTAGTGTTATTATAGGAGTTTGGGACAAATTATGTCAAATTACTTTGACTGATGTTGTGATCATTTTTCAAATTCTCTTTACAACCTTTAGCTCGCTGTGGCATCATTCAGGGTGTGAAGGATGGCTTTGTTAGCTCTAGCCAGACACCATCTCCTCTAGTGTCCTTGCCACCTCTGAACAATTTACCAAAAAGCACAGTTGAGCAGAGGAAATTTGAGGTGAGAGAATATGGACAAGAGAATTTGCATGGAATTTAGAGTCTTTGATTCCAGGGCTCTGAAAGAGTTGGAAGGAACACTAATGATGAGTCAACTGGTTTGTTTTTCCTTGGATCTTCCAAGGTTCCCACGTTTTCTCACTTTTCTAGTCTTTGATATGAACAGCAGGATTGCTTGACCCCCACTGTGTGCCCAGGTGGGCTGTCTCTCCTCCTTCCCCTCTCTTTGCCCATCCTAACTCCACCTACGTCCAAGGCCTGCACTTACTCATTCCTGTTGTATGAATTCCTCCTTTTATGATTTTTTCAGCTCTGGTTAACGATCTTTAGCACATCTGTTTGCATTTGTCTCAGCTTGAGTCAAACTTGTTGTTGTTTAACTCCTGAACATTTTGTGTATATTCATAATATCTCCCCAACCATATTTAGAATGTCTTGTGGCCAGGGACAGTTTCTTTCTCCAGTGACACAAAGCTTGGTGCACAGTGGGCACTTAAGAAACTGATCATTGAAACTGCAAAATGCTACTCATTTCAAGTGGGGATTTTCCTTGTGATTTGGCTTCACTAAATGCATGTGTTTCTTAAAATGGAAAGGATTGTCTTCAAATAATAGGTCACAGTTTCAGAGAATCTCATATTGCTTTTATTAATCCCACCAAACGAATCCTTAGAAAATTCTACCAACTCAGGAAGAGGGGCTATCAACCTCTGATTTTTATAAAAGTATTGTGGATTGAGATTCCTTGCCAAGATCCTGTGATTCTTGAATAAGTACAAAAATAAAACTATAGAATACTTGATATGATTGGATGTTTTGTGGAAACCAGTGAAAGAGCTGGTTTTGTATCCAGATTGCCTTAGAGCTAAACGGAGCATCAGAAGTAGAAAAACGACCAGCCAGCATCTGGATGACACACCCCATAGGGCTAAAGATGGTTCATTGTAGTAACCTATAGAAAGCTCAAAGACAAAATCAATAGAGCTATTGTAATTATGATGGAAGTGCCATTTATTGACCATATATATACTCGTATGCATACATCTGTGAAATGGAATTACACATCTTTGAAATAGATATTTTAATTTCCTGAAATGTGTCTATCCTGAGACTCACAGAATTGGTTATGTTGCCTTGATAGTCCACAGGAAACGGAAATAATGGAATCTTTTGGTAGTATATAAGTTGACCCCATGCATAGAGACTGAACCTAAAAATGCCAGATTGAGGAATAAATTCTAATTCTTTGATTATAAAAGCCTTTTCCTTGAGCACAGCACCTTACCATCTGTCTTTTTAATCTCTGCAAGGAAAACCTCCGCCTGATTCCAGACTCTCTCTCTCCATAATGGGAAATCTCTCTGTATTTGATGAACCTAAGTGAAGGACGCAGTCTCCTATCCATGTATCTATTAAATCTCTGGTTGCATAAAGGCCTCACTCCAAAGTAATGGTCAAAATAAATGGCTTCTATGATTGTATTGTTAGAATGCACATGTATGATTTCTCCTCTCTGCATTCTAAGATGACAATGTATCTTGGGGAGCGTTAATGATGCAAATTCAAACTACCTGAGCAATCAGCAGTAGACAGATCAGAAAATTGTAGCGATTGGCCTAAAGACTCCTGAGTTCTTTTTAGAACCAGGAGGGCCCAAAGGCCTCTTCAAGGAGATTTGGCTTAACACTTCCTCTCCTCACCCCCACAGAGACTCTAAGTCAGAAAAAATAATTTTTACTTAGGGCATGACCGTTTTCCCCTGTGCTCAGGGGTTCACCTGAGTGCTTGTTCGAGATGCCAAATTTAACATCACAGCCAAAAAAAACTGCCCCTGGGTCTCAGAGCTGTGCTGAATCCAAGACACTCCAACCTTCTAGGGGTGCATGTGAGAGTTTTGCTTCTATGGCGGGTCATTTTGAGTTGAGTCTGGTGCTTGTTACATGAGAAAACTAGTCCTATGGACCAATAGGTTTGAAAACCCGTGGTGTGTAGGTATACTCTTGAAGGCCTCTTGCCCCTCTTGGACTGTTAGTGTCCAAGTGGTCAGAAACACTCTCCTATACCGCCAATGTTTTTCCATTGCTTAGTGGGCATTAAGAGTTCTGCTTTCTTATCTCATTCAATTTTCATGACAATCATAAGAGGGAGAGATATTTTTTTTTTAATCCCATTTTACAGATGGAGAAACTAGGGTTTAGCATGATGAAGATACCCACTGATGTTTACATAGTAAGGTAAGTAGTAGAATTGAGATCTGGATTCAGGCAGCTTGATATTAAAGGTTGGAGGCTTGTCCATCCTGCTATATCTTTGGGGTATGGTAGGAAGCGGTTAGCATTCCTCCTGGCTAGAACCAAATGCTAGCTCTGCAGCTCCCTTCTCATGGGATCTTGGGCAGGTTTCTATACTTCCCTAAGCTGTTCCTTCCTTCTTGTGAAATGAAGTTAATGAGACCCTGCTATCCAGGGCTATTGGGAGAATTAAATGGGATAATGCAAGTGATGAACCTGATGCATAATGTCTTCCATAATTTGTGGCTAATGTTATTGTAATGATATCCTGCAGTTACATAAGTGTCCGTGTCTAACTCTCTAGTTTAAGGATGAGTCCTGCTGTCTCTTCCATCCATAAGGGACAGTCACTAAGTTGACCGTGTGAAAGGAATCTAATGGAGGTGTCCTATTTTCTTATATACAGTAATGTGTTGACTCCATGTGCTCATTGGCCTTCAAGGTCCAAAATAAAGGGCTGCGTTTCCAGGGATGATAACTCCAGTCATCCTGCCTCTTAATAGGTGAACAGTGGAGTGTGGGAATCAGAGTTTTCGTCTGAGAACAAGGTGATCTAGCTTCCAGTATCTAATAGGTCAGAGGAAGGGGAATTTTGTTATAGCTGGAACTCAAGAGTACTTGTTTGTAAAATGGGAGAGAGAACTAGGTATTTGCTAAGGTCCTATGTATTCCTGATATAGGAGAAGGGAGTCTGAATCTTCCCTAATGTCTCTAGCATCATTTGCTTTTAAAGATTTTATTTGTTCATTTGAGACAGAGAGAGACAGAGAGAGCATAAGCAGGGGGAGAAGTAGGACAGGGAGAGAAGCAGACTCCCTTTGTATCATTTGCTTTTAACAAGGGCTGTGGGGTTGGGTTATGGAAGAGTAGCAGCAGAGGGGGAGCTATGTAGGGAAAGAGTCAAGTAACAAGAATGTAGATACTCGTGAGATGATGGTGGTGTTGAGTTTAGGCTCAGGCAGATGAATAGGAAAAACGAAGGAAAGGAAAACCAAAAGAAAAGGCCTGACATAAGAAAGAGTTGTAAAGCAAATAAGGAAAAGCTTGGAAACTAATGACTCCTATAATTGATGAAAAACATTGTGATGTGATGCCTTTACTAGAACTTGACAGGGGATATGTCATATTTGCCTCAGTAAAACTGAGAGGAGATGATGCTGGATTTGTTTGAATCCAAAGAAATGCTTGTAACAGATAAGAAGAATTCTTCAGGTGAACTAATACTCTTTTAAAAATTGATCTAAATGGGGCGCCTGGGTGGCTCAGTGGGTTAAGCCGCTGCCTTTGGCTCAGGTCATGATCTCAGAGTCCTGGGATCGAGCCCCGCATTGGGCTCTCTGCTCGGCAGGGAGCCTGCTTCCTCCTCTCTCTGCCTGCCTCTCTGACTGCTTGTGATCTCTCTGTCAAATAAATAAATAAAATCTTAAAAAGAAAAAAAAATTGATCTAAAAATTTAACTGTAATGAATGATTTTAAGAAGAATTGAAAATGGAGTCAAGAATAAAGTCATCAAGATTTATGTTTAATAAGACAAAATGAATAATCCAGAAACAGACTAAATAATGTATAAAAGCTATCACATCATAAAGATAGTATTTCCAATCAATAGGAAATAATGATTTAAGTAATTGACATTAGAACATTAGGCCAATTATTAAATTATTAAAATTTCTAAAATTTAACCTTAGGAAAACTAAGTGATCTTAAAAAGTTAAATTTCTAGTTCCTATATTTCACCTGAATTAAATTCTGGTTGGATTAAAGATTTTCAATGTAAAAAATGAAACCAGAAGTAACCAGAATAAAATTTAAGACAATATTTCTGTAATATTGAGATGAAAAAGGCCTTTATACACCTGATACCTTGGATAGAAATAATAATAATAAAAAAAAGATTGAGAAGTCAGACCACATATGGTCAAAACAAAACAAAACTTAACTAAAATATAAGAAGCAAACTCTTATATGATCAAAAATATCATTGACCAAAAAAGGACAGTGTAAGAAATATATTTGGAGCATACATGTTAAAAGGATCTTTATCTTTAAATCATATTGAAGTCCATCAATTCACTAAGAAAAAGATGAATATGCTAATAAGAAAATGGTAAAAGGGATATAGATGGGAAATTTACACAGAAATTTATAGTAGGACCCCCCAAATTAATGAAGAAATGGGAAAGAAAATATTGAGATATCATATTGTATAAGATGAAGAGAAGATCAATCCTATTATTGGTGAAAATGTCAGAAAATGAGCCATCTTCTACTCTGTTTTGGGGAAGTAAAATATGCAGTCATTCCGAATGATAGTCAGGCAAAGGAGCGCTATCATCTCCTGACTTTAGTTATGAAATTTTTCCTGTGAAAGTAATAAAATACATGGAACAAAGACAATCATTTCAATTGCAGGAAGTATAAAACCAAAGGACCATCAATAGAGAACTGACTTAAAATATATTATATCTATATAATAGGATACCATGCAGCCATTGTGATGCTTAGGTAGATCTATCTTTGATCATATGGAAAGGTGTCCACAAAGTATAAAGATACTTTATGAAGCAGTCTCTGTATAGATTTAAGAATTCATTTTTTTATTAATCATTTTTTAAAAATTTATCTTCAGCATAACAGTATTCATTGTTTTTGTACCACACCCAGTGCTCCATGCAATCCGTGCCCTCTCTAATACCCACCACGTGGTTCCCCCAACCTCCCACCCCCCCACCTCTTCGAACCCTTCAGATTGTTTTTCAGAGTTCATAGTGTCTCATTGTTCACCTCCCCTTCCAATTTCCCCCAACTCCCTTCTCCTAACTCCCCATGTCCTCCATGCTATTTGTTATGCTCCACAAATAAGTGAAACCATATGATAATTGACTTTCTCTGCTTGACTTATTTCACTCAGCATAATCTCTTCCAGTCCCGTCCATGTTCCTGCAAAAGTTGGGTATTCATCCTTTCTGATGGAGGCATAATACTCCATAGTGTATATGGACCACATCTTCCTTATCCATTCGTCCGTTGAAGGGCATCTTGGTTCTTAAGAATTCATTTTTACATGAAGACATATAAGTTTCCAAAAAAGTGATTTTAAAAGTAAAATAAATAGGTGAAACACAAAAACATGTATGTTTGTATAGAAAGAGAAAAATGTTAGATGATGGGCATCGACCTATTAAAGATGATAATGTCTATGTGATAGAGTATATTTTTTGGTCATTTTTGTCATTTTCTGGAATTATTTGTGATGAGCACACATTACTTTTTGTAATAAACATTAAAGCTATCCCATTTGAAAGATAACCATATGTGAAAAATATCTGTGAGAAAACTGATAGCTCTTTTTTTTTTTTTTTTAAAGATTTTATTTATTTATCTGACAGGCAGAGATCACAAGCAGGCAGAGAGGCAGGCAGGCTCCCCACTGAGCAGAGAGCCCAATGTGGGGCTCAATCCCAGGACCCTGAGATCATGACCTGAGCTGAAGGCAGAGGATTTAACCACTGAGCCACCCAGGCGCCCCAAACTGATAGCTCTTAACATCAAACATGTTTTTGTGAGTTCTTGAAGAAAGAAGAAAGTTTCTGAGTTATGGTACTTCTGGCCCGGCCCAGGTGCATCTCCCTGGCAGAGTTGCAGGTGCTATGGTGGGATGGTGTGGCTATATTAGAATAGTCACTGACTAGGGCATGGAATTGGGCACTGGTAATGTCTGCTGCAGGGTCTGAGCTAGAGCAGAAAGGGTGAGAATTTGGACTTGAGGTTGCTCTCAGTTTGATTTACTCTGAATCAGCAAACTAGCAGAGCAGGGGACATATGAGAGATTAGGATTTAGGTAAGGGAATGCAGGTATAGTGGCTGCCTCCCAGCCATTCCCCCACACATCCCACCTCAGTAGCTTGTCCTTGACATGCACTTGGAATCTGGTGTTCTTTGCTGCCCACTGGAATGAGGAGTTGATCACGTAGCCAGAATCATAGACTCTGCCTGGTTTAAGACTTCAGCTGAGGAATGCATTCTGTCAGTCCTCAGGGTTCATTCTATTACCTTGGATGCTAATTCTTGGACTTTTGTTTTCTACTCTGTTCTGATTTTTACTGTCATTGGGCTTATAGCATGTCTGGTTCTGACCTAGCATGGACCAGTGTTATAGATTGATGTATAATTCATCTTGTCCCTAAAGTTGATTTAAGAAGGCTAAGAAAAACATACATAAGGTGATTTATAAAAATAAAATATAAATAAATGAGAACATCAGGGCAAAGGGAGAATATGAAAACAAAAAAGAATAAATCTAACAGGGGAGTTACTGTACAAAATCCATGACATGTTTATGGTACGACTTATATATTTTTGAGGATTGAGCCACATTTTTGGGCTCTGAGCATCTTAACACTCAAAGGAAATGATCCCTTAAAAAGCAACATAATGTTCCTAAGGTTAAAAAACTAACACACAAAAAATACAAAACAAAACACAGTTGACCAGAAACAGCATTTCTGAGACCCACAGGAGGGCCCAATATGATGTAGTAAGATACCATCTTCGACACCAACCCCAGTAAATACCATAGATACAGCGGTGAATTTTGTTCTGTTATCCTCTCGTTCCATTGTTTCTTTTTTTTCTTTTTTTTTTTCATTCTATTGTTTCATTGATGATTCTATCTGTGCTGTCAAAGCAAACTTTGGCATTGAGCCAAAGCAAAATTTAATAAAACTATTTTAGGATGCAAATCAATGCAATCCAAGCATGTAGTTTCCTGATAGGTTGGTTTGAACTAAGGGCAAATGAAGATTATCTAGAGAAATTGATAGAACTTATATTTTTTGGGTAATACATATATGTATGTATTGAATATGAATATTATTTTTCACAACCAAGCTTTTGATATAACTCTTTGGACAGCAAAGAGTTCAAGGTGATAGTCTGGAAAAATCATGCAGTGAGATTTTGTGTGTTTGTATGGTTGATTAAGGATGAATTCATACGTTCTGGTGATCAATCAACCAAACCGAAAGATAGAGTTGGCATTTTCTTAAGAAAATTAAGAAATGTACATAGGACAGGTGCTTAGTAAATGATTCCTACTATCTATCCATAGAGATATCTCCATATTGCCTGTTGGACCGCTAACATTTAAGTAATTTCTATACTGATATTTACAGTATAGTTAATTCTATGTCTACCGATTTAGTTATTAAATTTAGTTATTAAATTAGGATGAAATATAATCCTAATTGCAGGGTGTTCTTTGTTTTCTGTTTTTGTGTGTGTTTTTGTTTTGTTTTGATTATTGTGGTTTTGGTAGGCTGTCCAAAAGAAAAGTGCCTTGTAACAAAAATGTTTATGAGCATGAACGTTTTGATATCTTTTTGAAACCTGTGCAATGAATTGGCTTCACAGCCTGGCATTTTCAGGGGATGTGTGAGCAAGTAGCCTCATTATTGATAAATATTTTAAAACACGTGGTATTTACCCAGAAGGTCCCAATGGCTCAATGTGCCTCCTGCAGAAATGGCATGTAATAAAAAACTCCAGAATGAAATTTCAGAGGAAAAAAAGATACTGCACTTAAACAAGAATTCAATAAAAGAAATGTTAGAAAATCCCCAAAGCTTTCCAACCAAGTTATGGATTAATTGCTTGGCACGTTTCCTTTTTTAATTCCAAGCTGCCTTTTTGTTAGCTGAGTAAACAAAGCATCTGGAATAAGTCAACTCCAGCCAACGATGACAGCCCATTAACATCATGACTGATAATAATAATAATCCCCAAAGGGTTTGACAAGTTCCACATATAAGCAGTATTTGACCAGCAGGGACTATGTTGAGAAGGAAGGCAAAAAGGGCTCTTGTTCTTTCTGATAAGAAAAATAGTGACATAAATGGGCACAACAAGAAGGGCCTATCTTTGGCTGTGTCTGGACTCCTACACAATGGATCCAGGAACGCTTATGAAAGGGATATAGGGCTCTAGGCCTGGGAGTACAGCTTGCAATCAGTGCTGTGGGGCCAAGGAAGGGGAGGAAGAATTCTTAAATCCTAAATTCAGCAGTTTTTATAGGGCTGTTACACCAGAGGTTTTCAGGACTGGAAGGGGATTGATTGCTATATCACAGAATTGGTAGTTAGAACACTTGTTCACACCTCAAGGAAAATGTTTTCATTAGAGATCATTTTATTTACATAATGTAGATTCTATCTCTCTCTCTCTACTCCCTGAATTCTCTCTGATTTCCAAAAGAGGGAGGGCTCTGTCTTGCACATTGTTTGCAGAAGGTGTATAGTGCATATTAAATAATGTTCAGTTGCAAACAAGAGATTAGGTTCCTTTAAAAAAGAACAAAAAACCAAAAAAACAAAAGCAAACACGAAGCACTTCTCCCCTCCAAAAAACCCCAAACACTCCTTCAAAATGAATCAACACTTAAATTTTGGTTCTAATCTTTGGTGATGCTCTGTTGTGTGTTACTATTCTTGCTACATTCTGAATTTTCCAAAAGATACCACACTGGAGAGATTCACATAAGAAAGAATTCTCCTGATGCATCGAAAACCATCTCTTGAGCGGAATGGTGTAAGATGAACAAAGAAGCAACCAAGCCAGAAATTCTCTGACCTTCAAAGTCTTGATGCTGTACCCATATAGTTTAAAAGAAAACCTTTGCCCGGATGAATCAATAGAGAAATCAGCTTTATGCCTGCATTTCATGATTGATATTGCTGCTTGCTTCTGTGAATGCCTGAAACTAGTGGTTAATTTGGACACTTATTTTTCCTTATCCTTCCTGGGTATTACATTCATACTGAAATCCTGAATTATATCCACTCATCCTATTTTAATCAAGGCAAAAAAAGGAGTGCTCTAAAAAAAATAAGTCACTGGGGTTTTCATGCTGAAAGAGACAGCAGAGGTTAGTTAATGCAACTCTTTAATTTGGCAAATAAGGAAACTGAGTCCCATAGGGGCTCAATCTGATCCAAGATGATTCAGTTACTCAATTGCAGAACTTGAACGATCACGTATTTCATAGGGAGCTCATTAAGGCAGTAAAGGATGGGGGGAAAAATGTCCATCCTTTTTCTTTTGGAAAACAATATGTACCAGGATTATGTTCAGATATTTTTAAAACTAGATTGACCTAAAGTTTAAGTTTAGGATTAACCTTTGGTTCTTGCTAGAAAAGTCCTGTTGAAAATTTTATAATAATATATGCTTCTATTTTCTGGACTTAGAGACACTTTGAAGCACTTCTTTCTTCAGCAAGTGTTTATGGAATAACTCTTGTGAGTCAGACACTGTGCTGGGTGCTGGGAGGAGATGTACCAGTGCAAGCATCCTAGCTTCGTTCCCCAGAAATTATACATTGTTAAATTGATTGAACAAGAGGCCATGGGAGTGAGGTGCCTCCATTGCCATGGCAGTCTACCTAAGCCAACTAAATCCAAGCCCCTAAATGCCTCAGAGTTATGAAATTGAAACCTAGCAACAACCAATCACAAAAAGCCAACAAGGCTTTAAACAGCAGCCAATCCAATAATTTCATCTCTTTGTTTCTGTCCTAGCTCCCCTGGCTCCTCCGGGCAGAGTGCTTCTAACCACTTCTGGTTTTGTGCTGCCTGATTTGAATCAATTTTTGCTCAAATAAACTCGTAGGATTTTTTAAAAACTTCAGTTTATTTTTTATTTTTTATTTTTTTAAGAAGGGGAGGGATAAAGGGAGAGAGGGAGAGAAAGAGAGACTCTCAGGCTCCATGCCCCAAGTGGAACCCGTCTTGGGCTCCATCTCTCCACCCTGAGATCACGACCTATGCTGAAATCAAGAGTCCAACGCTTAACCAACTAAGCCACGCAGATGCCTCCCAAATGCCTTAGTTTATCTTTTAATAAATTCCTGGGAGAAATAACAGAAGTGAGTCATTATATAAATCAAATCAGGATGTGATTGTGACCTCTATAATGACATACAGTACTATAGGGAGTATGGGAGAGAAATAGTAGCTTTTAATGGGGGGAAATCAGAGAAAACTTTCTTAAAAAGTTGTGAACTCTGGGTGGCATTGAATAAGAAGGACTGGACAGATGGATGTTGGGAAAATCCTTCTGGAAGGGAGCTGCATGAGGAGCAAAGGCACAGAAGCAGGGAAGCTTGGGATGCATTTGGGGAATAGCAAACATGGTGATTTGATTAACAGAGTAGAAATTTTGGTAATTGGTGGATTTGAGATAGGTATGGCATAGAAAGCAAAGGCCTTCGACCACAAAAATAAAACCCCAATTTGATGTGCTGTTTTCTACTGTATTACATTTAAATATCCCTAGGAAGCAGTGAGTTGAACAGATTCAGATCCTTTCCTTCCAAAGAATCCTAAGCCATCTGATAGCCTGTAAGTTCAAATGTGCTGGTCCCCTTGATTAGTTCTAGAAGGAATCAATCTTTTAGCCAGGGTAGAACTAGAAGCCCGCAGAATCCAATGAGACACCTTAACAGCAGGTCACATGTTAAACCAAGCAGTTCATGGCACCTGTGTACATTAGATGTTGGGATCCATGCACTGTGTTCAGCATGAGACAGCAATTGACTCTGCAACCCTCTGATTGGAGGCTGGAAACAGGAGAAGACACTGTTATCTTGAGTTCCAGTGTTTGTTCCTTTTTCCACCATCCATTCATTCATTATTCATTGAACAAAACTTAGTCTGAATTTTTAATGAACCAAGCAGTGTGCTAGAAACTGAAAGACAATGATTTAAAAAGAAAGAAAGAAAAAGAAAGGAAAAAAAAAAGGGCATTGTTCTTGTCATGGTGGAGCTTAAAGTCTAGAAGGGAAGACAGTTTAAAAAGCTCTAAGGGTTTTGATGAAGTCCCAAAAGTTTATTTTGGCTTTTGTTTCCTTTGCCTTTGGAGACATATCTGGAAAGAAGTTGCTGTGGCTGATACCGAAGAGATTACTGCCTATGTTCTCCTCTAGGATTCTGATGGATTCCTGTCTCAAGTTGAGGTCTTTTATCCATTTTGAGTTTATCTTTGTGTATGGTGTAAGAGAATGGTTGAGTTTCATTCTTCTACATATAGCTGCCCAGTTTTCCCGCACCATTTATTGAAGAGACTGTCTTTTTTTTTCCCACTGTATATTTTTTCCTGTTTTGTCGAAGATTAACTGACCATAGAGTTGAGGGTCCATATCTGGGCTCTCTACTCTGTTCCACTGGTCTATGTGTCTGTTTTTATGCCAGTACCATGCTGTCTTGGTGATCACAGCTTTGTAGTAAAGCTTGAAATCAGGTAACGTGATGCCCCCAGTTTTATTTTTGTTTTTC